>NC_080570.1:128397517-128714724 GCF_030247185.1 Malaya genurostris | reverse complement strand
ACAGAAGCACATATTTTCTTAATGAGTAGGGTAACAGAGGTATTTTGGCCACTTCATATATTTTGGCCCACCTAACAAACTTGATCGATTTTATCGGATTTAATTTATGTGAAGTAACTCATGTTACATAAATTTGAAGGTAAACACATTAAATTACCTATTGCGGAAGGGTTTTTCAAAGATATTACAACATTTGGTGGATATTTATTCAAAGTGGGCCAAAATAAAATCAATCCTAAAGTGGACCAAAATACCTCTGTTACCCTAATTGATACATATAAATCCAAACACTGGCGCTAGGTAGCCGAGTGCAAATTACACTCGAAGCCTGTAAAATTCTGCATGAATGGAATATTGCATCGTTTGACAAATTAGTTAGTTTTGAATTGTATCGTTTGTAGAATTATGTCACCTGTAAAATTCATAATTTCTTTTAGTGTCATTTTTAAAACATAAGGTCCAATGATTCCCCCAGCCCATAGACCGCACCAAACAGTACATTTATCGGGATGCATCGGTAATTCTTGAACAACGTGTGTTCCAAATATGGCAATTTTGATTGTTCGTTCAACTAAAAATGTACCTTATTACTAAAAAGAATTTGACGGTAAATACTATGATCGTGTGGCTTTGATTTTGCCCGTAGCAACTCTGATAATGATCTAGTTGTAATTGGGGAATACTAAGCAAGTATTCACTCATCGTCAAATGGAAACCGGCGTTTTGAGGTTAAAGGATAAAATCCTTCTATTCAAATCTGACGAAAGTTTATGCTCTAACCAATCATCCCAGTGTTAGGCTGAACTTGATGTTTCCAACTTGCAAATATTGCTGCTTCTATTAAAGCTAAAAAAAACATAGCAAATAAAAAAGTAAAAGAAAAGTTTAAAAAATATTTTAAATATGATCATGTAATATAACTCAGATATATGTTGAGCAAAATTCGAAACGTTTGACAAACGTAGACTTTTGAAAAGTCGCATGTATCTACGTGTTCTATAAACAATACCTTTCAGCTGGCCCGATGTAGTGTCAATCAATCCTGAGCCGCTACTATTGTTCTATAATCCGTTGTTTATTCTCTCGGGTGAGGTTAATTTGTGTACATAATGACAAACGAGTCACAATAGGATTAGTATGATTTGTAAGAATGATAAATTGTAGGATAAAAGGTGAAGTGAAATACCACGAAGGCAATATAAAAAGTAGGTTGTAGGAAACCGTAAACTTGTTCCCCTATTCGAAGTTCTAGTCAGCTTCACCCCTCAACAGTTTCGTAGAGTAAAGAGTCTGTTTTCACCATATTTCTAGCGGTAATGTACACATTTCAGTCAATTATTTTCGGCCGTAGCTGCTTGAATTTGGTTTGAGTACTAGCCTGAATGACAGATAAAAATAATAAAAGGTCCACGTACCTTAACTGGTAATTTTTGAACTTGCATTGCAGTGTCACTGTCACCCGTTAGCTAATATTTGTGCGAGAATAAACACACCCATAAGATACCGGCGCAGAAGGGGAAGTTTTTCCATCCTTGCTAACGATCCACAACGAAAGGATTTAATGAGATTAGTGAATGAATGGATGCTCATGCCGGGTGCGACTGCATAGGGACTGATTCTTTGAAACCACCAAGAAAGGCGTCATGGAAAATATTTTTCTTCCTTCGGGGCTTTATTCGACCCTGGAGAAGAGTAATAATTATAGCACCCCTGCTTTTCCCAGGAAAATTATCACGTTGAAGCAGCTACTTCCGTTCTGAGCTGTGGCGTGTTTGTTGATTTGCTTCGCAAATGACGATAGTGTTTTTTTTTTGTTTACTTTATGGATGGATATGCAAGGTAATTTTTTTTAGTGTATGTTTAAGATCTTGAAGGGAGCTTCGGAATACATTTTGTGCATTATTTCAATTCTCTTCAATTTCTAAACTAGATATAAATGTGAAAAATCATCGTCAATGGGAAATGTAATTCCTAATGACTAATGTGCTTGGTGTTACCAATGTGGGTTTCCACAGGAACAAATTGCTTGCCAAATCATGAGTTTCATGGTTATTTCAAAAGCTACCAGTCATAATCTGTTAATTTTGATATTATTAAAACCATTTTTTGGCACGTTCCCTTTTCCCTTCATGGTTATCAGACATATGTATATCGATGGTTTATATATTAGGTTTTTACCGTTTTCTTTTTTTTTTTTGTTGTTGTGCCGGACAACAACCCTGCTAAATTGGTGTTCGCTACAGATCCGGTTGGAACAAAAAGGCGAGGAGCGCAGTGGGCAACACGACCTACTTGTGGTGTATAATTGTTGATTATGTGTTATCTTAAATGTGATGTAGTGCAAATAAATGTATGTATTTTTGTGTGGAAATGTTCGAGTTTAACGCTCACAATAATCTGTAACACCGGAACTTGAAATTGAATCTGTAATATTAACAAACAAAAGCGTAAGTTGAAAGAACTTATTTTTAAGTTAATATCTAAGCATGTATTTCAACTAACAAGTTCAAAGCACTATGAATATTACCTATATCTAAAGTTAGTTCATTTTGAACTGCTTTTGCGAGTTAAATTTATTATGAAATTGTTTGTCGAGAAATTTAAAAAAAAAACGCTCAAGTAAAATATTTATCATTTTTATTCAAGTATTTATTGAAACAAACTAATCCACTGAGAAAATGAAATATACTCGTTTTGTAGTTTCAAGCAGCAATGTTTGAAATATTAAACCAATATTTCACCAAAATTAATATTCCTTTTGTCACAATTCCAATAAAAAAAATCACTGCATTTTGTTTCTCTGAGTGTTTCTTTTGATTTGGCTAACATTTTGTATACGCATTTTTTATTACCAAAAAGGAAAATTCTCGGTTAATTTTCCAAAAGACCGTAAGAGCAAGTGACAGTTTCTCTTTGTTTACTTTCTCTTTCGATTATCAAGACGTGATTATAAAATTTTCCTTAGACTTTACAATTCTTACGTTTGTTGGGTAAATCAACCGAGAATTTTCATTATCAGTCAACAATTTCGACACCAGTTTCACTTTTTAGAAGGACCAAAGAAAAAATTCCATAGTAATTTTCGCAAACACTCCGGAGATCCATAGTGTTATGTACACAGTTCGAAAAAATGACTTGAACCGAATAACATTAGATCATAAAGCACGACAGTTAATCAACTGAGCTACAGAAGCACATATCTGCTTGATGAATATTTGAGACATATAAATCTATACAGCGGCACTTGGCAGCCAAGTGCCTGTAAAATTATGTACCAATAGAATATTGCATCATTTGACAAGTTAAGTTGTTATGAATTGTGTCGTTTGTAGAATCATGTCAGCTGTAAAATTCATTTTTTCGGTGTACCATTTGACATGAACTCAGCGAGGTATATCTCGCCAATGATAACGCAAATAAAGGGATAATTTATTGCTAATTAGTTTCGGTAATTTTGGTACTCGATTTCTTTTAATTTTTTGAGTACTTCGCTAAGTTTATATGAAGTTAACGAAACACCACTCCCAAATAAGCTTATAAACAAATCAAACACCCGGTGGATAGTTTGTTGCTATTAAGTTGCTAATTAGTTACAATAATTTTGAATTTGCTGCTCAATTTATTTTCTATTGTTTTAGAGTTACTCGCTAAGTTCATATGAAGTTAACGAAACACTCCTTCTAAATAAGCTTGAAAACAAACCGAAACCCATTAGATAGTTTCTGGCTAGTTAGTTAGAAGGGGTACTTCGTTAGCTTGATATAAACTTAGCAATGTATTCGTGAAAATAAAATAAAAAAAACTACCGCCAATAATTAGCAACCTTAGACTCGTTAAAAGCTACTGTTGAACCATTGATCAAGTTCTAATGGCGTTTTCGTTTTTAATTTGCACTACACCGGTGCAGTGCTACACTGAGGCATGAATAAACGAACAAAAATGACGAAAACATAAACAGTAACCATTGACTACAATAAACGATTCCATTGCGCAGGGCTACACCAAACTTTTGATGAGTGCTACACCAGTGGTATCGGTGCAGAAAAAGTGTAGCACTGGTGTAGTGCAATTGGTAAAAACGAACGGTTTCAGTGCAGCTTTCGCTACACCAGTGTAGTGCAATTTAAAAACGAAAACGACATAAGATCAAATGACTGTTAGTGTACGAAATAGAACAAAGCATGCATCGTTTTCGTTTTTCGTCTTCCACCGTACCACCACGTACCGGTGTTATATTGTCATTTTATATGGCGGTTTGAAAATATTGACACTCAATTTAAAGCAAAATTTGTGAAAATCGGTTCAAGCTTCGCTGAGAAATCAAAGTGAATTCTATTTCTGGAGTTTTTCTTCGCCACTTTCGGTGTTTCCGGACCAGGAAAAGGGGGGACCAGTAGTGCCGAATTAAGTTTTTATGCCCACAAACTAACAAGTTTGGCAAACTAGAAGAATTTATTAGAATGTTTTATGGAACTTCTACCTGTTTTTGACCATCGTTCGTGAAAAAACACTCATGAAATTGGTAATTTTCCACATATCACGCTCTAGCTCCGCAAGTCGGAAATCGGATCCGGATAAAATGTGCTAGAAATTTTTAGGAAACTAAAGAACCTTTCATTTGAATATGAAAATCGGTTAAGCCGTTTCCGAGAAAATTGAGAAGTCGGATCGAAATAAAATTCAATAACATTCCATGGGACCATCAGACCTTTCATTCGAATCTTACTTTGTGAAAATGATCTCCGAGAAAAGTGAGTGCATATTTTTGTTACATACACACACACTCAGACATTTGCTCAGTTCGTCGAACTGAGTCGAATGGTATATGACATGATATCTACACGATAAAATAACAACAAAATATAAAATTCTGTCATTATAACAGTTCGGCTGAAAAGTTCGTATCGTTTAATAGAAACACACATTTTTTTGCCAAAATTCGTTTTTATTATTCAACATAATTGCCATCAGAGGCGATACAGCGATTATAGCGATCTTCCAACTTTTCGATACCATTTTTGTAGTACGATTTGTCCTTTGCCTCAAAATAGGCCTCAGTTTCAGCGATTACCTCTTCATTGCTTCTAAATTTTTTACCAGCGAGCATTCTCTTGAGGTCTGAGAACAGGAAAAAGTCACTGGGGGCCCAATTCGTTCAATATCAGCATGGTTTTCATCGACTTGTGGCACGGTGCATTGTCTTGATGAAACAAAACTTTTTTCTTATTCAAATGAGGCCGTTTTTTTTTTTGAAATTTCGTCCTTCAAACGCTCTAATAACACTATATAATAGTCACTGTTGATGGTTTTTCCCTTTTCAAGGTAGTCGATGAAAATTATACCATGCGAATCCAAAATACAGACGCCATAACCTTACCGGCCGATTGTTGAGTCTTTCCACGCTTTGGGTTCAGTTCATCTCGTGCAGTCCACTCAGCTGACTGTCGATCGGACTCCGGAGTGAAGTGATGGAGCCATGTTTCGTCCATTGTTATATATCGACGAAAAAAATCTGTTTTATTTCGATATAACAGCTCCAAACACTGCTCAGAATCATCAATTCGTTGTTGTTTTGATCGATTGTGCGCTCACGCGGCACCCATTTTGCACAAAGCTTTCTCATATCCAAATATTCGTGAATAATATGTCCAACACGTTCCTTTGATATCTTTAGGGTGTCAGCTATCTCGATCAACTTCACTTTACGGTCATTGAAAATCATTTTGTGGATTTTTTTCACGTTTTCATCGGTAACAGCCTCTTTTGGACGTCCACTGCGTTCATCGTCTTCGGTGCTCATATGACCAGTACGAAATTTTGCAAACCAATTACGAATTGTTGCTTCGCCCGGTGCAGAGTCTGGATAACACTCATCAAGCCATTTTTTGGTATCGGCGGCACTTTTTTTCATCAAAAAGTAGTGTTTCATCAACACACGAAATTCCTTTTTTTCCATTTTTTTTTTCACAATAACAAAAGTAGCTTCACTCAAAATGCAATATCTCACAAACTAATAATCAGACAGCTGTCAAATTTATACACGTATCTTTTGAAGGTTGGTACTAACTGAAAATGGTATGGATTTAATTCTAGTAGCGCCCTCTCATAGAAACGATACGAACTTTTCAGCCGATCTGTTAATATCAAACCAAGACCAAAAAATTGTTTGAAGATGAATTTTTAAGTTATTTAATATCCTATCATTCAGAACAGAATACTATTATAAGTAACTCTTTACTGATTCTGATGCAGTTTATTCAATAGTATATAGGTTAAAGCCAGATTAAAGGTACAAATAAACGATATAAATGAAAAAAACAAAAATATTTTATTTGAAGATAGAACTACTAGATCAATTGAACTTAATAGAATTGCAATAACTCATCAATAACGGAATAAGACATAACTAATTTTGATGCTAAACAAATATTGTACCTTTTCATCATAAACATACGGGGTGGCATAAGATAGGAATGTCGAAGTTCAGTTCGGGATGTGACAAAAAAAGTGGGCACTTCGAAGTCGTGCTAAAGAACGTTTGAATCTTCGAACCTATAAGAAGCAGAAACAACCAAAACGTAGTCGGAAATAAGAAGCATCGATCAGGCCAAGGGTTCGAAAGCTGTACAATACGATTCTTGCTGGAAATTTGAATTACATAATCATGGACGACGAAACCTACGTGAAACTCGATTACAAATCCTTGCCGGGCCCACAATATTATACGATGCGAGAAGGGCAAGTGTAAACCAGTCCGAGATATCGATTGAAGTCGAAAAATTTGGTAAGAAAGCTATGGTCTGGCAAGCAATTTGTAGCTGCGGTAAAATTTCGAAACCCTTCATCACCACTGCTTCAATGAATAGCGAAATATACATCAAGGAATGTTCACAAAAACGACTTCTACCCATGATTCGAAGCCACAAGGATCCTGTTGTTTTCTGGCCAGAACTTGCTTCTTGCCACTACTCGAAAACAACGGTAGAATAGTATACTACCAAAAATGTCACTTGTCGTCCCAAAAGACATGAATCCACCAAATTACCCACAACTTGAGGAATTTTGGGCATTAACGAAGGCACATCTTAGGAAACATGTCTCGGCAGCCGAAACCATTCAACAGTTCGAAAAAGATTGGAAAAAAGTGTCAAAACTTGTCGCCAAGAAGTCTGTACGGAATTTAAAGAGGAACGTTCGCAAGAAGGTGCGCCAGCTAGTCTACAATCGCTAAATAGCAAATGTTGAAAATAATATTATATTGTTGTAGTCTAATATTATCAGTATATCGAATAAAATTTTAATATCTAACACTTGTGAATTATTTGCAGCGAAATCAAAGTGCGCCCATACTTTCTGGGACAGTCTTAAATCGTACAAGCTAAAAAATTGGCAACCCTACTAACGGCGCACACTTGTTTTGCTCCGATGGAAAGGTCTTTCATCGGTTTCCGCAGTAGTTTTTTTATCTGATACCCCGAGAGCCGCCGCCGATGTACACAATACGTCATGAACTGTACTTAGCTCACCCCGTTCACCAACACAGTAATTGCAAGCACAATATGGAATGTATGAGAAGTAGAAATAAAATAAAAAATATCGCCCGATATCTCTTCCTCCGTGTGGTGATGCCACACCACAATCACACACACCCGACACATTCCGCTATGTTACACTGCGCGAAAATACCTCCAAACTGAGCCGATCTCCGGCCATCGTGTGTCGAATGCGCGAGACTGGACTGCACTGCATCACAACGGGGTGACGATTCCGCTTGATTTCAGTCTAGTTTGAACGTTTGGACCTGTCTTCCGATTCCGCGGCATATTCCGATCCTTAAAAACATCGGTTTAGTGCATTCGCAAAATAGTAGTAGCAGTAACAGCAGCAGCAGCAGCACTGAGTAAGGGTTTCGAGTTTCATTTTATCATCCGTTGCAAAGTGCCACCTGTCAGTGTGAAAGTGTTATGTGACTCAGCTGTCAACAGTGCTTGCCTATTATTGGCTGGGTTGGTTATCACTTTGCATTGTATTCGTCGCTAGGTTTGAGTACGTTAGTTCTAACTACCAGTAGTTTAATAATCTTTTTAAGATTGCCCCGTAGCACGTCGGTTGTGAAACACGGATAGTATGAAAAGAGTGTCAAAAGCAACAACAAAATTAGTGATTATACGTGTCGTTTCTGGTGATTTTCTGGTGAACCATCGAAAAAGTCATACACGGCCCCGTGCAACAGCAAATTACAGCTCCGTCGAGTGTATTACGAAAGCGTATCGAATCGAAAGTTGGAAATTCGAAACCACACAAAATGGGAGGAAAATTCGACCCACCGACGGTTGCTAGCACGAGAAATAGGAGAAGAAAAAAACACCACCACAACACAAAGCCTAGCAGCTGATGATTCAATCAGAGCGTACGGCTGATTTCGAAATTGGAGCACCAAATTTCGGTAAAATTACGGTGGATCACTAGGCTCGATGAGTTATATGAGTTTGGCATTCGGTAGTTGATCACTTCTGAGGTTCACAAATTCGGCTGTGCGAAAATCATTGTTAGAATTCGAAACCACCGGCACAACCGATTGTGGACCAAGACTCACCGGTCGTCTCGGGACCGTTATTGAGGTCTACTCGGTGATCGCGAAGGTCATCGGAAACCAAAGCCAAACAGAGCCGATTGCTGTAGAAGTAGATTTAATTAACACTTCGGTCTCTACTCTACGCTTTTGTCCGTTGGATCTGAATGTTGTTCCCAAAAAAAACGAGGGGTTCGATGAGTGGAACTTTTAATTTTCCTGAACGTTGATGCTGAATGCAATTCATTCAACTAATTTTTCTTCTATCAAATATCGCACTTGCATCACAATAAGCTCAATTGTTCGGACCCCTCGCTTAAAACGCTGCCTGAAAAACCACGCTCTCCATCCGCTTCATCGCATCATCATCATCCGGACCCGTATAAATACGATTCCTCGGATACCCGTTGCTGACTTTTTTCGTTCTTTCTTTCTTTCTTTCATTTTATCAGCTCCGAGCGACTTTATCCGTGAGGTGGAAACCCCGTTATCAGCATCGGTTCGAGGTGATGCGATGCGATATCCATAGTTCGGCTTAGGTTCGGATCAAGAGCGGTGGTGTGGTGTGTTTAATTTTGCTCGAACGTTCCACGAAATCTTCCTCCTCGAACTAACTCTTCCAGCATCGTAGTAGTGTTTGGGTCGAATTTTCCTGAACCCGTTAGGGATAAAACAACCGGATAAGCTTAACAGATCGTGCCGGGAATTTTTTCCGATCCCCCCCTCCCCTTCGGTGGTACGCACGGTAGTGAAATTTCGTATTTTCAACTTTCGAACAAGGTGTTAGTGGCTTTCTTATTAGCAACAAACACTGAAACGTTGGTGTAGGTGTTCGTTGTGTTCTGCTGCTGCTACTGGATAATTGATATTTATCATTTGTTCACCAAGACGGGTGTTGCCTGGGCTACTGGGTTGTGTGTTATGCCGTCGTGACGTGCCGAGTACAGATCGCAAAGCCAACTAGACGATTGTTCATTGCAGCGAGAAGAAGAAAAAAAACGACAAAACTAAACGATTCTCGGTGTAAGGGCAGCAAACAAATGAAGCGCAAAGTGTAATCAAACCCAATTGAGCGAATATTTTTCTCTGTCGATGTATTGTACGACGCTTTGACGTGTGTATTGTTGTGTTAGGCGCGGCGAGACTCTCGGCTAAGGAACCATCAGGTGTGATTAGCTTGCAACTTTATATGTTTACTTGATTTGTTTGCGGTTCCTCACACCTCGCAATAACCTACTATTTACAACTACATACTATTGTGCGGTGCTGCAGCGAGAATACTGGTGAACTTTATGACGTGGTGTTTTTTCTAGCGCTAGGCGCTGAGAATAACGAGTGTCGACGATTGTCTGGATTTGTTGGAACAACTTTGAACAACTCGACAGCACACCCATACAACGGATTGTGCAACCGATGAAGTCGTCTAAGATATCGGTTTCGGATAAAATCAAGATTTGGAGCTCGAGGGTAAGTGAACGGTATTCGGTACACGGTATTTCAATGTTTCTACTTTGCAAACAAAAGATCGTAACAAAATTGCAAACGCCGTAATGAGCTGCCGTTCGTTTGAAACATTTCAACAACAATAAAAATACTTCAAAAGATGAATAGAATACTTCAAATTTGAATTTTCAATTTATTTTCAAACGCAAAAATTTTACACTCTTAGTTAGAAATTTAATGCCGATAATTTGGCAGAGAGCGGCTCGATATTTCCCTACATTGTATACAACATTTTCAATCTGGTAGATGATGCTACAAGAATTCGCTACCGCTCAATGCATGAACCGTGAGAGAATTTTTCTACATTTCTTCGCTCCACCTCATACTCTGAGTATTTCGCGGTCCTTACCACCGAAAAGGTACCGTTTTGCAATGATCGGCGCTGTATGGAATTTACCAAGAGAGAATCGCAAGTTGACAGTAATCCGTCTTGGCTTGAACACTTTTACAGCAATTCCATGAGAAAAAAGATATACGATCTCTTGATAATTTGTAATATTTGATAAAATCGTTCTTCGTCGAAAAATATCAGACCCGTATTTTTCCTTTTACCATTAGGGTGGGACAAAATATTGATTTCAGCTCCACCAAACTTTTCCTGTTCCTTTTGGGTCCCATAAGCACCATGCCAAATTTTAGCTCGATCGGAGAAACTATATTTTTGCGCCCGAGGTTTGAAGTTTGTATGGGATTTAGTATGGAGAAATTCACTTTTTACAAAAAAATCGGCTGGAGATCAACCTAAAAATCAGTGCATGTGTTATTTTCGTAGGAAATTTAACGAAGTAGAAAACTTTAGAAGACCGCAAAACAATCCGACGTTTGTAGAAAAAGTTATTAAAGGAAAACCGGCACAAGGTCCGAACAGTGGCTCATTCCTTAATACATCTAGCACCACTGCTGCTAGTGGTGGTAATATGAATTTGCTTTCTTTTATTATTCCATAACGATTGATTTGAGTTGTTTGATGTCTTCATAAAAGTTTCTCAGCGCATTATGAAAATTTTCTAAAGTGCCAAGCCAGGTTCCAAAACTCACCGTAAAGACACAAAAACACATGTCTAATTTTTTAATTTGAAGAAATAGGTTTTTGGAATCTTCTACAATGTTTTAGATAAACTCAAATCCAATAACTTCGCCAAATATATAAACTCTCTATTTCTTATAGTTTAGAAGATACGGTACTATTTTATGCAAACAAAAACACAATTTACATGACTTTTTGTGTTTTCAAAGTAAGGTTTGGAGTATGGTTTGTCACTTAAAAATAATCTTCATTCTCTGCTGAGTAAGTATCGTAAAGATACCAAACATCTCGGATCAACCGTTATAGCACATTAAAAGCAAAGACATCATATTAACAAGATATCCAGCTCTCACATTTCCCGAACAAATCTTTGGCAACATCCTTTTTTGCGACCATGGTGCCCTCAGGCGAGTCCGCATCGAATCACATACATAGAAGTAGGGGAGAGAAATGTCAAATTCGTACGCGCCAAAATAGCAGCACTGCGCACCCATACAATTGACATGACATGTTGAATGAGACGCCGTGCGATGGCGTTGCTGAACTGAAGATTGAGATTGCTCCAAGCTGACAGGGTCTTTTAAAAGGAAGCCACATCATATTACTTTCACTAGCAGCAGTGGTGCTAGACAGAGCTAATAAAAGTCATTTTCATTGACTGAAAAATAAACGAAAATGACAAGAAATTATTGTCACTCTCAGTTTCGCTTGCAAACTATGAGAACGAAATCCATGTCCAGTCAATGACATAAACGGGAAAGTAGTTTCAAAATTGTGTTTTTTCTTTCATTTGCCCTTTCAGTCATTTGCAGTTTTCAGTGAAAATCCTATAGTATTCAGTGTCGATATTCAACCAAAGCTGTGAGAATTGAAAACGACTGAAAAAGGTTTCACAATAAGTTTTAACTGTTGGTGCTCGAATTTGTAGTAGTTTTGGTTTCCAAAGAAGTTCTGGGATGTAATTACTTCGATTTGCCATATTTTAGTCACTTTTTATAGCCAAACGTCACATATTTTCAATACACCGATGCAAGAATGAAAATTTCAATTCTGCTGTTGCTACCTGAAGACGTTAGTTTGGTTTCGTCTTGTCCTAGAGGAAAGAGTGACGTTGGCAATTATGCTCTCTCATTTTTTCGATGAGAAACTAAAATGCTTCGTCTCTCTTCGTTTGTTCTGGTGTCGGTCATTTGCGAATGAGACAGTAAAACATTGAAAATGAGACTGCTGAAATGGTTTCTTTCATTGAGAATGTGTGACAATTTTTAGCTCTGGTGCTAGATATATTAAGGAATAAGCGATTGTTTGGGCATTGTGCCGGTTTTCTTTTATTACCTTTTCTACAAACGTCGGATTGTTTTGCAGTCTTCCAAAGATTTTTTCCTCGTTAAATTTCCTACGAAAATAACACTTGCACTGATTTTTAGAGTTCATAGGTTGGTCTCCAGCAGATTTTTTTTTGTAAAAAGTGAATTTCTCCATACTAAATCCCATACAAACATTAAACCGTGGGCGCGAAAATATAGTTTCTCCGATCGAGCTAAAATTTCGCATGGTGCTTATGGGATTCAAAAGGAACAGGAAAAGATGGTGGATCCATCTTTTTACCATACAACCTTGTCCCACCCTAGTGACCATCTCCATGTTAGGGAGGATAAAAGAATCGATTTTTTTTTAATAACAACTTTTTTACCCTATTTTTACAATTGTTGAATATTTTGTCTTGAAATGTCAACAGTTTCTAGGAAAAATGAGCAGATATCGTAAAGTTGAAGTTTTGTGGTTGAAAATGCTAATCGTATAAGTTTTTAGCAGTTTCCATGCTCTTTAGTTAGGGGGCGCTATATTTAGATTTGATTTCTCAATAACTTTTTCCCTATTTGAGTATTTTCTCTAATTCTTTCACGATGCGAATGGAAGATGATGTAAGATTATTGTTAATATCACGTTTATTATGTAAACATTAAATATAAGTGGAAACATAAAACATTTAAATCAACCGACCCTGTTGCACGTTTGCTAGCCTCAGTCGATAATCCATGAACGGAGACACATCGAGTGCCATCTACGTCAAGACAATGGAATTACATTCGGTATAATACAACTGGTGCTTCAGTCAATGGCGAATATGAGGTTCCGTTTCTCAAGCCTAAACGCAAATAAACAACTACTAGTTCTTCTGTGAGCATATTTGTTGGACAACGTTGAGAAACATTATACTAAACCAACCGTTCTAATGGCTCTAAATATTATCTGAAGAAACTATTAAAATTACTTTTTTTGCAAATCGTAGGTAAAATCATCAGTTTAGTGCAAATGTATAATTTGATTAGATTGGTATAATATTTTCGCAGTACGAAATGCGCACCAAACAAGCGCAAATAATGCTAGCATTTGGCTACTTCGCGTTCGAGAAAAAAGTTCGAAGTGAGAAGAGACCACCACAATTTGGCCTTTATGAAAGCCGGAATTGAATTTCGTACAGCATTTTAATAGCTTATTTCTCTCAAATGATGGAATGTATGAAATATTGAAATCTATGAGCGATTGTACGACTTACGTTACGATTATATTTATGTAATAATTTCTTCTAGGCCAAGGCTCAAACTTACAAATGACTTTGACTAGCGTCTTTCTTCCTGGAAAACAAATGAACCATACATAACAAAATAGTCCTTTTCATGACTCCAACGCAACTAACGCTCCCCAAAAGTAACGCAAAGGACCTATTTAGAAACCTAGCAGACCTAGGTCAATCTCACGGCTTTGTCTCTGACATTACCTACTCCAAGTTTTGTTTTTGAATATCTGGTATTTTTACATAACATAAAAAAGTGAGCGAAGTAAAAAATTTTTGTTTTTGAGTTAAACTTTTTTGAAAATTTCAGGTCTTGCATTTATCGATCAAATTTCAACATGAAATTTTCCTAATGTTTTTACTCAAAAACGGAACATTTCTCGTGACTTTGTTTAGTATGTGATATGTAAAAAAATCTAAGTTTCTAATAAAAATAAAAACATGTTGCGCCATCTATCCACAAACCATGAAAGCCGCTAAAACGTTAAACAATTTGCGTTTTCAATTACAAAAATCCAACTTATGTTTCCATATATTTTATGGAAAGTATACCTGAGCATTCATTCAAAAGGTACAATTTTTCAAATGAGCTTTTTTTAAACACATAAAATAAAATTTTCAAAACGAAACGAAAATTGTCACTTCACTTATTTTTTTTATATGTTTAAAATTTCTCAAAAAAAAAAAACAAATATGTGACGCCCTCTATCTACAAACCATGAAAACCTAAAAAAAAACATACAAATAGTGTTTTCAACCACAAAGCCTAGAAACATGAACTTGATAACGCAAATTGGTGAATAATTTGTTGCTAACTAATTACCAGTTGGTTATGTTAATTTTCAATTTGTTGCTCATTTTTTTGAGTACTTAGCTAAGTTCATATAAAGTTAACAAAGTACCCCTTTCAAATACGCTTTAATACAAATAAAAAAATTTTTGAACTGTTTGTTGCTAATTAGTTACGGTTACAAGTTAGTTATCAGGTGTACAGCTTTGCTTCCGCCGTTTTCCGATTGGTGGCTGTACCGGCTGAGGCTGGTCAAAATACATAGATGATAATGCCTTTAAAGTGAGTGTGTACAGTGCCTAACGAATTGTCATCGCCGTTTCAGTGACAGTTGTTCCTGTTTTCGTATTATTCACGCTCGAAAATGTCTGTTTTTGTGTCCAATTCTCGCCATTTGTGGGAAGTTTTACTTTTCTGTTACAATTCGAAAAAAATGCAGCTGAAGCGCATCGAATGCTCTCAGAAACTTACGGTGATGTTGCTCTGAGAAAAAGAACGTGTCGGGAGAGGTTTCAACGTTTTAAAAATGGTGATTTCGATGTCGAAGACCTACATGGTAGTGGTAGAGAAAAAACATTCAAAGATTGACAACTAGAAGCTTTGCTTGATGAAGATTCGTGCCAAACCCAAAAAGAGCTTGCCGAATCGTTGGAAGTGAGTCAGGAAGCCATTTCAAAAAGCCTCAAGGCTCTGGGCATGATTCAGAAAGAAGGAAACTGGATGCCGTACGAGTTGAAACCGAGGGACATCGAGCGCCGCCTGTTTGTATGTGAACAACTGCTTCAAAGACAAAATCGTAAGGGGTTTTTACATCGAATCGTAACCGGTGATGAAAAATACTTTACGCAGAAAATCAAGGGGAAAGCCGGGGCATGCTACTTCGTTGAAGGCAAAACCGAATATTCACGACGCTAAGATTATGATTTGTATTTGGTAGGATCAGCTCGGTGTGATATACTACGAGCTCTCAAAACCGGGTAAAACCACCACAGAAGATCGCTGCCGAACGTAACTGATGCGCCTTAGTCGCGCGCTAAAAGAAAAGCAGCCACAATATCAAGAGCGACATGACAAATACTCGGTCTCCAACACGCATAAATCCCAGGCTCGCAAGTTGAATCGCGAATATTTGACGAAATTTTTCTGCGTGATAATGGACGATGTGACTTATGTGCTGGAAGACTCTGAGCAGCTTTCTGTAATTTCTTTTTATACTGATATGCAACGCAACAGCGAAGAGGAGTCGCAAAAGTGGTCAAAAAGTACCTGGAAACGCTGAAATGGAAAGTCTTGGCCCACCCGCCGTATTTCCCGGATGTCGCCCTTTCTGACTTCCACCTATTCCGTTCGATGGCACACGGCCTGGCAGATCAACATTTTCAATCCTTCGAAGAGTTGGAAAAATGGATTGCTTCATGGACAGCGTCAAAAGAGGACTCCATTTTTCGAGCCGGGATCCGGAAATTGCCGGAAAGATGGGAGAAAGTTGTCGCTAGCGACGCACAATACTTTGAATAATACATCTGTAAGCACTTTTTCGCAATAAAGCTTTTAATTTTGGAAAAAAAACGGCGGAAGCAAAGTTGTACACCTGATACAAGTCGAAACCCAGTGGATAATTTGTTGCTCATTAGTTACTTATTAGTTAGGTTTCGACTTGCCTTCAAACTTTGAGAGGGGTGCTTCCTTAACTTTATATGAACATAGTTCAGTACTTAAAAAGATCTTGTTCATCCAGAAAGACGCGAAGTTGAACCAAATATTACAGAAGAGACCAGATCTTCCGGTACTTACTGTGGGCAAAAAAAATCGTCTTCATTTTTCGTGCCTACTTTCAAGCACCGGAAAAGTATGAAGTCGTTCAAAGTCGATAAACAGAGTGTGACGCATAAATCCCGGGCTCGCAAGTTGAATCGCGAATATTTGACGAAATTTTTCTGCGTGATAATGAACGATGTGACTTATGTGCTGGAAGACTCTGAGCAGCTTTCTGTAATTTCTTTTTATACTGATATGCAACGCAACAGCGAAGAGGAGCACTTCAGGACGAAGAAAAAGGGCAAGTTTCTCAAAAAAATATTTGGTTCGGTAGACAATATGCAGCTGTAGTGGAGCAAACACACGCTTCATCACTACCGGAACGGTAAACAAGAAAATATATATCATGAAGAATGCCGAAAGAAGCGATTGTTATCATTCGCACACAGCCATGACGCTCCCTCGCTATTCTGGCCTGCTTTGGCATCTTTACACTACGCCAAAGATATATTGAAATGGTATAAAACGAAAGGAGTCCATGTTGTACCGAAAGAGATGAATTCACCCACGTAGCAATCCGCAACTAGTTCTGATACGACAAAGTCAAAACTATGTTGCAGCAAGGGCACGAATAAGTTTTTTATGTTATACTGGTTAAAACATGGTGACAGCAATGTTTCATCATAACATAACTAGTTACGAAATAGTTGTTTAGGTTTCCAGTCATAACATCTTTGTGTCATATTGAATTAAATATAATTTATAAGTTATCGTTACTTAATCCAAACATATCTTTAATCACAACAATGCTTCTAGCTACTAGTTGAAAATAAGTTTATTTGACTTCAATAGTAGCAACCCGTAACTAGTTTTAATACCACTTAACCCAACTGTGTTGCAACAAGAGCACGAACATTTTTTTTTTTTGTTATACTGGTTAAAACAAGGTGACAGCAGTGTTTCGTTATAACGCAAACATTGAACTAACTATCATTTGTAAGTTATCGTTACTTGATTCTAACATATCTTTTATCACAGCTATGATTTTAGCTACTAGTTGAAAAAAGGTTTATTATCCGTTGCGAAACCATTATAAATACGTTAGCGTATATGTATGTGAATCGTTACTGTGAATTGATATAGCAATAACATAGATATTATAAGATTATAACATATAATTTCTTCATTGATTCAGATAGTTACCGGTAGGTTTTCCCAACGTTATGAAAACGAAAATGCAAACAAAAAAACTTTTGTTGGCTTGAATATGGCGAACACAATATGGAGTCTCAAGAAGTGTATGAAACGTAAATAAAACCAGGATATTACTTTTTTCAAAACTACTTTTTGCCGACAATAGTGAAAGGCAGAATAGTATTTTTGTTCTATGCACTGTCATAAACACGAAAAAAAATAATATAGGGATTGAACATCGATTGTGATAATTTTATATTTCTCATGATATCTGAATTTAAAATGATGATAAATCACTCTACTTGGAATAATTTTGAGCATTCTGAACATAGGATTATTTTGTTGTTTATTTTTTATATCTTTATAAACAGATTTTGATTGAAGGCGCATAAAAAACAGTTAAGTACAATTGAATTCCGCTCGACAGTTTTAAAATCGTTGTGAAATTTGTACCTTCCATCAAGTTTGTGATTCTATCAAGTACTCTTCTGCTTTTTTATTGATGATAGAAAAGTATAATGGATTCATTCAATGTTTATAATGTCGATGGTGACTGAGTTTCAACTAGTTTACTTGAAAACAAGTTATTTTCCAGTTATGGCAAGATAAGTTATTTCAGTATGGCATTACAACGTAACGACAACTTATTTTTAGCCGACTTAACAACTAATAGAAACTGCACTTTTTGAGTCATGCAAGTGGTTAGATGTTAGTAACAATCACTCAAATATCTGGTTGCAAACTAGTCACAAACAAGCTAGTGTAACAAAGATTGTTACTTGGGCACTTAACTGACCGCAGTTGCGACCTATCTCGCGGTATTGGGCATCATGAAGAGAGAACTCTCTCAACATAAACCGCAAGCTAAGACTATAGAAATATTTCGAAAATTTTGCACAAAAGCTGCTAAGTTGGTTGCACAGACCCTAATGGCAGGAGTAAATGCAAAAGTTCGTAGTTTCTTCATGCAGCCTAATTAAGTGGCTGTAAATAGTATTAATATGACTAATAATGCACAATTAATTAAATAAAAACTGCATCTTAGATTGAACTAACAGCAAATTTGTTCTGTTCCAAATTTTAATCTGTCCAGCAAAGTTTCGGCATTACATAGTGTTGTGTGGAATTTGGCCCTTCTGTTTCAACAGACTTCGCAGCCGATTCATAGCGTACATAATCATTGCATGCATCCTTCCAGGTCAGGGCTCGAACATACGACAACTGGCTTGCACTAATAACAACGATTTTGAATATTCAGAAACGTTAAGGAAGTGTGTCAGTTTAAATCGTATTCACGTCATCCAGTTACGTCTCTACCAATGTCCGTGTTGCACTGTGATCGATATACCTAAATATTTCCGGAAGTGTTGATCACTTTCGTAGGAAACCAATCGGGATAATGAATTGTTATGAATAGCGTGAATAGCAGGAATAGCACCGAAAAAAAGCACAAAGCAAAATTTTCGGTTACCGTATGGGTCAGCCCCGATGATTAATCTGACAGACCGCGGTTATACGGCAGAATACAAATGTCTAGCATTGTTTCAGTTTCGAAAGAAAAGAGCCAATGAAAAGGTGCCGAAGCTTAAGGTTGTTTATTTACAATTAGGAGCGATGAATGAGAGCCGTCGATTGGTGGGGGTTTTTTTAATTGTTTTGTTATTGTTTCGTTTTCTGTTGAACGATGATGAGTCAGTCAACTTTGGAAAGTATGATTCGTTTAAGGACTATTCACACATTTCAGTTCCGTGACGGTTCAGTGAAAGTGCCTTCAGTGCGCCGTCAGTGTTCTTTTTTTATCGGAACCCTTCCGTTCCGTTTCCGTGCTGTTTCCGTTCCGGCACAGCAAATGCAATGACATACCGACTTCAGTGAAAATAAAAAATATCGGTGACGACGAATTTGAGTTTGCCGGACGGACTCTACACTGACGGTGAGCTGCACTGAAACGGCACGGTGACGGATAGGTGTGAATGCGCGCATAGAAAACGAATGAAATAATATCCGTGCACGGTGTCGTGCCGGCACTGAACCGGACCGGATATGTGTGAATAGTCCCTTAACCTATCGATTGAAACTAAAAAAATGAATTACATTGGAAGATTCTCCGGGTATAGAATCCGGTGATCAACAGGCAGTTGCTTGACAAAGTTTTCTCATGATAGCAAACAACTTCGCATCGTACGCAAGTGAATCACTTCCTGTACTTCGCGGAATGAGCAGCCGGTATGTTTCTCTACCACCAGCGGGCCACACAGTTTTTCAGCCCGAGTGCTCCGAGCAGAGCCCCAACAAGCCAGCTTCTTGTTGATACAAGTATTAATGTACCATGCCTAATGACACTTTAGCCGTTGCTCGCTGGTGTGTGCGGGCCATCATCCGGGGTACGAGTTCTGTTTGATTTAATGTATGTTTGTATGCAGGGCGCAGCGCTCCACTTGGAGAACCGGGACCGCCGAGTTGAAAAGTTTTCCTTACTCAAGTTGGGAAAACTAACAACACAGACAGGAAAACCTAAGGAAACGAGGTCGCGGTAGTTCACGTGGGTACTTCTTCACCGCTCGAGAGTAGCAGGAACTCGGAACAGCGGTAAGGCGGAAACTTTCTGCCCTAATGATGGGTGTGTAGATATTGTAAAGGTACAAAGTTTACTCAAACAGATATTATACTCGTTGATGTGAATGGACTCCGTTTCTTGTTTCTATTCGACTGTGCTAGATTCGAATGAAAAGAACAAACTTCATCTCATCTTTTTGAAGTTTAATGGGGGCAACACTTCTCGACATCTTTCAGTCGAACTCATGTCACGTTCGTCGTTGTAAATCAATATAAATACATTTGACCGACACAACACAAAAAAACGAACCATTCGAACTACTTCCCGTCCCATGCATTTCAAGCAGACCAACGGCAGTAAAATAAAATTAGCGATTGTTTCACTCAATTGGAACTAAACAACAACCAGCATGGGGTATTTTTCGACTGTTGCGACTCATACGTCATATTTTCTATTTTTTCCTCATTACTATTCCCCCACGCTAGAATGTTACGTGTTTTTTAGTGCTTCGGTGGATTGTAGCCCGCCCGGACAATGTTCGGGAATGTGTTCTGTTTTCTAACGCTCCTTCCCCACTGAACAGAAGTGGCCGCCATGACATCACATCATTTGCCAAAGCCAATGGCAATTGATTCTTGGATTCGGTAGAAAATTTCATCCATCCTCTCTCCTGTACCTCCCCCCCACAGGTTTTCCCCGGACATCGGATGCGTGAGAGTGAAAAAATCCCCATCGGCCGAGCATCTGATTGAATCCGATTGTTTATTGTCTTGTCGCTTCTTCGGTTCGGTACGGTGACTTGCTGAGAGGGGTTTATTTATAATGAGTTTACTTATATTATTATTGTTATTATTATTTTTTTTTTATTATGTCGCTTCGCATGAGCAACATCATCTTCGCTGGCTTATGAACTTATGAGTGGTAGTACTATAGTTATTGGAAGTTTTCGCTTTTCCACTGAATTCGTCAGTGCGTAGCTGACTTTAGTTTAGTTCACTGGAAATCGAGGTTAGTAAATCATGATGCATGTGTTTCGGTTTGGCACTTTGTTATTAATAGCAACCAGTACAAAGATGAGAGCTCGGGGCAGATCCTTCAAAATAAGTTATGTTGGCAGTCGTAGTGCTCTAGTTATTTTCAACATGAATTTAATCGTGGTTGCTCGAAACGTTACAACATACTTCTTGCCCCATGCGTTTGGAAATATCTTTAGCAAGTAGTAAAAATTGACTCACTTATAATCTGAACATAAGAAATCAGAGCAATTTTGATGAAATAAAACAGTAGTGTAGTCTAAAATTTTACAATTCCAGCAGAAAATATTCCGCTTTGTTTTTTCCGAATATATTGATCTTTGCTTTATTTTGCTTATTCCGGTTTGGTGATGAAGTTAAGTTTTTGGACAACATGTAGACTTTGTCACAAAAAGCCACTTTCAAACTTCGTTTTCCCAAATTGGTCTAGGCTGCTTTTTGAAAAAGGCCAATGTTTGTTTAGCCTTTTTTATTCGAAATGACTATGCACTGAGGTCTTTTTTAAGCGGGTGATATGAACCGCGTAAATGAAAACCGCACAAAAAAACGCGTAACTTCTAAAATCCACATAAAAAATTGCAAAACTGAAGATTTTTTATGTCAAATATCTCAGAAACGCATGAAACGTCCAGATCTGGTGTAATCTCAAAAAAAAATTATCGAAAATCGACTTTGGAACTTTGAAATCGAAAATTTTGTTTTATACGAAATGTCTTAGGAATGTATAAAACGTTGAGATATGGTGTAGATGTAAACAAACCATGCTCTAGATGTAAACAAACCATGAAACACATTTTTTCTACGCGTAGGGCGTGTTGCGTAGAATTGCTACTGCAATTTGGTGACATAATCACTCATCGTATTGATTTATGTTTACGATAAACTATCAACTCTGAAGAATGATTTGTGCAAAACTTTTTCGGACTTTCATTAAAAGATTTCTTCTTAGAATGTTATTATTTTTCACTCACCTCAAGAACTGCTGTTTATAGCTCTATGACATAAGTAAGCTTTATGAAACACTTCTGAGTTGTTCTTCACTGGTGAACTTATCATCTGCTCTAAACATTTTATTACAAAACCTTTGAATAACTCACAGTTCTGGTATTGAAAATTTGCCGGCCTGCTTTAGTATTGGTAACACCACCCTTTTATATTGGCAGTGATGTCATACATAATTAGAGAAAAAAAACCTTGCAATGCACTAAAAATTGCATTGTTTTCAATTAGTCGCACATTGATATAGTTAAAATTACGGATCAAAACTACTTTCGTACGCCATCATCTAAAATTTCAATATTTAGAAAAAAACGATAGCATTTCCCCTATTTCCATTTCAAACATTGCTTCCCCTCCAAGTTATCCGCAACCCTGTTGTCTTATTTACGGTCGCTATGGAATGCAAAAAATAAACACGCAGTTCAAGTATTGCAATCTTTTCAAAATGCCTCGTCCATCTAAGAAGAGGAAAGCAGCGCTCATTCGCGAAAATCAATAGAAAAATATATGGAATACGTTGATGGAGTGTGTTTTGGGTAGTGAGTATGTGCGGGACTCATCAGTTCAAACAGTGGAAGAACTGCCAGAAGTGACGGTTCAAAACAATACCACGGAATTTAGAAACTGTACTGGATCCAATAATTTGGTATCAATACATACAAGTTTTAAAATATTTTCGTCAATAGATGAAATTATATATTCAAATTTGCATGATAAATCTATTCAGAGCAAATAGCCGATTTGTCATCAAGCTCTCTTGTCAAGTGCCACTTGACTTTTCTCTGGGTGAGGTTGCTTTCCTATCCGAAAAGGATATGTTGTCGACAAAATGGAAAATGTAGAATTTGTTGGTTAGTATTTTTTGAATATGGGAGCTTCATATTCAAAAGTTAAAATTAACATAAAAAGCCATTGCAGCAGAGTTTGTTCTGATTTCGTGCTACTACACTTCATTCATCAATGTAACAGCTTCCTTTTCACTTTGTAATGTAAGAAAAATGCCAAGAACCAAGCGAAGGCAAACAGTAAACTATCTTCTTTGGCACAATCATTATATTCTCATGGTTGCAATTTGTTAACTCCAGAATGAGCATGAAGATGAGATATGTCCACTCTGTTCTGCTAGGTTATTTGAATAGTTTCAATGTTCACATTTTATTCTGGCAACTGTATTCCTTTCAGCACACAAATAATATTATTTCATTCCTCTCTACTCACAAATACTATTACTTAATGAAAAAGTATTGTTTCACCAATACTTTTACATTTATTTTCCTTGGCTTCTGTCCACGGGCACCTTAAAGAATTTGAGTCCACGTAACTTCAGAAATCCACGTAGAAAAAAATCGCATGACTAAACATTTTTTTATGCTATTTTTGTATGCCAGGAAATGCATAAAAAGTTTAGTAATCTTAAAAAAAACGACTTCGCGACCGCGTTACTTTGGAAATCCGCGTAGAAAAAAAACCCAAAACTGAAAAAAAACATTTCATGCCAAATGTTTAAAAAATGCATGAAACGACCATCTGGATCTGGTGTAAACACGAGAAAAAAATTTTTTTTTTCTGAGAACAAAAAACTACTTTGGAGCTTAGAGAAATTCAGACCGCGTATCTTCGGAAATCCGCGTCGAAAAAAGCCACCAAACTGGAGAAATTTTTGTTTTATGCCAAATGTATTAGAAATGCATGAAATGTCCAGATCTGGTGTAATCTTAGAAAAAAATGTGAAAAAAATCGACCTTCGGGACTTAGAAAAAAATGAGAGATCTGCAAAATCAAAAATTTTTTTGATGCCAAATGCCAAAGAAATTCATAAAACGTCGAGATCTGATGTAATCTAAAAAAAAATTTTTTTTTCGAAAAAAAATCAAAAAAATTTGTCTGAGTTGACTCAAAAAAAAATTCGGAATAATACCAGATCTCGACGTTTCATGTATTTCTAAGGCAAAATAAGAAAACCGGAAATCTTCCTAAAAAAGAACCACGTTACTTCGGAGATCCGCGTAAAAAAACCGCGTACAAAATGACCTCAGTGTAGTCTAAAATTGACAAATCCTACAAAAAAGTGTTCTACTAGCATTTTTTACAATATTAGATGAATCTTGGAAAAAATTCAGAAAACCTTAATCGAGCTCTACACTAAGAACGTGCTTAATCTATCTAGTGGCGTAATGATGCCTTTCTCATGTAACTCATATTTTCATAAATATTACCAAGGGATTTCTACGAAAAATTTCTTTGAGTGTGTTTGAGCCTGAGCAAAGCTCATAGGAATTCTTCGTTTTCTTTTGCATTGTCATTCTACATGACGGTATAAATTTTGAACACACTGCACCTTGTCGTTCCGGCACCGGAAGTCGCATTTGAACAAAAGTCAATAGCCGTCTATAAGACCAAAAAACTTTTCATTTGAGTATAAATTTGTGGAAATCTACTAAGCCGTTTAAAAAAAAATGTAGAGAGTTCTGTTTTTGATTTTTGGCCACTATTTCCGGGAACCTGGAACTGGGAATCGGTATGGCTGAAAACGGTTCTTTTGACCGGCAACACAACCTACAAATTGTATTAATTTTTCTCATAGAGAAAGGCTATACACTCACTGTGAAAAACGACTTTTCATCCGAGGCCGAGGATTGAATGTTATATACCATTCGATTCAGCTCAACGAACTGAGAAAATGCATGTGTGTGTAAGTATGTAACAAAAATAAACACTCACCATTTTCAGAGATGACTGAACCGATTTTCACAAATTTGGATTCAAATGAAAGGTCTAAGGGTCCCATAGCCTGTTATTGTTATTTTATTTGAATTCGACTTCCGGTACCGGAGTTATAGGGTAATATGTGGAAAATAAGTAAAAAATTTGCGCTCAATTTTCTCGGAAATGACTCAATCGAATTTCACACACTTAGACTCAAACGAAAAGTATTGAAGTTATTGAAAAATTTCTACAACAAAACTTCCAGTTTCAGAACTAAAGCGCGATAGCTGGAAAATCTTTAATTTCATTAGAGTTTTTTCACAAGCGATGACAAAAACTGGTACAGGGTGTCCCACGAAAAAATTTCGAATTTAAAAACACAATAATAAAAATAACGGTTTGGTAAAATTTCAATGATTACACATTTATTTCATGAAAAACGCCACACAGCCAACGAAACATTCGATGTTCTGCGAACAATCTTTGAAAATCGAATAATCAGCAGAAATGGTGATGTAAACTGGCCTTCGAGAAGCTGCGATTTGACGCTGCTCGATTCTTCTATTTGGGGAGCGGTTGAAGGTAAATGTTACGCCAACCATCCAGGAACAATTGAAGACCTCAAGTACGGGATTCAAGTTGCTATTGATGACATAGGGATAGAAACAATTGAAAATGTAGTAATAAATTGGGTGGATCGGATTTGGTATTGCCAAGTCAACCGCGGGGGAACGAAATTATTTTTCATAAAAATTTTATGAATCAACCTTCCAAATAAATGTATAATCATTGAAATCTATCAAACCGTTTTTTATTATTTTTCGTGGGGCACCCTGTATAAATCCTATAAAACTAAGTGATAAATTCTTCTAGCTGGCAGAACTTGTTAGTTTGTGAGCATATAAACTTAATTCGGCAGTACTGGCTTCCCCCATTTCCTGTTCCGAAAGCACCGTAAGTGATGAAGAATAATTCCAAAAATAGAACTCACTTCGATTTCTCAGTGATACTTGAGTCGATTTTCCGAAATCTTGATTTAAATTGAAACACATTGTCTCAAATACTGTGAAATTTCATTTGGATTCGACTTCCGGTTCCGAAATTACAAGGCGATGAGTGTCAAAGTTTTCATACCGCCATATAAAATGACGATTTGACGCCGGTACGTGCTGGAATGGAAGAAGAAAACGCAACACGCCTTTACAAACGATACACACAGCGTGCATTGTTCAATTTCGTACACGCTATAAACAAAACGAAAACCAACACCGAAGCTGATTACCTACTCATATTCCTCAGATATAGCGTGACCAATTTCCACACACTTAGGCACAAATCGAAGGCCTTATGGTCGCATAGAAAGCTTTAAAATTTCATCCGGATACAACTTTTGGTTGCGGAATTACAGGGTGAAGAGAGTTAAAAATTTTATATCGCCACTTTAAGCGGTGAAGCCAAAAACGTAAAAAGATTTCTAAACTTGGTTCGAATCTGTAGTTTGTTTTGCCCCGTTCCTCCCGAACCGGAAGGTCGATCTGGATAAAATTCAATAGTAGACTATGGAACCAAGAGACCTTTAATTTGAATCTAAGTTTGTGAAAATGATAATTTTGGCAAAAGTCGGACAACTATAGCGGTAGAGTATTCTGCTCACAAATTGAGTTCCATCGAATTCTTGGGTCATTACAGTTTAGTTAGGTTTTCGATAAATAGAAACTAGAAAAAATGCAGTTTGAATGAAAAACAATTTTTAGTCTAAAAAACTTTTTTTTTTCTTTGAATGCGCCCTTCTTAAAATGTATGAACGATTAGGGAATTATGTTGGGACCAATTTTCATCCACATCCAAACTGGCGTAAATTGACTTCAAATTTCTAATTGATTTTTTTCATTGTAGGACTTGATTGCGAATTTTTTAGTGGAAAGTGGACTAATTCTGTAAAAATTAATAGTAAAACTTTATTTTTGTAATATTTGTCAGGGAGGGTGTTGTCAACATTTGTTTCCGCAATCCGATTTCGGATTTGTGAGAGTTCCTTCTTTCGTTATCTTACGCCTGGACACAAAGTATCCTTGTGAATCGCTGGTCAGCTACGCGGACCGGAATTCAACAACCATTTCACTACGGTACGCTTTTATCAACAAGAAAACTTCACCTAATAACGTAGTGCGTCTGCTACAACTACCGATGAGAACACACCGAAGAAGACAAAAGCATATAAAAATAATCTGGCAATGATGTTACCGACAACAATAGTGCAAAGCAAAGTCTTTATTTTATATTCCGTTTCTAAAAGTTGACCATTCTGTTTCAACATACTTCGCAGCCGATTCAGAACGTACAGAACCATTGCATAGCTGACTGACACTAAAAATTCTTTCAGGGTATATCTCGAACATACAACTAGCTTGTAAGATCAGCAACCTACATATTGAATCGCTAACCCGAATGATGAATCAAGAGACGAAATCGTGATTGGTGAACAAATCAACCTTCATCCATTGTTGGATGCTACAAAGAACGTATTTTCTCAAAAAAGAGTAGCAATGAGATCCTGTGAAAAAGTTTTTTGCCTTTCTCATATAGAAAGGTTATATAATCACTGTGAAAACCGACCTTTGAACCAAGGGCCGGAGGGCCGAGTGTCATATACCATTCGATTCAGTTCGTCGAGTACGCAAAATGTCTGTTTCTCGGAGATGGCTGGACCGATTTTCACAAACTTAGATTCAAATGAAAGGTCTTGTGGTCCCATACAAAAACCGGAATATTATTTGGATCCGACTTCCGGTTTCGGTATTATGGGGTAAAATGCACCAACTTTTCTCAAAGACGGCTGAACCGATTTTTACAAACTTCGATTCAGCTGAAAGCTCTTATGGTCCCATATAAAATTCCTGAATTTTGTTTGGATCTGACTTCCGGGTTCGGAGTTATGGGGTAAAATGAATGTGCATAAAAATCAAAATATTATTAATAATTTTTCTCAGAGATGACGTGATCGATTTTCACAAACTAGGATTCAAATGAATGGTCTCATGATCCTTCACAAAACTTCTGAATTTCATCTGTATCTGATTTCCGATTCCGGAATTATAAGGTGATTAGTGTAAACATTGTTTGACATGAGAAAGGCAGCGTTACACCACTAGGCGGATTGAAACAGATTTTGAATGTTTACTTACAATGTTATCGATTAGGATCCTGAATGAATCACAATTAACAATATTCATTTTCTTAGACTTTGAAAAGACTTTAAACTAAACTAAACGTTTTAAAATGACTGTACATCGGCAGGCTGTTCCAAAAAATTTTATCCTATTTGACGTCTACTTCTTAAGAATAATTTCAAAAATATAAATATACCATAAAAATCTTCTTGGGTCCCCTGAGTTGGTTATGGTTTTAACGTCATAACGCAAACCCAAATCAAATTATGATTTTTGGAAAATGTCTTTCACGCAGCCAACCTGTGTTCCATTCCCTAGCCCGCACACAAAGACGGATTTTTTTTAATCGAGAGACGAATGACCACAAGGTTAAAGCCTCTATAATGGAAACAAAAACATGTGGTCAATATTAAAGGAAACTTGCGTGACTGCCGCCATCGTTAGTCTGTTTTTACATGAGGCTCAAATTGGCGGTCGTAATAATAATCGATTACAACCGCAAAATGCTCAACACCTTCATTTCTTTTAAGACAAAACTTAACAATCCTAAGTTCCGCTCAGCTGAAGGTGTTTATTATTGTTATTTTTAAATACCTGATGAGGCGTTGATTTATTTTTAATTGTTTATGTTTGTTTCGATGTTTTTTTCTCACTTTTACCGGACCGCAGATTCGTGAACGTGTTACAGTTACTGCTTTTGTTACAACTCCAGTCCAGACACCAACCGCCGATAGTTTAAAATTACCTGCAGCTACTGGTTAAAATTATTCAAACACGAGCCGCTCTTACCGGATCGAAGTTAAAGAGCTAATTCCGATCGATGCCCGTAGCAGGCGTGGCATGAAATCGAAAGCTCGAAAATGAATAAAAAGTGAATCGAACCCAATCATCATTAATAAGAGTGAGATGGATTTTTGTTTTGTTTTCTGGCCCAAACCCAGATTGGCGATTATTTACGCGAAAGATAGCAGAGATGAGAGCTGAACCAGCGTTTTTTATTATATGCAACCTAGCAGCTGCAGATTCAATGTACGGTGGGATGAAAATGAAATGTTTGCATAAATCTATTTTTGTATCTAGTTCAAGTGCGTGTGTAATCTGAGAGAAAGTACTCGGGGTTTTACGCTTTCTGATAGGACGGAAAAAGATTTATTGCTTAACCCGGCTGGAACGAAGATATTGATCTAACCCGTTTTTCTTTCTTTGTTCCATTGCAGAACCAAATCATCAAAGCAGCTAGTAATCACAGTCTCGATAAGGACACCAACGGGGCGAAAACGGATGAGGAAGTGCCGGGTGAAAATGACCCCAGTGCATCCACCGGACCGGTGGCTCTGCGCAGGGACAACCTACACAAGGACAGTGCACTGAATCAGTGCATCAATGAGCTCACCTCGAACCTGCACCAACGACGCTGCGTCAGCAGTGACATTTCTTCACCCACCAAATCGTCATCGATGTCCTCGTCTTCCTCACCTTCGTCGACGATGATAACCTCTTCCGGTAAGACTGGGCAACCCAACAGTGCCAACGCAAGCAACAATCCGCAGGACAACACTTCCGACGGCGAACAGAGTCGTCCGCGACGTTCCAGTCACAGTGACGCCCTACTTTCCTCGCCAAGTCATTTTGTGACGGTGATAGAAGTCAAAGAGCCTTCCGAGAGTGCTCCCAATCAGCAGGACGAGTCGAAGCGACATTCCAGCTCATCCACTACCGCCGTTCCGGCCTTACCTACCAAAACTACCAGCGACAATAGCAATAATAACAATCATCCAACAACAATTATCCAACAATCCAGTACCACTGCCTCCGGCAAACCCAACAACTATGAAAACGTACTAATCAATACCAAACGCGGAAGCTGCGAGAATCTTAACAATAACAACAACAGCAACAGTGTGCATCACAGTCAACTACAGAAAAACAACGCAGCGACAAGTGAGCAGCACAGTACATTCCTAGACAGCTCCAAACAGCATCCCAAACCGTCGGCACCACCCCTGGTGGGTTCATCGATCGCCGAGCGAACTTCACAGCTCATAGCCGGCGGGCAGGAGCTCAAGAAAAAGGTTCCACCACGGTGAGTAACCCGATGATGCTATTCTGTAGTAACATTTCTTATTCCGTGCTGGGTTGGATTTTTATTTTTGCTTTCGATTGTAGAACTTCAATCATTCTGACACTTGCATTTATCGTTCTGTCCAGTCAGAATTGACGGTTGTTGCACCTGGATTTGTGACAGGAGACTGACTGAGGTCGTGGATGTAGACACAATGCAAAAGTGTATAGAACTCTTCTCTCCTATTTAGACATTGATTCACTTTCAGTCTTCATGAGAATGTTGAAACTGGTCGTTTGATTCGTTGCTTTTGTTCACTCGGTAGTCCAAACGGAATCTTAAGAAAATCTGAACATTTGAAAGAATATAAAATGCGCCATCTAAATGAGGTGAATGGGAAGCTGATAGTAATTTGACAGTTCTAATCTATGATTAAAAATACCATTTTTCAATTGGCTAGTTTACAAATCCACTACCACAAATCCTATCCAGAGCATATTCCTGGTTACGGAGTTTTGAGTCGAGAGAACATTCAATTAAAGGATTTCATACCTTTCGTTGGTCGTAGTTTAGAGCATTTCGATGAATTCATGTCCTTGAGAACAAATTGCACTGAATTAGCCTCACTTCAATCCAGTACGATTTTAGAATAGTGACATGTAGCTAAAGACAACCAAAATAGAGGACTTTCATTGCTGCATTTATAAAACAAAGAACATTTTGAAGTCATGCAGTCATTCAAGTTTCATCATAGATGGTGCCTGTTGTGACGAAAGTTTCGTTTTGTGTTCCGTAGATACAGTTGTCATGCCAAATAAAGTATCTTGATGCGAACTTCGACATTATGTTCTTTTTGAAACGATCAAATATCGATGTAACAGCTTCAGATTTTTCATGTAAGCACACACACACACACACACACTTTTTTTTTCATGCGTCCCACTTGATTTACCTCCACCGCAGCAAACCACACAAACACGTTGGTGTAGATCAGGGGTTCACAAACTATTTTGGGTCATGGACCCATATACTAAAATTAACTTAGGCCTCAGACTCCCATCAACAAATTCCTTTGAAAATTCAATTTCTTGCTTTTTTAATATTGATGTAAAATACTTGCCAATATCTGTGGATGGTCAAATAAATACAACTTTTTTAGCGTAAATATTTCAAATAACAACTTATATCAAACAATAGGGGGTCGATTTCTAGACCTTGGTTCGGTTCCGAAGTTATAGGGCGATGAGTGTCAAAACATTCAAATCGTCATTCAAAATGACGATGCAAAACTAGTACGCGACGGTAGTGTGGCTTTGCTCCGTTTGCAGTGTGCTTTGTTCAACTTCGTATAGCGTGCAGGGTTGCTCCATTAACACCTAAACGCTCGGGTAGGGATTTTCATCGAATTCATTTTTTCAAAAATTCATAACTTTTGATACAGTTGATCAATTTTGTTACGTCTAGTGTCAAAAAACCGGACCAGATGTAAATTCAAAGTACTTTCAATTTAGAGCTTTATACTTCTAACGGCAGAACAGACATACCTCATGGCGATCTGGGATAACTCCGGTGTTTTTGGACCGCTGCGGTTCCGTATAAGTCAGCATGGACTAGACGAAAATCTGTTTTTTTTACACTGGATGCATCCAAATTGATCAACTGTATAAAAAGTTATGAATTTTTGAAAAAATAAATTCGATGAAAATCCCTACCCGAGCGTTTAGGTGTTAATGGAGCAACCCTGCACGCTATACGAAGTTGAACAAAGCACGCTGCGAACGGAGCAAAGCCGCACGTACCGACGCGTACCAGTTTTTCATCGTCATTTTGAATGACGATTTGAATGTTTTGACACTCACCGCACTATAATTTCGGAACCGGAAGTCGGATCTGGATGAAACTGCACAGACTATTTTAAGACAATGAGAGCTTCAATTTGAATCATGATTTGTGAAAATCGGTTTAACCGTTCATCAGGAATCAGAACAAATTGGCTCAAATGGCACGTTCCCCTTGATATTTGGAGATTTGTGCCTTGCCATCAATTTGTTTTTAGCATCATTTTCCCGATATATAAGAGGGAAGGATTGAAAGGAAATGGTAAGGGTTGGACTAGGAGGATGGGAAAAATTGACGACACAAAAACACATAAAAGCAGAAGTAAATTCTGCACCCCTAAGGGATGCTGAACAATCTGCTGAGGATCACATTTAGTGGAAGCAGAAGGAAATTCTGAACCTCTACGAGGTCCCGAACAGTCTGCTGTTAATAAAACCTCCAACCCCCGAGAGGATTTAGAGATCTTACAAAAGCGACACCATTCTGCACTCCCGGAAGAATGCAGAACGACTCGCAGTATGTACGAGAAGAAGTAAATTCGGTACCCCTCAGAGGATGCCAAACAATCTGCCAAACCCTATTTAAGGTGAATACAGAAGGGATTCATTCACTCCAGGAAGAACGATGAACCCTTCTGACTATAGCTCCTTACCACATTGGGTGAGAAACGAGAGAATATCCTTCAATTTTAGCTCCGCATACACAGACTCAACCATGTATGGAGAACCAAAAACCCGGATACGTAGCTGCGTCAATGCGGGACAGTTACATATCAGATGATATGAAGTACCATAATCGCATTCACACAAATCACACGAATAATACTCAGCACGTTGAATAGTAGCCATGTGATAATTGAGTTTGCAATGTCCAGTCAGAGCTCTGACCAGAATACTTCAATGATACTTGGAGAAATGCAGTAGACACTTTGACATTTTCAGATTTAAATCTGGTAGAAATGCTTTTGTCTGAGCGCAAGTTTGCAAGCTGCGCCAGTAGCTGGCATGTTTGGATGCAGCCCAAGAACGTATCTTGTGCTTTATCCAACTAGTTGAAAGTGGTAAAGCTGGTTCAGGACCAACGAAATCATTCGTTGCACCAGCTCTAGCCAACTCATCAGCCCATTCATTTCCAGTAATACCAGAATGGCCGGGTACCCATATGAAGTAAACAGCATTTGAAATGCTGAGGTCTTCAATTTGAGTTCGACATGCGATCACTTGATTCGACCGTGAGTCATTCGAACTGAGTGCTTTTAAGGCTGCCTGACTGTCGGAACAAAAATAAATACGTTTACCACAGATCCTCTGCTGAAGTGCCGATTGTACTCCACACAGAATTGCGTAGATTTCTGCTTGGAACACAGTACAGCATCTACCAAGTGAATGAGACTGCTCCAGCCTATTTCACGACAGTAGATACCAGCACCAGCACGACCATTCAACAGAGAACCGTCCGTAAAACAAACTATGTGTTCATCAAGTTGTCGTTCCAGACAACCAGACAATCATTCCTAACGAAGAGGATAGCTCACATTGAATGTTTTAAAAGGAAAACTGCTTGTGAGAGTTAGGTCACTAGGAGCGAGTAAATACTCATCCCACGGAAACATTTGAGACCACAAGCGAGTGTGACTGGTAGCATATTCTAATGGGTTACTGTTCCAAAGCCCTGTAACCCTAAGACGGTATGCACAAGATAATGCTTCTTGTTTTAGGAACACATGTAGTGGTTTAATGCACAGTAGCGCCTCTAGAGCAGCAGAAGGAGTTGTCGTGAATGCTCCTGTCATCGCCATTAGGACCATCCTTTGGAGATGATTTAGCTTTGACTGAACTGTCGCGACTTCTCCTTTCTGCCACCATACAAGACATCCATATGCTAAAATTGGTCTAACGATAGTTGTGTAGATCCAATGAATATATCTGGGTTTGAGTCCCCATGATTTTCCAAAAGCTCGTCTGCATTGGCCGAAAGCCATGCAAGCTCTTTTAATCCTGAAATCAATGTGAGCAGACCAATTCAGTTTTGAGTCAAGAATAACCCCGACGTATTTAACTTGATCGACCACAGTGACCCCTGAACCAAAGAACTGCAACGGACGAGCTCCTGTAATTATCCTACGATGAGTGAAAAGCACCATTGATGTTTTGCCCGGATTTACAGATAATCCAAACCTGACAACACCATTGTTCAACAGATCGCAGGGCTTGCTGCATTAAATCAAAGAGAGTGTTAATGCTTATACCGGTCATCAATATATGATAATCGTCGGCAAAACCATAAGTCGGAAATCCAAGGTTATAAAGTTTCCTTAACAAACCATCAGCGACTAGGTTCCATAAAAGTGGGGATAGTACACCACCTTGAGGACACCCACAGACACTCAGCTTTCTAATCTCTGGCCTACCGAAGCGATGATCAAAGAAGTTGATTGCTAAGCATTGCGTGTATCCAGTAAGGGAAAAACCCAAGATATTCCGTTCACGACTGCAATGTTTAACCTCCTGCAGCCATTCAGCCATCGGCACGGAAATACACCTTGACTTAGGAGTTCCTATTTTTGTGGCCTTTTACGACATGGAATAGGAAACCAGTGGATCAATTCTTGGTAAAAAATAATTCCGCCGGATGCCACACGGCTTACCTGTTTGGTGGACTTATACCACCGGTACAGGTGGACCGTAGCGTTATTCTTAGCAGTTGGGAAACCGCTACCGACACTACACGGCTATCTAGGCTGCTCAGAGAGGGAAGTTAACATTGATGGTCAACTTCCATGGATGGCCGAGCAGCCGTTAAAAATCTGGATGAAACTGCACAGACTATTTTAAGACAATGAGAGCTTCAATTTGAATCATGATTTGTGAAAATCGGTTTAACCGTTGCTGAGGAATCGTAGTGTGTTTCGTTTTTGGAGATTTTCTTCACTATTATCGGTAAGGGAGAGCGTTCGGTTACCGGTACCCTTTTGTTTTAAGCTCGAAACTTCTGACTTAGTGCACATAATGCGGACAGCTCTACATCCATGGAAAGCTAACGTCCCTAGCTAACAACTAATTAAGAAACTAAGTTGATTCATTCGATTGAAAAAACTATATAACCATTTTAGTGAAGTGGTAAATTTTGGCCATTTCAAAAAAGGTGTTCGGTTACCGGCACCCAAAAAAATTTCGCCTGAAATGAAAAATATAAGCAAAAGCTGCAATTATTCAAGGAAAAAAAGGAAATTTATTCTTTTCGGAAGCGTTTTGGACAAAAGTTTTTTTATCTGATGTTGACTTCGCCTATGCTCTCTTGGCCGATGATTTGGATGGTGGCGCCTTTGGTGTTGATTTGGCCGGTCTTCCACGTTTTTTCTTAGCCGGAGCATCTTTGGCTTACTTTGTCTCGAAAGCAGCCTGCATATCACTGACAATTTTTTACTATTTGTCGAAAAAAATGGGATGCCGGTAACCGAAATCGGTAGACATTTTGAAAATGACCAAAAAAATCTTTGGTTGCAAAAATTTTGAGAGCATCCGGTATTGAATCACAAAGTAGATCGATTTCACCTCATAAATATTCAATCCACTCATCTTTCCGATTGATGCTCTTCAATTTATGATACTATAAAATAAGTCAGAAAAAACTTTTGTGTTGATTTTCACGCAATTAAAATTTGTTTTGAACGCAGCAAAAAGTACAAGCGTCTGTTTGCTTTGGTATTCGGCACAAAAAGAGTGTGCTGCTATTACACACACACACATGACATTTGTCGGAATGACGCTACCTGCTTTCTGTCAAAAGTTACGGTGTGGTGCCGGCAACCGAACACCTTCCCCTACTTTCGGAAGCGGGAACCGGGCTCTAGTTCCCCAAAGAAGTTTTATATATTCACTAGGGTAGGACAAAAAATTGATATCAGCTCCACCAAACTTTTCCTTTTGGGTCCCATAAGCATCATGCAAAATTTTAGCTCGATCGGAGAAACTATATTTTCGCGCCCATGGTTTAAAGTTTGTATGGGATTTAGTATGGAGAAATTCAATTTTAACCAAAAAATCAGCTGGAGATCAACCTATGAACTCTAAAAATCAGTCCATGTGTTATTTTCGTAGAAAATTTATCGAGGAAGAAAACTTTAGAAGAAAGCAAAACAATAAGACATTTGTAGAAAAAGTTATTAAAGGAAAACCGACTCAAGGTCCGAACAATGGCTCACTCCTTAATATATCTAGCACCACTGCTGCTAGTGGTGGTAATATGATTGTGCTTTCTTTTATTATGCTATAAAGGTTGATTTTAGTTGTTTGATGTCTTCACAAAAGTTTCGCAACTGAGTATGAGTATGGATTATTTTTAAGTGACAAGTCATGTTCCAAAACTCACTGTAAAGACACAAAAAAGTCTAACTTTTTAATTTGAAGAAATAGGTTTTTGTAATCTTCTACAATATTTTAGATAAACTCAAATCCAAAAACTTTGCGAATATTTAAACCTTCTATCTCTTATAGTTTAGAAGATAAAGATGGTACTATTTTATGCAAACAAAAACACAATTTATGCTTATGACAGACATGTGATATCGGTATCACTGTACACCATGAAATCACATGTCTGTCACCCTGAATCACGGTGGTATCACGCGAGCATCATGATACAACGGTGATTTCCGTACTACGGTCATTCATCGTTGTACTGCGCCAAATCACATCACTGTTTACTGCTACCAGCGCCATTGGCGAGCGATGGTGAACTCATGAAACAATATTTCCTTCTTCTGAGCATCAAATAATAAACAACCATCGTCATATTTTGAAAAAAAAACTCGGTAAAATGCTAACAAGCGGCATAAAACTTATATACTTTGTAGCATATTTTCAAAAAGCAGTCAAACCAAGAAATATTCATTAATTTGGTGAAGTTTTGAAATACAAATAAGGAAAACAATTTATTCATATTTGTACAAAAAATCAGCACTATTGAGTAATTGTTTTCTATTCAATAACAAGTAAGATTATTGTTGAAATGGATTTAAAAACATAATGATTCATATTTTGAATGCACATGTGGTAATAATAAACGATAAATATCCAATACATGAATAAACCAATTGTGTAATCATCCTGTTTATTGATGACCTATCGAAATTCCATTTATAACATTGGTCCCCTATATTCACTTCTGGAAACTCTAAATCTACTTATTACTTCGTCTTGAATCATCCGGTTGAATGCCGTTCGATGAAAAGAAAACTTGTTTTTAAATTGTTTAGAAAGAGTCTTATTTTGGGTATGAATAGAGAGAACAGCGAATCATGTCTTTCAGTGTGAGTTATTTTCAGTTTTATGATGAACACAATCCTTTTTATGAAAATTTCGTGATGAATAAACTGTTACGTTGACAGAATTTTTCTGAATTATGTGTGTGCCATGGGGTTTCTGATGGTTACATACTAATAATATCTTAGATTTATTTACTATTTTGAGACTCAATCTTAATAGTTTATGCACTCTTATTTTTATCGTGAATATGCGGGTTAAAAAGGAATTATGACTGAACACCTTGAAATTCATGCGGATTTGGCAAAAGTCGGTAAGATTTACAAACAAAATTTAGTGATTCATCACCATTTTGGTAGAAATCAGCATCGTTGCGAAAAAAAATAGTGCTCGTGTCCCGAAAATTAGTTCTAAAAGTCTTTCATATTTCCTCCATTCTATATTTATATTTTTTTAATCAGTGAATGTTACGGTAGAACATCAAAATTATGAACATCTAATTTTCTCTAATGCTAATTACATTTAAACAATGTTATGAGTGATACTGTCATCCAATGAACACTCACACACAAATAGTTTAATAGCTAAGACAGAAAGACAAGATTATATCTGTCATAAATTAGTTGCTAGTAATAATCTTCAAAGCACAAAAATTTTTGATTTCTATATTATCGATCATCGGAGCTGGGAAATTAAGCTAAATTTTGTGTTTTTTCGTTTCACAGTACATTCATTCTGTGCGCAAAACATGTCTGTCACCTCATCGTTGTACGCGTACAACGTTGTACAGAAATCATTGTACGGGAATCACATGTCTGTCAGCGGTATTACATGACTTTTTGTGTCTTTACTGTAAGGTTTGGAGCATGGTTTGTCACTTAAAAATAATCTTTATACTCTGCTGAGTAACTATCGTGAAGACATCAAACAAAACGGATCAACCGTTATAGCACATTAACGGGAAGTCACATCATGTTACTTTCACTAGCAACAGTGGTGCTAGATTTATTAAGGAATGAGCCATTGTTCAGACCTTGTGTCGGTTTTTCGTTAATAACTTTTTCTACAAATGTCAGATTGTTTTGCGGTCTTCTAAAGTTTTCTTCTTCGTTAAATTTCCTACAAAAATATCATATGCGCTGATTTGTAGAGTTCATAGGTTGATCTCCAGCCGATTTTTTTTTGTTAAAGTTGAATTTCTCCATACTAAATCCCATACAAACTTTAAACCGTGGGCGCGAAAATATAGTTTCTCCGATCGGGCTAAAATTTTGCATGGTGCTTATGGGACCCGAAAGGAAAACGAAAAGTTTGGTGGAGCGAAGAAATAAACATTTTCATCTTTTTCCCATACAACCTTGTCCCACCCTAATATTCACTAACTAACAAGATCTGCCAACTACAAAAATTTAACAGCAAGTTTTATAAAAATGTTCTTCTCGTTTCGCCATCGCTTGTGAAAAAATACGCATTAAACTTGAAAATTTACACTAATTGCACTGTAATACCGGAACTGGAAGTCGGATTTGGATCAACTTTTCTAGAACTTTTTAAAGAATGTCAAGACCTTTTTGCTTCTTAGTTTGTGGAAATCTGTTAAGAAATTTCCGAGAAAATTTAGTGCACATGTTTCAATAAATTTGCACATATTTCCTTGTAATTCCGGAACCGGAAGTCGGATCCAAATGAAATTCTGGAAAATTGTATGAGTGCTCACTTTGACTATACTCAATTTCTGGCTCTGGAAGAGTTCCATCAAAAGATACCGGAATTGAATTTTAATCGATTTCGAAATGATGACATGATCGATTTTCAAAATCTTAAATTTTAATGATTATTACAACAATCTCATCACAAGACTGCTACGCACTGATGAGTCAAAGACGAAACGTAAAACAAAGTTTGAAATTGATTTATGCACTTAGCATAAATTTGGGGGTAAAAAACTAAGCCTTTTCCCCTTGAAATCATCCTGAATTTTGTTTGGATAGGACTTCCGGTTCCAGAGTTATGGGGTTAAAAGTGTACAAAAAATGTAAATAAACGAAACTAATTTTTCTCAAAATTGGCGTGACCGATTTTTACAAACTAAAATTTAAATGAATGGTCTTATGATTTTATACACGGAACGACCGAAATCAGCATTTTCGCGAAAAATTTAGTTGATTTGCTGATTTTAGTTAGTTATTTTTTGAGACAACTAAAAAAACCTTACTTTTGCTAATTTAGATTTTTTATTCTCATTCCCTTAATAATAATAAAATATTTGTTGAAATGACTATTTTTTTTAGTTGAATTTACAAATTAAACGTGCTGTCATTTCTTAGCTAAGGCACATTTCATTTCCATTCAACTAATTTTTTAGTTGAATCAAAGAAATAAAATGTTGTTTTCAACCAATATGAATGGTTGAATTGACTTCTGCGATCTGCAGCTATATGGCGCCCTGTCACCGAAACGGTAACACCGTAATGACTACTAGCCACTAGATGGCACACTACTGCCGAAAAAATTTCAGACGCGGTTGTCTTTTCCATATTGGCAGGTATAAATACGATGTTGTATTGGAGAAAAAGACATAAACGAAACATAAACATCTTTTTGAATTTTTTTCTTCTAAATCACTGTTTTCTTCATTCTCACTGAAAACTTTTAGCACTCGGAAAACAAAAACCGAATACAAGTAGTACACCGGACGGCGCAGCTCGGAAGGTTTGAAGATACAAAAAGACTTCCGCTTCCGATACAAAAAACTGTTCCGCGTAAAAATATTATTACGCACAATCGCTTCAAGTGCGCACAAATTCTGAATAAATACGATTTCCACTAACAGTTTACGACATTTTTACATATCGGTTTAGAAATTTAAATAAAGATATATCGAACACATGCGAAAAACATCAAAACAATTTTCAAGCAATAAGACTGTCCTTTTTAGCTATTTAATGAATTGTTTTGCTTTGACACTTCTCATGAGTTTTTGGCTAATAAACTTGTTAATAATACCCATTTCAGTTTTGTTTTCTTTGTGCTGTCCTTCAGTAATGATGGTGATAGATAAATAGAAATAAATTTTCTGATTTTAATAATAAAATTAGTTGTCAATGAGAATTTCGTGTTGGATTGAAATATTGCTGGTTTGTGTCCAGGATATTCACCAACTAAACACATTCTCTAAAAATAAGAGTTTTTTCAGCAAAGTAAATTCTCAATTTTAACTAATTTTATAGTTATTTTGGCAATTTTGTTGTTAAAATCAACTAATTCAAAAACAGTAATAAGAATTAGGCGCAGAGCTAATTTCGGTCGTTCCGTGTACAAAACTTCTGAATTTCATCTGGATCCGACTTCTGGTTCCGAAATTACAGGGTGGTGAGCGTTTTAAATTGCTAGCCGTTATAAAATTGAAGACGCTCGAACGGTAGATTTTACACGGAACGACCGAAATTAGCTCTGCGCCTAATTCGTATTACTGTTTTTGAATTAGTTGATTTTAACAACAAAATTTCCAAAATAACTATAAAATTAGTTAATATTGAGAATTTACTTTGCTGAAAAAACTTTTATTTTTAGAGAATGTGTTTAGTTGGTGAATATCCTGGACACAAACCAGCAATATTTCAATCCAACACGAAATTCTCATTGACAACTAATTTTGTTATTAAAATCAGAAAATTTGTTTCTATTTATCTATCACCATCATTACTGAAGGACAGCACACAGAAAACAAAACTGAAATGGGTATTATTAACAAGTTTATTAGCCAAAAACTCATGAGAAGTGTCAAAGCAAAACAATCCATTAAGAAGCTAAAAAGGACAGTTTTAATGAAACTGCTTGAAAATTGTTTTGATGTTTTTCGCATGTGTTCGATATATCTTTATTTAAATTTCTAAACCGATATGTAAAAATGTCGTAAACTGTTAGTGGAAATCGTATTTATTCAGAATTTGTGCGCACTTGAAGCGATTGTGCGTAATAATGTTTTTACGCGGAACAGTGAAGTGAATTTCGAATGTTCCACTCTAATTTTGATGAAGTTTTTTTTGTATCTTCAAACCTTCCGAGCTGTGCCGTCCGGTGTACTACTTGTATTCGGTTTTTATTTTCCGAGTGCTCAAAGTTTTCAGTGAGAATGAAGAAAACTGTGATTAAGAAGAAAAAAATTCAAAAAGATGTTTATGTTTCGTTTATGTCTTTTTCTCCAATACAACATCGTATTTATACCTGCCAATATGGAAAAGACAACCGCGTCTGAAATTTTTTCGGCAGTAGTGTGCCATCTAGTGGCTAGTAGTCATTACGGTGTTACCGTTTCGGTGACAGGGCGCCATATAGCTGCAGATCGCAGAAGTCAATTCAACCATTCATATTGGTTGAAAACAACATTTTATTTCTTTGATTCAACTAAAAAATTAGTTGAATGGAAATGAAATGTGCCTTAGCTAAGAAATGACAGCACGTTTAATTTGTGAATTCAACTAAAAAAAATAGTCATTTCAACAAATATTTTATTATTATTAAGGGAATGAGAATAAAAAATCTAAATTAGCAAAAGTAAGAATTTTTTAGTTGTCTCAAAAAATAACTAACTAAAATCAGCAAATCAACTAAATTTTTCGCGAAAATGCTGATTTCGGTCGTTCCGTGTAGTTTTTCAGATTTGTAGGCTCCCGAAATAGAATTCTGCATTGCTTTCTTATATAAATGTTGATGAAAAAAGCATCATCACACCTCTAGAAAAATTAAAACTGTTTACATTTGATCCTTTAAAGGAGCAATTTTGAGGAAGGAAATCGTGTCTTACATCACCCAGTTACAGAAAATAAATGAAAAAAAAATCGTATACGACACATTTCATCGTAACATTTCACTTTATGACGCCAGTTTTTCCAGCATGGTTGAGTAAGACCATTTTTACTGCAAAATTGAACAACTGAGTTCAAACTGATTAATCGAATTGAAGAGCTCGTCCGGTGCGGGTACATCGAATCGGTACCCGCCGGGCATATTGGAAAAGCCGTACTCTGCCCTACCGTTTTACATACATGTGTTACGACCGACCGAGCTGATAGGAGGAGGATTTCCGCCGCATTTCAATTTCCGGACGGCATACTCTGTCTGCGTTGTGGTTTGCTTCTGTCAACCACTGCTCCACTGCCAAGCGGAACATTCGACGAGTTCAAATTTCGTCGCCTATCAGGCTCGAGCCAGGTGTTACGTTTGCGTCGTATGTGCGGGTGAATATGAAAAAAAAATAATAATAAAATAAACAAGCTCATGGGCGCTTTTTCAACGATTCTTTTCCTGCACAGCGACGAAGGTTGGAATCTACGGAAGGATGTGAAAAAGCAAAAATTCCACCACCGACAAATCTTTGCCTTTGGCCTGGTTTCCACCCACGCGTGCACCCAACAACAACTGCAATAAAGTGCGGTTAGATAGATGCTAACTAGTCTATTTCATCGAGTACCTTTCAATGTTAACTAGTTTATGGGTTCATTTAGTGCCCGGCTCGCTAATAGACTTAGAAAGAGATGGATCCGTGCACTGGAAGGAGTTCGCTTCGATGGACACGTAAAATCGATAGTTTACATACAACGAATGTGAAACGGACATGACATTTTCCGTGTTGGAGCATTGAAAAATGATTGCGGTTAATCATACTACAGAAGAGTGTAAATCCGTCAATTCGGTATGAACGATATATCGGGAATGTTGCTTCATAAAAACATTTCAACACGACTCGAACAATGCCTTCGCCATCGTTCGCCGCATTTACAAAAACAAAACGAAAAACAAGAACTCGTTTATGAACTGGTAAATATGTGAAATATGCATACCATAAACTCCGGAATGGACTAGCTCACAGTTGTCGGAGTTGTGTGGCATCAACATCAAAATCAACACACATCATCATGAAAGAGCACATGTCAATCGGCACCAAAACAACATTCCCGCGGCTCACCCCAAAGCGCATTTGTTTCGCGTCTAGTTTTGTTTGACATGTTGCGACGCGCGGAAACCTCGGCGTGAAATAATATTGACGAGTGACGTAGAGGAAATGGCACTCACAGAAATACAATATGCGTGAATTCTAGTAGCGGCTCAAAGAAATGTACAACCTCGAGGAAAATGTTTTCGTTTTTGCCTGCAGAACCGACATAGGACAGTTTTATCGGAAACTTCCGTCCACTCGAAACGGTGTGAGCTCACGTGTCACTCGACTGTCTCGACTGTCTCGTTCGCGTGGTTGGACCTTTTCAACGGCATCTGTTTCTGTTTCTGCGTTTTCCCTTGGCAATGTCTTCCACATTTTCACATGTCTGACGCATTCATTGTTTTTCGGTTTGGGCTGGTAGTTGTGTCATTTGTGTGATTTGTTTTTCTGCGTAAGCGTTCGCCGTGTTACGTGTGCCAAACCTATAATGGTAATTAGAAACAGAAAGCACAAACATAAAAACAAACCCCTCGAGAGCAACCGATAAAAAGACATTTTATGCAATGTGTTTCGGTTCGCTGCCCTCCCCCCTCCCAGGTGGAGCCGTTTTTCTTGGTACCTTCTGATGATTTTTGGCAATGGATAATAGACATAATGAAGAAAACTGAAGTTGATTACCTAGTTTTCACAGCTCGTTTCAAAGAGGCACAAGATAATTGTGCTTCTTAATTGTGTTAGTTTCAGGTGGGCGACTTGATCTACGAATTTGATGGTAAAATTTGATTTACTGACACGAAATCATGCAAATTAACTCGATTTAGACCACCAGTGGACTTTTTTACGGTCAGAAAGCTAAGGCAATTCTTTCAACAAGTCTACTTATGTTAATTGCTGAATGCAAGCCAGCATTCGCAGTTCGCGCAAATTTACATGAAAGAACATTTAATATTGTGTCTTAAATTCCATGACATGAAATTTACTGGAATAAAAAAAATGAATCCTGCTAGTGACCGCCGCGACTTGAACCGAGAATTATTGGATCACAAAGTACGTCTGTTAATCGACTGAGCCACAGAAGCACACATCTGCTTGGCTGGTGAAAGGCGCATTTAAATGCTGCTAGCATAATGCAAGTTACAGTCGAAAGCAGTAAAATTCATGCTAATCTAACATCAAGTCATTACAAATGAAACTTTTCGTGATTTGACAAATTAGGACATTATGAATTACATCGTAGGAGGGAGTAAGCCACCTGAAAAATTCATTTTTTTGGGTATGTATATTAACTTTCGTGTAGTGCACGGAATTTTTTATTGCTGTTCCCTCTCTGTCTCCAAAATAGTTGCTATAACTTACAGTGAATTGAAAAAAAGTACTAAGAGCGTAAAAATGTATTTAATTTTTGGAACAACAATAAAAATCTAACAGCCTTGTATATCCTGATATAGAACCCTGAGTTGAGAAGCTGGTCCAATAAGGTGCCAAGCCATAGTAAAGCCAAGCAATATCTTACTGTACTACTTTTGTTGAATCGAATCGTTAACCCAGGGTTAAATTATTCGGGCGGTTCAGATGATAACAGGAAGATCAATTTTTTTAAATCAGGTGCCACTATAGGCTCTATCCAACACCATTATTGTAAACATATAGGGCCCAAAATCTTTTCAGAATATTATTGTGATATTTGTTCATACTTTCAATCCTCGCGAATAGAAATATTTTCATATTTTCAGGAAATTCTTAAATTATCCAAATAGTTTTTGATCGGAGCTGCGACATGTGTCCGAGCGTAGTCATGTAGAAAAATTACGTACTCCTATCGGATCACATATTCTGTCCATTTTACCTTTTTTTATAAATATAAAAAATATGTATAGAATTCGCTCAAACTTTAGAATAATTTTCCTAGGCCCGGAGGGCCGAATGTCATATACCAATCGATTCAGCTCAACGAACTGAGCAAATGTTCGCGAGCGCGCGCGCGTGTGTGTGTGTCTGTATGTGTGTTGTCAACTAAGAGGTCGAGATCTCAGAGATGGCTGGACCGACTTTGATCAAACTAGTCGCAAATTAAGGGTCTTCCCGTCACCCTGAACGCTATTGAATGGTTTTGAGATCGAATGTTTACTTTTTGAGTTATATGAAATTTTATGTCAAAATTTTCAGTTTTTTGACAGTATCTGTCACAATTGACCTTGAAAACATAATATATTTTCAGACTTAGATTCTGCACGGTAATACCTATCCAACAAGCCATAGATTGTTAAAATCCATCCATTTTTAACGAGGATATCGAAATTGTTGTGTAAGCAACTTTTTCCCCTATTCCATTAGTAGAAGTTTTGAGCGCTGTCAGACAAAGAAATGCTCGGGAGCAACATAAAACACGATTTTTTTTTACTGTTACATACATTTGTTTCTAAGTACCCAAAAGACTGTGTACAGCATGATATTTTGCCTTGGACCGATTATAGCCCGGTTCGTTTTTGGCAACATAATCGTTCGAATATGCCATATGTAAACCAGATGCTGGCAGAATTTTCGAGTTGAAAGCAATTCCATAATTATGTTGTTTTAAACTACGTACAGCAATAAATGCTAGAAGAGCAAAACACCCATATACCATTCGAATCAGTTCGTCGAGATTAGCAAATGCGTGTGTGACAAATAATTTCACTCAATTTTTTTCGGAGATGACTCAACCGTTTTCTACAAACTCAGATTCATATGAAAAGTCGTATACTCCCAAACAAGGTTACTGAATTATGTTTGGTTCCGACCTCTGGTTCCGGAACTACAGGATGATATGTGAAACGATAACCAAATAAACTAATTTAATTTTTGGTTGTATTCAGTTTTCGTTTCGGAAGGCACCCAAAAATTTAATTCGCACTACGATTCCTCAAAGATGTCTACATTGATTTTCAAACATTTTGAAACAAATGTAAACTATACAGCTACTCAGGTGAATTTGTCTAACTTCGGCTACACCGAATTTCGAATTCCGGTTTCAGTATCGAATCGTTTCTCAAAGCTCAATCGTTTTCTCATAAAAAACCAAATCAAATTTCAGAAACAAAAGTTCAAATTTAAATAAATCCAATTTTATCCAATTCTGACTTCCGATTCTGGAATTGTAGGATGATGATTTTTTTAAATTCAAAGCGATATAGAAGATGACAATCCCGAAAAGCTTTAAAGTTGGACTCAAAAATATTGTAATTTATTCGTCATATGGCCAAACGAATCGGTTTGGGTTATGCTGGTTCCTGAATACCGGCTCTGGAAGTACCTAAAATTACCGTAAACTCTAAAGGGGAAATTACTTCGACATATCATGGAATGTTTAATCGATTGTAACACTTTTAGATTCAAATTCGATCCGATTTGCAGTATCGACATTACAGAGTAATGAGTGATTAAAATCTCAAATTACCACTTAAAACGACGGACATTAGAATAATGTCTAGAAAATTGAAACACCGAAGAATATTCATGCAAAAAACACATCCGGATTGATAAAAAAAAGGTATCATCTCACTGCTAGGTGGATTAAGCACGTTTTTCCTTTAATGACTGCTTCAAACGAATTGATTGGGGCTCGGTAGAACGGTCATTTAATGGGTGAAACAACTTCGAAGCAGTTCGTCTTATTCGACATACTTGTGGGTAGAAAGATCATCGAAGTTCACAGAGCGTTGGTGCTGAAAGTTGCTAAAAGCTTGAACACCTCAAAAAAGTCTCTTGAAACTTCCGAAATCGAAATTTTATGCGAGTTTCCATTACTTCGGATTTTTTTTTTATTCGATTTTCCGGAACCTCTAGTGTTAGGGGTAGAAAAAATGGCCATCTTTAATTTTAATAAAATTGAAGTTTAAAAAAAAATCAAATACCATTATGTGGAATGCAGGTCAGAATAATCTAAGCGATATTGTAATACAATCGGAAACAACAATTTCATGGAAAATTGAAGTTTCAAACCGCAGTCTCATGTCGCATCAAAAAATACCGCAAAGATGATTACAAAATCTCGAAATTTCATTTACCATACTTAGAGATTTTTCAAGATTGACAATCTGCCTTTGACCGCAATTTGACAGCACTTACCCTGTCCGATTGAGCTTAAGAGAGCTTCTCCTGTAAACGGAATTTTTCGTTCCTTCATTTCGAGCATGGATTAAAAAAATATTGGTTGTTGTTTACAGGAGAAGCAACCCTGAGTTTTAAAGCGTGTTTGCACCGCTATGAGATGACCCTTTTTTTCGACACCCTAATGACATAATCTAAATAAACGTTTTAATTTTACCGACAACACATGTTTCACAAAACCTGTTTTTTTGTGTTTGCCACAACACATTTCGATACAGCTCAGCTTCAATTCGTACGGCATCCAATCCGCAACCTTGCGGATAAACTCCAATGCTTTTAGACGCAATAAAATGTTACATAGATCCTTCGAAACGTTTTTTTTAAGGGGACGGGTATAGCGTGATGGGCTAGTCGATGCCTTGCCCGCAGCTCACCTGGGTTCGATCCCCAGAAAGTTTTTCTGGTCCGAATAGGCGAATTACCTTAAGGTTAAAACTCTATAAATGCAACAAAAAAAATGTTTTTCGATCACGAATTCTCCCAGAGATTTTTCAGCCTTCCGAAGTTATTTTTGTGTTTAGAACGTCAAAATCACCGCGTTTGAAACATTGGATACCTCAACTCACTAATATATTCCGTCTCAAAAATTTCCAGGGGCAAATCATAGGCCTCAGAAGCATTCTTTTTTTTCATATATAAGAATAGAATCAGCGTTTCGCATAAATGTCGGTTTTATAAAGGTTTTGCACGATGGCCACTCGAATAAACTACCGATGAACTGCCGATGAATCAAGTTAATCTTTTGACATCCATCAGTGGTTTGTTTTCATATCTATTAATACGTATTCAAGTTAGAATGAACGCAATGAACACATGAACAAACCACTGATAGCTGTTAAAATTGATTCATTTTGTTCATTTTTGTGAGGTTATGTCATGTTCGTGCAAAACCTAATACACCTTTTTTCCCCTATGAGGGCTGAAATTTAGAGAGGGAAATTCGACAATAGCAAAATTTTGCTACTAATATTATGATAGTAGTATAAAGAAAATTCTACCTCACCCACCTTATATGCCAAACTCGGTTCCACCTGACTATCACTTGTGCTCAAAGGACGAGAAAGCTATATATTACCAAAGTTATAAATTCCGATATAAAAAGAATGTTATCATTTTCACTGGATTCATCAAAGAGATTTTTAATTAAAAGCACTGCTTTTTCATCCACCTAGTGGTGTGAGAATGTCCTTCCCTTGCCATTTAAATAGTCTCATTCAAGCATTTGTAAGATTCTATTCATGACCATTAGTATTGTGAGCTTATTAAATAACCTAATAGTAGATTTCGAGCGAGTCGAAGTCTTTCGAAATCTATTCTTTCCTCTCCGAGCAATTTTGTTGCATTGAAAAACTCGAGGATTTGTCGGTTACGTCACATATAAGATTACATTCCTCGAACCGGAAATGTTCGCCATAACTCTTCCAAATTTGATTAACATTGTCATAGTCAATTAGGCCTAAGTTTATCGATATTCGTTGAGTAATCTTCGTGGAACTTCAACCGATAATAAATGTAGTCGGTTACGCCACTTATATTATTACATGTATCTTCGGAACCGGAAGTGACAACCATTTGATTTCCGAACTTGATGGAAAATTCAATAGTAGCTTTCAAACGAGCCTTGACTTGTTGAAATCGATTGGGCCATCTCTGATAAAATTGAGCGTTAAAAAAACACCGCATTTTGTCGATTACTTCTCTTATACCGTAGTATCTCCGGAGCCAGAAAATAATTGCCATTTGATCGTTGAGCTTGATCAATTATCTAATAGTACTTTTCAAACGAGCCTAAGACATTTGAGTTCGATTAAGGATTCGTTGAGAAATTTTGGTGCACTGAAAAACACTACGTTTTGTAGGTTAAGTGATATATAATATTACATCTCCCGTACCGGGAATATGTGACACAATTTCCCAATCTTGATCCGAGACATCACTCCAACTTTTAAATAAGCCTAAGTATATCGAAATTCGTTTATTACGTCACTTATGCCGTTATATCTCCGGAACCGAAAGCGACAGCCATTTAATCATCAAACTTGATCAATGTCCCAACAGCAGCAGTTTACAAACAAGCCTAAGCTTGGTAAAATCGGTTCATTTGATCTTAGAACTCGATTCACATCCCACGGAGCGATGCAGGGCGATGTATTGTTCGATCAAATGTTTCTAGCTCGAAGGCGCGTCTTGACAGCACTCTAACTGCAACCTAAGCTTGTTGAAATTGATTCAGTTATTTTACGAGATATTTGAGCGGAAAGAATTAATTCAAAATCAGTTATTACCGCAATTCTATAACCTTCCTATAGAGAAAAACAAAACGCGGGAAACTTGCTTCCAAACCCAAAATCACGACGAAATACTTGATAATCCCCAGAAACCAACAAACTCTTTAGTCAAATTATTTAATTAAAAACCAATGCTTTTATGCTTTCATTCAAAAGAAAGTAGTCTTTATTTCATATCTAAATTTCTGAATTTTGATTTAGGGAAACATGTATTTCTCAAATTTGGAATATTTTCAAAGCACTTTTAAATAATTACCTCAGGATGCTGAAAATCAAATAAAATAAGAAATGTAAATTTTAGAAATGTAAATTTTAGAAATGTAAATGTTTGTTCTTCAACTCATCAGTGCATACCAGCTACAAGATGTAACATTCACTCAACTTAGACCTTGTCTCGAACTGTCCGGCACCGTAGGATCGATATCGACCCCTTTCCCAAGTAGCAATTCGCAACTAGCTCCAAACTATGTTGCAACAAGAGCGCGAACATGTTTTTTTTTGTTACACTGGTAAAAACAAGGAAACATGTATCTTCATGCCATAGTTAGTTATCAAATAGTTATTTAGGTTTCCAATCAACAAATGTTTTTGTTATATTGAACTATTTATTATTTATAAGTTATGTTATGGAAAGATAAGTTATTCCAGTATGACGCTGCAACGTAGTAGCAACTTTTTTAACTGATCTCTAATATGTTACTGGTAACTAGTCAAAACTGCGCTTTTGGATTCACGGTCTGGTGTTAGTAACAATCACTCAAATTTTTTGTTGCAAACTAGTCACAAACGAGCTAGCGTAACGAAAATTGTTACTTGAGTTAGGAATCACTGTCTTAGATGATAACATGAAACGATTTAAAGTAGTGGTTATTTGAGAGTTTGGTTGAGAACAGCCTAGACTAAGTCCTCATAACCATTTTATTCTTCGATTCTCCAGTACATAACCCGACAATGATTTGGTTGTAATAATCTTATTCATGTATCAGAACAACTCTCGAATTGTATGACCAGTAAAGATACTACAGATGATGGAAAACATTTCCATCCATCAAACTGATACTACCGAGCATTTCTCATGTGTGTGTGAGTAGTTAGCATCACTAGTGCATAAAAGCGAGGTATTGTTCAGACACCCGGTTGACCGTGTGCTACTAAAATGGCATGCCGGTGTTAAATGCGTCGAGGTCATCCACCACCAAACGTGAAAACGGCGGAGGAAACGGGGAACCAGTTTCTTCGGTCCGGCGGTGATTCATTCGGTGCCATTTCTTCCCGCTGCAAACCTCGTCGTTGTGTCGTGTCGGTGTGCACTCCCTTCACACGCACCAAGATAAAAGTGAACATCGAAAAGAGTGCCTGAACTGCGGAAACTGGATTCATAAATCGAAAGGAAACGCCACACAGTGGAACACCGATAAAAACAAACCACGCCGGGTGGAAGAAAATGGGAACACGAAACCGGTCACGTGAGTGAGCAAGTTAATGCTTTTTCGTTATGCTCTTCTGTTGCAGGGTGTTGTTACACATTTTACCTCCGTTTATGGAGAAAATTTTGGTTTCGACAAGTGGGAGGTCCTTTTTCGTTTGTGTTGTTGTTTGCTGGTTTCACCAGGGTAGGCTGGGTAGGATTTAACGAAGTGTGCCATGACGACGAACGGATCACAACAATTCTGAAATAGGTCAAGAAGAATGTTTGGTTTTTTCATCACAATCATCAAAGTTTAACCATTTACTTCAATTAAAAGGAAAACATGAGATATTAGAATAATGCTCGGAGGAATTCAAAATTTCCTCTGTTCAGTTGAAGCCGAAACTCTCCAACAGATGATTCTGCTTGTTTCGCAATATGGAAGGAACCGATCCGTCAGTCGATAAACCGCTTCCGACCGTCGACACGCGTTGCTAGCCACTTCGAATAACGGTCCAACAACGTGATTTCATTCCAACCATCCGTCCGGATGAGCCTCCTGCTGAACGCCAACACAAGGCACTGCTGTGCAGTAAAAATAAACCTGCTGATAAATCGATTAATTATTTAATATAGCTTCTGCTCGAACGCTGGGAAATTCTATCTTCCGCAACCGGCACAACTCAATGCGGTTAGATTCACTTTTTTTATGTTTGCACCCTTCTCCATTGTATGTGGAGCTTACATTTTTAATCCGGTACCGAGGAGTCATTGAAGGCAGAGTAGAGACTCGTTGGTGCCAATGCACTCACCAACCACCCTCGATTCTCGATTCATTCAGCCTCCCCTAGTTTTATTTAACAATCTGTAAAGCTTCATGGAATCGATTCGAAAAAAAGGGGCTGGCCGACAACAGCAAACCCCGGAGGAGCTGTAGGAGCAGGGAATATCACACTTCCGCTGGTAATAAATAGTACACTCGGCGCGGTTGCTGCTTATGTGAGAGTGTCGTTTTTTTCCTACTACTACCCGGTCCCGTCGTCAGTTCAAGCTAAACAAAAACCTACCGGCGAATTGTTCCTCCGGGGGAGTTGCTTCGGTTGCCATCCAAAGGAAGAAAAAAAGTGTCTAGCGATCTAGTGATTCTTCGCTTCAATTTGCTGGAAGCTGGAAGTCTACTGGTCCCGTAGGATACTGCTCTCTTGCCCCTGGCTGCTTATGGCACCCCTCCCTAATGTGTGTGTATTCTTGGCTGGCCGAACTGGAGCGGAAATAGATGGCAATCGATTTCGCTGACAAAACCAGTCTCGAGTGAAATTACGTGCGGCTATCGCGCTCCCGGAGTCGTAAGGATTCAAACCAGGGATCGATCGGAACGGAATGGAAGTTGCTGGCCGTACAATGTGGGTACGATTATGGAGAATAATAACTGTATGTAGTAATTTGTGTATCGTGTTTCACTTTTGATTTTACTCAAGCGGTTCATTAGCTGGGAAATAGAGGGATTCATATTTTTAAATTTTGAACATTACATACTTTTGTGTCAAATTATCTTTGAACTGTCGGATACCAAGATAGCTATATGTGCCGATCCCTCGAGCGCCGCCAAAAAATTATATCTGTCCTAAATAAACGACGATCGTGAGACCATTGGTGCGTGGCAAGGAACAAAAGTCTCTTTGCCGAACCCACTCAGACTCAATAGTGCGTATTCTGCGCGAAGGATGTTATGAACTGAACAAGTTGGTCGTATAAAACAAACCATCAATCGGATCTCCAGTTCAAATACCTCCTTATTATCTCATACTTTTCTTCTAATGAAGCTAATTTTTGACACAAATTAAGTTGAGCTTTGTTCGCGTCAAAATCTGGACAGATTAAATTTGCAATAAAAGAAATTTGCCGTTAGCTCAATCCAAGATGAATTTTTCATTCATTTAGTTGTGCATAATTAGTCATCTTGAAACTAATTACAGTTACTTAACTAGGCTGTATGAAGAAACTACAAACATTTGAGTACACTCCAGCCGTTAAGGTCTGTGCAGACTTCTCTGCAATAGATTTAGCAGCTTTTGTCCCAGATTATCGAATTTTTTCTATAGTTGTAGCTTGTTGTTTATAGCCAGAGAGTTACTCTTCACGAGAGCTAAATACCATTCGATAGGTTACAACTCCGGACAGTAAGGTGGATTCGCCCGTTTTCGGTAGAATATGAACTCCATTCGCTTCACACCACTCCAAAATATCTTTAACGTAGTGACTAGATGCCAAATCAGGCCAGAATATCGAGGGGGCGCCAAGGCTACATAGGAATGGTAAGAATCGCTTCTTAAGACATTCTTCACGATACATTCCCTTGTTCATCGTTTCTGCAGTCATTAAGCTTTCGCTAGCTCGACCACAGCTGTATATTGCTTGCCTATCAGGAATCAGAACAAATTGGCTCAAATGGCACGTTCCCCTTGATATTTGGAGATTTGTGCCTTGCCATCAATTTGTTTTTAACATCATTTTCCCGATATATAAGAGGGAAGGATTGAAAGGAAATGGTAAGGGTTGGACTAGGAGGATGGGAAAAATTGACGACACAAAAACACATAAAAGCAGAAGTAAATTCTGCACCCATAAGGGATGCTGAACAATCTGCTGAGGATCACATTTAGTGGAAGCAGAAGGAAATTCTGAACCTCTACGAGGTCCCGAACAGTCTGCTGTTAATAAAACCTCCAACCCCCGAGAGGATTTAGAGATCTTACAAAAGCGACACCATTCTGCACTCCCGGAAGAATGCAGAACGACTCGCAGTATGTACGAGCAGAAGAAAATTCGGTACCCCCCAGAGGATGCCAAACAATCTGCCAAACCCTATTTAAGGTGAATACAGAAGGGATTCATTCACTCCAGGAAGAACGATGAACCCTTCTGACTATAGCTCCTTACCACATTGGGTGAGAAACGAGAGAATATCCTTCAATTTTAGCTCCGCATACACAGACTCAACCATGTATGGAGAACCAAAAACCCGGATACGTAGCTGCGTCAATGCGGGACAGTTACATATCAGATGATATGAAGTACCACAATCGCATTCACACAAATCACACGAATAATACTCAGCACGTTGAATAGTAGCCATGTGATAATTGAGTTTGCAATGTCCAGTCAGAGCTCTGACCAGAACACATCAATGATACTTGGAGAAATGCAGTAGACACTTTGACATTTTCAGATCTAAATCTGGTAGAAATGCTTTTGTCTGAGCGCAAGTTTGCAAGCTGCGCCAGTAGCTGGCATGTTTGGATGCAGCCCAAGAACGTATCTTGTGCTTTATCCAACTAGTTGAAAGTGGTAAAGCTGGTTCAGGACCAACGAAATCATTCGTTGCACCAGCTCTAGCCAACTCATCAGCCCATTCATTTCCAGTAATACCAGAATGGCCGGGTACCCATAAGAAGTAAACAGCATTTGAAATGCTGAGGTCTACAATTTGAGTTCGACATGCGATCACTAGATTCGACCGTGAGTCATTCGAACTGAGTGCTTTTAAGGCTGCCTGACTGTCGGAACAAAAATAAATACGTTTACCACAGATCCTCTGCTGAAGTGCCGATTGTACTCCACACAGAATTGCGTAGATTTCTGCTTGGAACACAGTACAGTATCTACCAAGTGAATGAGACTGCTCCAGCCTATTTCACGACAGTAGATACCAGCACCAGCACGACCATTCAACAGAGAACCGTCCGTAAAACAAACTATGTGTTCATCAAGTTGTCGTTCCAGACAACCAGACAATCATTCCTAACGAAGAGGATAGCTCACTTTGAATGTTTTAAAAGGAAAACTGCATGTGAGAGTTAGGTCACTAGGAGCGAGTAAATACTCATCCCACGGAACCATTTGAGACCACAAGCGAGTGTGACTGGTAGCATATTCTAATGGGTTACTGTTCCAAAGCCCTGTAACCCTAAGACGGTATGCACAAGATAATGCTTCTTGTTTTAGGAACACATGTAGTGGTTTAATGCACAGTAGCGCCTCTAGAGCAGCAGTAGGAGTTGTCGTGAATGCTCCTGTCATCGCCATTAGGACCATCCTTTGGAGATGATTTAGCTTTGACTGAACTGTCGCGACTTCTCCTTTCTGCCACCATACAAGACATCCATATGCTAAAATTGGTCTAACGATAGTTGTGTAGATCCAATGAATATATCTGGGTTTGAGTCCCCATGATTTTCCAAAAGCTCGTCTGCATTGGCCGAAAGCCATGCAAGCTCTTTTAATCCTGAAATCAATGTGAGCAGACCAATTCAGTTTTGAGTCAAGAATAACCCCGACGTATTTAACTTGATCGACCACAGTGACCCCTGAACCAAAGAACTGCAACGGACGAGCTCCTGTAATTATCCTACGATGAGTGAAAAGCACCATTGATGTTTTGCCCGGATTTACAGATAATCCAAACCTGACAACACCATTGTTCAACAGATCGCAGGGCTTGCTGCATTAAATCAAAGAGAGTGTTAATGCTTATACCGGTCATCAATATATGATAATCGTCGGCAAAACCATAAGTCGGAAATCCAAGGTTATTAAGTTTCCTTAACAAACTATCAGCGACTAGGTTCCATAAAAGTGGGGATAGTACACCACCTTGAGGACACCCACAGACACTCAGCTTTCTAATCTCTGGCCTGCCGAAGCGATGATCAAAGAAGTTGATTGCTAAGCATTGCGTGTATCCAGTAAGGGAAAAACCCAAGATATTCCGTTCACGACTGCAATGTTTAACCTCCTGCAGCCATTCAGCCATCGGCACGGAAATACACCTTGACTTAGGAGTTCCTATTTTTGTGGCCTTTTACGACATGGAATAGGAAACCAGTGGATCAATTCTTGGTAAAAAATAATTCCGCCGGATGCCACACGGCTTACCTGTTTGGTGGACTTATACCACCGGTACAGGTGGACCGTAGCGTTATTCTTAGCAGTTGGGAAACCGCTACCGACACTACACGGCTATCTAGGCTGCTCAGAGAGGGAAGTTAACATTGATGGTCAACTTCCATGGATGGCCGAGCAGCCGGACGAACATTCCCTTGTTCATCGTTTCTGCAGTCATTAAGCTTTCGCTAGCTCGACCACAGCTGTATATTGCTTGCCTAACCAAATACTTTTTGAGAAACTTGGCCTTTTTCTTCGTCCTGAAATGCTCCTCTGTGCCGTTCCGTTGCATGGCAGTATAAACATGCCAGCACATAAGTTTCATCGTTCATTATCACGCAGGTTTTATTGCAGTCACCTTTTTTCAGTTATTGCTAACCTTTAAAAGACAGCTGTTAAGGTTTCATAATATTCTATTCATTAGTTTGTTAGTTATTGTGCTAAGAGTGACACTACTTCTGCTATTTTCAGAACAATAAATCATAAACAATTTCGTGTTTCAATTTCACACTGCTTCTTGATGGGAAATACCGTTCAAGCTAAGCAATGGTTTGAAAAGTGTTATGAAGATTCCATCAGAAACAACCATAAAACGCTGGTTTGCTGATTTCAAACGTGGTCGTAGAGACACCGGTGATACAGAACGAGGTGGACGTCCAAATGAGGCGGTAACCCCAGAAAACAGAAAAAAATCCACAAAATCGTTTTGATTGAACATAAAAGTGAAGTCGCGTGAGTTAGCTCACATCGTAAAGATATCAAAAGAACGTGTTGGCTTTATATTGTATGAGCATTTGACTATGAGAAAGCTCTGTTCAAAGTGGGTGCCGCGTTTGCTCACTGTTGAACGAAAACCGAGAACGTGTTGATGATTCTGAGCAGAGTAGTTTAAACGTAATAAACCGGAATTTTTGCGTCGATATGTGACAATGGATGAAACATGGATTCATCACTTCACTCCGGAATCTACTGGCTGTTTGCAGACCTGAAAGAATTGCTCGCCGGTAAGAAATTTCGCACGAATGAAAGAGTTATCGCTAAAACTGAGGCCTATTTTGAGGCAGAAGATAAATCGTTCTACAAAATAGGTATTGAAATTTTAGAACGGCGCTGTAATGATTGCGTTGCTTTTGATGGAGATTACGTTGATGAATGACGTTAATTTTGAACCAAAAAAAAAACTACAAGGATCAGCCCCATGGGGTTGTTCGAGCCATTGATGTGGAACAAGGCAACCAAAATTTCTAATGATCTACAATCAAACAGTTCAATCAATCGTCACACTTTTGAATCCGCCATTGCACGAGAGTCAAAAAGCTGACCGAAAGCTGACCCAGAGTCGCCCAAACAACGTTTGATATGTTTGTTTTAGCAACCTGCGGTCGCTCTAGATTGGACTCCAATCGCGTAGTTTCGCTCTGAAAATTTTCTCGGGTCGCACCACGCATCCATGCAAGTTTGTTTATTTTATCTTTTTTTCATGAGTTGTTGTTTAGGGCGCGTACCACGTGTTCGTTTTACTCGGAGTCATAGTAGCCCTCGTCTAGGTTCAAAAACGAAAACGGTTTTAGATTGATCTTGATTGGGAACCAACACCTAACATTGTTTGTTTTATAGCCGACAAAATTACACCAATATCCCAAATGTATGCAATTATATTTTTGTACATACTTGCAATACGGATTTCGATATTTAAGCTTCTCTTCGCCAAGCTTGTGTTCAATTTTTTTATGCAAGCAGTTATTTTTATAGCATTAAGTTTCTCTACCATTCTGCGATTTCGGTTGAAGCGATAAACTTTTTCTCATTATCAATCGAGTTTATCTTATATAAATTAGAAATTAATCTTAAGCACTCTAAATTTACCCTGGGTTGCATGACACAAGATCAGAGCATACCAATTAAAGCTTCAAATCATTTTATGGCACTTTTTGTCTTGCTGTCTAGCAACAACCTACCTCTAGCATGCTACGCGTAGGACTGAAACGTTAGCTATAATTTTGCTTCTATTTATAGATTCGCGTGCTTCCTTCAACAGCTTCGCTTTTGCGTCAATTGACCAATCAGAGCGATGCTTTCCCTTTGATATATCGCTTACTCCTTCAAAACCGTCGTCTATGCCAGGGAAATCCGATATGCCGTAAATGTTTAGCAAATAAAATAGGACACTGCTCGCTACTAATCTTAATTTCAATTTTTTATAATTGAAAAAAACGTGGCTTGATACGTTCAAATCGAATCTTAGAAATATTTCCAATCAAATAATGAAGTAATATTAATAATTGATACAAAATATACTGAGGTGTAAGTGTTTATTACCTGACCACATTTCTACGTGTATTTTTCCTTGAGTTTCTGATTTGGACCCCTATATGGAAAATAAAGATGTGTAGGGGCTGAGGTCCACTAGGAGATTGATATTACCTATTAGCTCTCTCCGGACAGTACCAGCCTAGATGCCGTGTGGAATCCGGCGGAAAAAAATGAACCAAGAATAGATCCACTGGGTTCCTGCTTCCATGTCGTAAAAGGCGACAATTGCTGGAGTTTCTTTTTCCTTTCAGTTATCAGAAATTTTCAATGTTTCACTTCTGATTACTCTATTTTACTAAATTATCTCTTCATTCAATCTATCAATTTCCGTCTAGCTTCGTTCGTTTCAATCTATCAATTTCCGTCTAGTTTTATTTGGAATGTTTTCTTCTTCCATGTTATTGATTGTCTTTCAGGATTATAAATTGAATTGATAACTATTGCGTAAATCCGTTGACATTACAAAGTTAATAATAGAGATAACATATATCGGTATATTGAATACATAGTAAAAAACACTTGATATTAATATTTCAAACAACAAACTAATATTTTTCTCGGTAGCCGGCTGCCCAGATCAACCAATATAACCAATTAATAGTTTTATTAAATAATTAAAATAATAAAGCTGAAATAATAAAGACGCGCGTGAAATCTTTTTACCTTTATTTGGTGATTAAAAATGATTTAATAACAACTGTTTTGAATATGTCAATGCAATGAATCAACTATTTTGTCCAAATTCTATTCACTCGTTTATTTTGTATCACGTAATTTCATTTAAAAAAATAGGGAAGTTTTTATTCTTTACGCGATAGTATTGCAAATTTTTCTTTAGTTTCCTCGAATAAGATCTGTGAATCAAGACTTCCCGGGACTTCAATATCGGATATTGTTGAAACGTTCACTCGGGAAGTCAGTGAGTTTAGTGGTGCATCCGAGCATCTTGAAACCGGAACATACTGAGTCGCGCGCGAAACCAATACTGAAATTTTTACTAACAAATATCCTTCTCCCGTGACACTTGTGGAGTGCGCAGTAGTATATACGGCCTCTAGTAACAACAAGTGTTGGACTAACATTCCTTCCCATTCCTTAGACGATCTACGTTCGGGCCTGGCCGGCGCCGGTACTGATCAATGATTTCTGGGATTACCAGAAGATGTACATTGAAGGATGATTCACCAGTCCCAGGTCGGATCATCTAGAAACTCCCTGTACAATTTCAGCTAATCCCGATCAGTAACGGAGTAGCAACCAGGGGTGGTCACTCAAGCTCAAGCTCAAGCTATATGGAAAATAAAGATGTGTTCCACATCGAAATCGTGTTCTTTTTGTTAGGCCCGGGACTTTTCAACCCATGTGTTACGAAAAAGATTATATTTTCTCCGAATGCAGAAGCGAAATTCCGATGGAAAGTGTTTGCCTCCCATGGAAGCGAAGCAATATGCACTCTGAATCCACTAACGAACCGCACAGAGTTCAAATCGGTTCAATGTTCAATCATGAACACATATCCATTAGAGGGCAAAGTAGAAATACATTGAGAAGTATAATATAGCATTACCGACTGTTTTTTGGTAGAATGTTTGATGTATCTTTTTCGAACTTTAGTGTTGGTGAATCGTTTCAAATTATTCTAGTAGTGAAAAAGGGGAATGCTTGCACAATTCACACAATCGATCAACCAACGGATATTCGGAAGTGTGAAGGAAGCGTGTCAATTTTATTCGTATTCATGACATACAGTTATGTCTCTGACATTACCCACCCGCCTTTTTTGTTTTCTACGACAAAAAGCCTTCAAAAGCAAGCTCATTGAATAGACGGAAAAAGATTATTATAATCTTGATTTAGTTGGCGATGTATTTACAACATCTTAGAAATGTGCACCCTCAAGATCAAGGTCACTGACATACCATAACCGGTATCGAAGATTGATGGGGCTTAACCGTGGGTTAGCACGCATAAAATATGCTTACCAATAGACATGCTTTATGAGCTTTTAATTAGTCGTCTCGATAATGACGGACAGCCCTTTAACAGCCTAACACTGGTTCACTGGTTCAGTTCGCTTAGATAGTTTAAGATCGTTCGGAATTTCGCATGGTAATCAGTTGTGGCCAGCTTGTAGACTGCTTGTCAACTGTATTACGTGTGCTGCAGAGACCAATTACTGCATCTGAAGTGATATCGTATGACAACTTATCCATAATGACTTAACTACGGTTTAGTTGTTTTTTTTTTTTTTTTTTTCATAAATACGTTTATTTCTTAAGGCAGTTTACATAAGTTTTTCTTCGCCGTAGCATCACTTTTACATAATATTCTTATCCTAATTTAATTCTAACATAGTCACAACGTTTTGAATTTATTAAAACATATTCTCTTATAGCTTAAATATCATCTTAGGTAACTCGTCATTAATTATGAAATCTACTCGGAAATATTATTTGAACCAAACGATTAACTTCTATAAATTATAAAATAAGCTGTTATTTTCAGACATTTTGTTGATAATTTCATAAACTGTTTCGAGTTTGTTTGTATCATTACATAATTTTTATTCTAATTTAGCTATTGGTTGAACTCATGGACGCAGCTGGGATCAGAACTAAGTCTTAAAAGGGGCCTTTATTAAATTGAAATTCCAATTTTCTTTATGAAATGATAAATAAGTTTCATGTATGAAAGGTCACGACAAGCAAGAATGTCTCGAACTGGGATATTGGATAGTCTACCTTGGGTACGCAAAGAATTTATTAGTTGAGATCTGACATCACGATACTCCACGCATGTCCAAACGACATGATCAATATCCCGATAACCTTCTCCGCAAGCACAATGATTAGTCTCGGAGAGCCCAATTCGAAGGAGATGTGCATCTAACGTGTAGTGATTGGACATGAGTCTGGACATCACACGAATGAAATCCCTACTCACATCCAGTCCCCTGAACCATGCCTTTGTCGATATTTTCGGAATAATTGAGTGCATCCACCGACCCAGATCATCACTATCCCAAGAAGCTTGCCAGCTGGCAAGTGTTCTTTGGCGAGACGAGCTATAGAATTCGTTGAAAGCAATCGGTCGCTCATAAATTTCACCCTCAATAGCACCACATTTGGCTAAAATATCGGCTCTTTCATTGCCAGGAATGGAGCAATGAGCCGGGACCCAGACTATAGTGATTAGATAATTATTGTTCAATATGTCGTTCAGGCACTGTTTTATTTTGCCCAGGAAAAACGGTTCAGTCTTGCCAGTCATGTTTGAGCGAATGGCTTCAATTGCACTCAGACTATCTGTGAAGAGGAAATAATGGTTTGGAGATAATGTGACGATTACACTCAAACTATAATGAACTGCTGCTAGCTCTGCTATATAAACAGATGCAGGTTCTTGAAGCCTAAATGAGGCCGAAACATTATTGTTGAACATACCAAACCCTGTCGCTTCTTCAATTCGCGATCCGTCCGTGTAAAACATTTTCTCAGAGTCAATATGCCTTAACTTACTTGAAAATATTTTTGGGATTTCCGTCGAGCGTAGATGATCCGGGATTCCACGCACTTCGCGCTGCATGGATGTATCGAAAAATAAAGTTGAGTCAGGGGCACTTAGGATGCTGACACGGATAGGAATATATCTTGAAGGGTTGATTTCCTGTGACATATGGTTAAAATATACTGTCATGAATTTTGTTTGAGATCGAAGCTCGACTAGTCGTTCGAAATTATTAATTACCATGGGATTCAGCACCTCACATCTTATTAGCAGGCGTGATGAAAGCTCCCAAAATCGATCTTTTAATGGAAGAACTCCCGCCAGAACTTCAAGACTCATTGTATGTGTCGAGTGCATGCAGCATAAGGCAATTCGCAAACAACGGTACTGAATTCGCTCAAGTTTGATAAAATGAGAGTTTGCAGCGGAACGAAAACAAACGCATCCATATTCCATCACTGAAAGTATCGTTGTTTGATACAATTTTATTAGATCTTGCGGATGAGAACCCCACCAAGATCCTGTTATTGTTCGAAGAAAATTTACTCTTTGTTGGCATTTCGTTATCAGATACCTAATGTGTCCTCCCCACGTGCATTTGGAATCGAACCACACCCCGAGGTATTTAAAAGTTAAAACCTGTTGGATCATTCTTCCCATCATATGGAGCTGAAGCTGCGCGGGATCATGCTTTCTTGAAAAGACGACTAACTCTGTTTTCTCCGCAGAGAATTCGATACCAAGATGAACAGCCCAAACGGACAAGTTATCTAAGGTATCTTGCAATGGTTTATGCAGATCAATAGCTTTGGGCCCAGTAACTGAAACCACGCCATCATCTGCCAATTGCCTTAGTGTACATGGGGTTACTAGACAGCTGTCAATGTCATTCACGTAAAAATTATAGAGGAGCGGACTGAGGCATGAGCCTTGCGGGAGACCCATGTAGCTAATTCTGAATGTTGTCAAATCGCCATATGAAAAATGCATGCGTTTCTCTGACAAAAGGTTGTGCAAATAATTATTTATAACCGCTGGGAGTCCATGTTGGTGGAGCTTGTCTGAAAGAACATCAATGGAAACTGAATCAAATGCTCCTTTAATGTCTAAAAATACAGATGCCATTTGTTGCTTTTGAGCGAAGGCAATTTGGATGTCAGACGAAAGTAATGCAAGGCAATCATTCGTCCCTTTATTTCTACGGAAACCAAACTGAGTATCTGACAACAAACCGTTCGTCTCGACCCAAGTGTCGAGACGTCGTAGAATAATTTTTTCGAACAATTTTCTGATGCAGGACAACATCGCAATGGGTCTATATGAGTTGTGATTGGAAGCTGGTTTCCCCGGCTTTTGAATGGCGATAACTTTTACTTGTCTCCAGTCAGGTGGAACAATATTTTGCTCAAGAAACTTGTTGAACAATTCCAACAAACGTCTTTTTGCGAGGTCGGGCAGATTCTTCACCAAGTTGAATTTAATTCTGTCCAACCCAGGAGCGTTGTTTTTACAAGACAAGAGTGCTATAGAAAATTCCATCATTGAAAATGGGTTATTAATAAAACCATTATTTGGAGGAGATCCCCGAATAATGCTCTGCGTAGGAACAGAATCTGGGCAAACTTTCCTAGCAAAGTCAAATATCCATCGGTTCGAGTATTCATCACTCTCATTGCCCACGTTACGATTCCTCATTCGTCTGGCCGTATTCCAAAGAGTGCTCATTGAGGTTTCTCTTGACAAACCTTCGACAAAATGTCTCCAATAGCTACATTTTTTGGCTCGAAGTATGCTTTTGTACTTGGTTTCTAAAACCATAAGTTTTTCAAAATTCTGAGGAGTTCCTCCTCCCCGTTTTAGAAACGTCTTGCAAGCATTTTGTTTTGCGAGTTTAGCCTCTGAGCACTCTTTGTCCCACCAGGGGTTGGGAGGCCTTCTGTTAGTCGTTGGCCCAGGAAAGCGTTTAGTTTGGGATTGTTCTGCTGCCTCCAGAATCGAACAAATGAGGAAGTCATATTCTTCAAGTGGAGGGAGCTCTTCCATTGAATTCAAAATACTAGAGATACTACTTTGGTATTTAATCCAATCGATATTTTTTGTCAAATCATATGGAATACTAGCTGAAGTAGCAATGCAATTGCTATTGCTAATTGAGATGATGATTGGTAAATGATCGCTACCGTGTAAATCAGGCAATATTTTCCAGGTGCAATCTAGTCGAATTGATGTTGAGCAAAGAGATAGATCTAATGCACTTGGGCGTGCAGGAGGTCTTGGGATCCGTGTCATGCTACCCATATTTAATACCGTCATGCTAAAATTGTCACAAATGTTTTGTATTAAAGATGATCTGCTATCATTGTAAACGGAACCCCACATCATTCCGTGCGAATTTAAATCCCCCAGAATCAATCGTGGAGCAGGAAGGGCTTCAACCATTTCATTAAGCTGTCGCTGTCCAACTTGTGCTTTTGGAGGAATATAAACCGAAGCTATGCAAATATCTTTGCCTTTAATGTTTATTTGGCAAGCAACAACTTCTATACTAGAAGTTGAAGGGATGTTTAATCTATAAAAGGAATAGCATTTCTTAATTCCCAAAAGCACTCCACCATACGGAGAGTCTCTATCGAGACGTATAATGTTAAAATCATTAAAATTTAAAGCTATGTTTGAAGTAAGCCATGTTTCGCATAAAGCAAATACATCACATTTTTGACTATGCAATAAAATTTTAAATGAATCAAGTTTTGGCATGATGCTTCGACAATTCCACTGCAGGACAGTGATTGTATCATTTGCGGCGGGTGATAAATTATCCATCAAAAGATACAAAACCTGAGACAATTGGCCATTGAGCTGATAACTGCTTCAAAAAATTTCTAGCTATTGGAAGGAATGCCATTATGAGGGTCTTTAAGGGTTCAGATATATTGAATGCTGAGAAAATCCATTCAACAATTTCCGAAAACTTCAGTAATCCTGTTGGTGGCTGTGAAATAGAGCCCACAGGATTATTACCTTTTTCTGTGCTAGATCCGGGATTGGTTTGTGAATTTGACAAACCAGGAGGCACAGTCTTTGGTTTTGACTTTTTTTGTTTAACACGGGGATCTTTTTTTGAAGATGAAATTTTAGGTGTCTTTTTTGGTAATTTGGAAGAAGACTTCTTTCTCTTAACTGACCCTTGGGTAGTGATAAACGAATTACCTTCACTATTTTCGTCAGAGTCAGAGTCCTTTGGTTCCTCTAGATTTGAAAACCCGTTTTCGGTTTCCAAAGGGGGGACATCAATGACCGTTTTAAGCATTTCTGCATATGTGCGCTTAGACCGTGCTTTTAAAGAAAGCTTAATTTTGTCTTTGTGTACTTTAAATGCAGTGCATACTGAAATATCCTCATGAGGACTTTCTCCACAATAAATACATTTTTCAATTTCCTTGTTGCAATCATTATCTTTATGAGGTCCTTCACACTTAATACATTTTGGTTTATTACTACAGTAAGTAGCTGTGTGGCCGAATTTTTTGCAGTTCGTACAATTCATTACATTTGGAACAAAAAGCCGAACAGGGAGGCAAATTTTATCGACATAGACATGGGACGGCAACGCAGACCCGGCAAATGTCACTCGAAACGAGTCTGATGGGCGATAAACTTTTTTTTCCTCTTCATGAACTACTGAGTACAGTTGTTTGCACTCCAGTATTTTCACACCCTCAAGCATAGAGTTCTTGAAACGACCAACACCATGCTTGAGTAAATCATCTACCGAAAGACTCGCTTCGGTAACAACACCGTCAATTTCGACATCTTTGGAGGGTATGTAAACTTTATACTCTTTAATGAAATGTTCCGAAGAGACAATATCATTCGCGTGTTTCAAATTATTTACCACAACACGAATTTTATCGTTATTTACTTTTATGATCTCTTTGATTGAAGAGAATCGTGATGTCAAACCTTTAGAAATTTGGTAAATGTTTAATGGCTTTGATATACGTCTAAAAAAGACTATCCAAGGCCCAGAAGAGCTCTCCTGATATTTTTTCGTTCGTGGGGGTATCGGATTCATGCTAGGATTTACGTCCATGGATTCATCCATCACATTAAATTTTTTAATCAAACTTAAAAAAAATAAAAAAAAATGAAACCAACACTACACAGTACTCAATCAAAAGGAAAAGAAAAAACTTCTACCTTGAAATTGTTGTCTATCTCCGTTGCACTGCCGTGTAGATCCTCGTTGCTCTAGATGTTCTTGTTGGATGCTGATTGTTGGATGTGATGCTACTGCTACCTGACATCCAGCACCACTCGATTTCCGATTTACTTTTGTCTTCGCCAGCTGCAACCAGCGCAGGTCACCGGTGTATACCTGCGTGTTGTATGGCAGTGGAAAGACCGAGTTGTCTTGTCTCCTTCTTCCTTGTGCTCCGCACCGATATGCTTCTGCACCGAAGTGCCTTCGCACCGGTGTGCCTTTGCACTCTCCTGCTTCTATGTGCCTTTGCACTCTCCTTCTTCGATGTGCCTTTGCACTCTCTTGCTCAGCACTTGTGGCTGTGTATTGTGGCCTGGGTAGAGCTTGGGAAACGCCCTTTGTTGTTTCCTTCACCAGCTTGGCCCAGCACTAGGGCTCTCTTATGCAGCACGACTATACGTTTTAACGGCTGCTGCCAACAGGTTTCTACCTGTAGTTCAACCGTTGTCGTATTTAACGCGTGTAAACTAACCAGCGTTATTAAACTGTACGCTTCTATACACAACCTTCTCGGTTGAACGGCTATTACTGAATGATGAGTTGTTTTTGTTTTGATTTTAAAGATTTTATACTTGATAAGCCCTTTCAAGCAGAGTATTATTACCGTATTATTCAATCAAAACCGTCCCGACCTAAATTTCTTCCTGTAGTATTCCGGAGTCAAAAGTTCCTAGGACATTACAGGCAACGTCGTGCCAATGAAAAGTCTATCCGATAAGAGTGAATGGCAAGGGTTTTAGCAATTATTTCGACAATGTTTGCTACACGAATGAAAGGTGGCAGTCATAGTTACTAATCCGATTAATTTTTGTGAACAAAAGTTCCATAAATCACCCGTCGCAAGAGAAAGTTTAGTCGTTGGTTGGGCGTACTTTTCACACGATGAGCATTAAAAAGATGCTATCATAGACCGTTAGACAGCGAAAACAAAATTCTCAGTTTTGATCTTATATCGTAAAACTTTAAATAAAAGAAACAGTACTATTCCAATGGCACACTTTAAGGCAGTCTTGCAAATTTGTCAAACAAATCGCTATACGACTGTGGCCTTCACCGTGTCTTATGCTGCTTATTAGCACACAAACTGAGCATTGTTTAATCGTACATCCATGCAGTGCCCACCACCATCACACCTTTATCGGGTCGGGTCGATGGTGCTCTTATCACCGCATCAATTCGCTTTTGGGTGTCGTCATTCCCAGCCGCCCTGCCACGGCAGATCGAAAACAGGTCACCCATAACTGATTCAATCGTCGTCGAGTCCACGGCCGGCCGTCATCCATCTGGTTCGGAGTGATAAAAATAACATCGCGAGAAGGCAGAAGTAGAGCCATCGGGGTCCATATGTGTGTTTTATGTTAATATACAACACCATGTACTAGTTTAAAATTCCCCTTCTGTGGTGCTTCTCCCGTGCGAAGGAGGACACTTTCCCTTGCGTGGAAGCATGCGACAAGCGATGCGGTGTTCAAATTGATGGCCATTTGTAAAAACTTGTTGTGCACCAGTTGGATTCAACGTGGGCCCTCGCGAGTCGGTAGTCGCTGGTTTTTGCAGGGAAGATTATTCATGGCTCAATTTTCCACAATGATTATTTTTGTGGGACACATATTAAAAATCAGAAAAGTTTTCCAGTACTAGGATATTCATAGCACATGAGCTGAAAATTCCCGGGGCTAACAAAGAGAACACGGATTTTTGTTGTTTCAAAATTAACTTTATTCATCTAACATTTCAATACCACTTCTGTAGAACGATTTATCTTTTGCCTCAAAATCGGCCTCAGTTTAAGCGATAACCACTTCATTCGTGCGAAATTTCTTAGCCAGTAGTCATTGGGAGCCAAATCTAGCGAATACGGTGGATGCGGGAGCAATACGAAGTTCAATTCATGTCGTTTTGCCATTGTTTTGATTGACTTGTGACACGGTCTTTTTGCCATATGCGGTCGTTTCTATGCAATTTCTGCCTTCAAACACTCCAATAACGCTATATAATGTTCACTGTTGATGTTTACATGTTCTCAAGATAGTCGATAAATACTGCACCACGTACATCCCGCTTTGGACGAGGTTCACCAGTTGCTGTCCACTCAGATGACGATCGTTTTGATTCCGGAGTGAAGTGATGAATCCATGTTTCATCCATTGTCACATATCGACGCAAAAATTCCGGTTCGTTACGTTTACATATGGTCAAACACTGCTCAGATTTATCAACACGTTCTCGTTTTTGGTCAACAGTGAGCAAACGCGACACCCACTTTGAACAGAGCTCTCTCATAGTCAAATATTCATGCAACATGTTCTTTTGATATCTTTTCGATGTCAACTAACTCACGCTACTTCACTTTTGGATCATTCAAAACGATTTAGGAGTGTTTTTTCTATGATTTCTGGTGTAACCACCTCATTTGGACGTCCACTGCGTTCTGCACCATCGGTGTCTCCACGACCACGTTTGAAGTCAGCAAACCAATGTTTTATTGTTGTTTCCGATGGAACGGAGTCTCCATTACACTTCTCAAGCCATTGCTTCCCTTGAACGGTATTTTTTCCCATCAAGAAGCAGTGTAAAACTTAAACACGAAATTGTTTTTGATTCATTGTTCTGTAAATGCAAAACCGATACGCATCGGTAAGTACTGGTACGGAAGAAGAAAACACCACTGCTTATACGAAATTGCACCTCGTTTCCCCATCAATTGTGAAAAAATACTTATGAATGACATTTTGCCTCGTTTCGATTTAAGCGCGGTACGTTTTTGGCAACATAATCGTTGGAATATGCCATATGTATTAGAAAGATAGCAATATTTTCGAATTCAAAACAATTCCACATTTATATTGATTTAAACTGCTCTATTCTATAATTGCTGGAAGAACATAACTTCTTACACCCATGTACCATTCGAATATGTTCGTCGAGAGCCGCAAATGTGTGTATGAGTGTGACAAATAATTTCATTCAACTTAATTTAATATGCTCCCATACAAGGTTACTGAATTTCATTTTCGACTTCTGGTTCAGGAATTACAGAATCGATATCCTCCATCTAATACTATGTTCACACTATTTCCTCCATCTAATACTATGTTCTGATTTCATGTTTTAAGCGAAATAACATGTTTTACTTTTGTGATATTTCATATTCAAAAACGTCACATTAAAACATGTTTTCCCTAAATAACATGATATAATTGTCATTAAAGCACAACCCTGCTAGCATTTTCCGTCACTTTTCGACTATGTCAATTGACAAGCTGTTCAACAGCAGCAGTTTTCTATCAAAGTAGCCATGTAATCATAATAAAACAAAACTGGAAACTAGTACAACAATTTTTGTTTTTCTGTATTAAGTGATGACTTTTTTGGTCATTTGCTGCTCAAAAATATTTGAATATTTAAAACCAACACATGATCAAAAAGGACTTTTTCATACACAGAAATAGGCGATTAGCTTAATGGTAATACCAATTGGTACAAGGCATTGTGGAAAACCACACCTTTTGAAGCTTGAAATCCAATCTTTAATTTTTTTCTCTGTAGATTTTCCTATTCCGAAGTATTACAAACTATACTAGGAAATTTCCAGAACCCAAAAAGTAAAGATCAACCGCAACTCTCTCTTAAAGAGTGCTTAATTTCTGCGTGGTAGACATTTTTGCAGTTTGTTTCTAAACAAACAATCTGTCATGCGTATAACGTAATGCGAGTGTGAACAGTTCAGTTTTAACATATTATAATACTATGTTCACACCGGCAGAAAATAACATGTTTTAACGATAGTAATATTAACTTAAAACCGCACTGTTCACACTAAGATTATGTTATACGCATGGCATATTACTTGGTATTGAGTTTGTTTAGAAACAAACTGCAAAAATGCCTACGTCGCAGGTAGGAAAGAAAAAAGTATGTTGACATCCGGAAAATAAGAAATAAGCCAGGTACTTCTCCTAGCTATGAAGGATATTATCGTTTCACGCTTATTGCCAACGTTTCGAAGGTTCAAAACGTTGGCCATTTAAGAAAAATAAATATTTTTGAGCAGCAAATTACCAAAAAAGTAATCTTTTAATTCAAAAACAAAAATAGATGTACCAGTCTGCGTTGCCTGGTCATTTTTTCCAAAAAACTGTATTCGGCGCAAAAATCTATCCGTACCATATCGGTATCAGAATCTCTTCTACATAAGTAGTAGAAAATGTCACCAAGAGGTGAGCAAAAAAAAAAGGTCCCACAACAACCTTTTCTCATGTCTATTCAAGCTAAAAACCAACATCGGTACTTATCTGTATGATTCGTGAGTTATCGGTATTTCGGGAGTACATATCTGTATTGCGGTATAGACGGCAAAAATCTGTATAAATACCGAGAAATCGGTATACCTGGCAACGTTGGTACCAGTTTCCAGTTTTGTTTGATAATGATTACATGGCTACTTTGATGGAAAACTGCTGTTGTTGAACAGCGTGTCAATTAACATAGTCGTAAAGTGACGGAAAATGCTAGCAGGGTTGTGCTTTACTGACAATTATATCATGTTATTTCGGGAAAACATGTTTTAATGTGACGTTTCTGAGTATGAAATAACGCAAAAGTAAAACATGTTATTTCGCTTAAAACATGAAATCAGAGTTAAAACTTGTTTTAAATCATAGTGTGAACATAGTATAAGAGGTATAGGTTTAAAGATCTCATTAAAACTTTTTATTTCTTCATCAAATCCGGCAGGATGATTATTGCAGATTTTGAACATTTCGAAAGGGCCTAAAAGTAATTGACATATTTTCTTTGTTTACTTTCTCTTTCGGTCATACCTGCGTTATTATATAAATATTCGTTACATGTCTGGTGCTGTTAAAAACTGGAAATGTTCACTATTATTCTACACGAATATTTCATAAGTAAACGCGAAAATCTAGAAGCAATTAACAGAAGAGAAAGTAAACAAAAAGGATTGGTTATGTGACCTTGTCAAACGTTCACGTCGATTTAAGTTTTGCCGATCTTCGTATTTCGATTGGCTGCACTGATTTTCAAAGATTTCGAATCAAATGAAATGATTTACAATCTTTAAGGTCACTGTTAAATGCTTACCGATTTCGGCTACACCGGTTCCCGAATTCCCGATCCGAAAATATCGGGAGTAGAGAAGCTCAATCGTTTTCCCAAAGTAGGTCAAAACGAATTTCATAAACAAAAAATCAAATCAAAAGACTTATGGTCCCACACAAAATTAATGAATACCGGTTCCGGATTCGTTCAGATTCAACGAATTAACTTTATAAAATCATACAATTGTTCTTTTCGATCCGACGACTTGCAGCTCCGAAATTACAGAGAAATGAGTCACTAGAACTTCAAACCATCACTTAAAGCAACACACAGTGGTCCAAAACTGGAAAAAGACGGTCAAAAGTCTGTACTGACTTTCACTGATTTTTAAGAGCTAACATGTCTTCGAAGAAGTTTTACAAGATTATATTACGCTTCTTTTGAAAGTGGAACCTTAATTTTTGTTAAGGGGGTAGTACCAATTTCGAATAAAAATAGTTTTTTTTTCACAACAAAATTTTTTCTCTATCTTATTTTGAAGAAAAAAATATTTTTGCTGAAGATATAAATAATGTAAAAAAATAGTTTTTGAGATATATTCACTTTATTTTAAAAACATTTTTTTTGGATTTGGATTTTAAAAACAGTTTTTGGATTTATCTACGTAGAATCTACCTCTATTACCTAAGTAACTACTACGAAGTGCGCATAAACACGCATAAACATGCTCAAGCTTGCACGCGCAACTTAAGAAAATTGTTGTGATTTTTATTTTGTTTACTTTTTGCCAATTAACAATATTTAAAAAAAAATCTAAGTGGAGCTCGATGCAATTTTTTTAGGCCTTGTCAAAGTGAGTTTTAAATATTGAAAATCGGAACAATTATCGAAAGTTCAACACATATAAAAAAAATGGAAAAATGTTTTCCAAATATATTCTTTTATATGCATGATCGAAATCATTGATGCACAAAAAACAATGCTACGCGAACTAACTTGTCTGCGTATTATTATTATGTTATATTTGAGAATATCTGCAAAAGTGGCATCCCTGAATGTACCTTAGCCTACTGAGTGAGAGGTAAGATTTCTTATTGACAATGGCTCATTCAATCTGTTAAAGAAGGATAGCTACACATTTGGAAGAACGAACAAAAGCTCATGTACACATTTCTTCTCATTTATAACTCGCTCTTCAAGGGCCGAAAATCCGTTCAGCTCGTAGCTTGTTTCCACCTTACCAGCAGCGATGCCAGGTCATTTTTTAAAAAATCTGTGATCAAGCCAAAAACCTGTCTGTGCAAAATCTTTGCACGTTTCCATAATCATCGGAATCATATTTCATACCGCTCTGTAGTTTTTGGTGCTAAACTGTCATCAATTTCAAAAATCTGTGATCGGTTTCAGAATCTATGTAAATCTGTGACTATTTTCAGAAATCTGTGAAAATCTGTGCAAAAAGTTGAAAATCTGTGGAACACAGATTAAATGTGAACCTGGCATCCCTGCTTACCCTGCTTGCATGGTCGTAGTGAAATTGAGTCACAGGAATAGTACTCAGGATATACGCATTGGAAAATAAATTGGATTAGGAATATATTTTCCTATAAGTATTGTAAAAGTTTGCTGCATTAAGTTGCATATTTCGCTTCGGCACAAGGTTTCCTAAGTAAAAATAGGTAAAATGATGTATAACTTTTCCAGCAAAGAAAAAACCTATGCATTACCTTATACAAAATTATGGGAATTTATATGTTCTACAATTATTCCAAACAAAGTATGTATAAAAAAATAACTTGAAACAAGTTATGATTAGAAAACTAGTTTTAAGGGGGTTGTTATAATTCAATAACCAAAACTAACTTTGAAAAGACATAAAAAAAAGTTCCATCGAGTTCCACCTAGATTTTTTTTATAGTATTGGACATATCTTTTCCTATAAATTTTGAAAAAATCAGCTGCATAAAGTTGCATATTTCGCTGTAAGGTTTTATCATAGGTAAAAATAAGATGAAATGTTACATAACATTGCCAGGAAACAACAAACCTATACACTACATTCAACAAAAATATGGGATTTTTTTTATTTTCTTCAATTAATCCAAACAAAAAATAAAATAAAAACGCTTTGTGTATCCGAAACGGTGCGACCTAGACTTTTAGTATATTTGACAAAGTAAATTATTTTCAATAGTTTTAAAACTTTGTAGAAGAAAAAAAAATTCTATCTCTTCAGAAAAAAAGTTATGGTTATATTTTTTGTCAAAGTAGGCCATGAACAATTAGGGATAGAATCAAATTATGCGGTATATATTTGTAAAAAATTTCTCAAAAGCAACTATATGCATCAAAATAACGGTTTGGCAGCTACTGATTTATGTCCACGTTTTTATTGATTTGAACCACTGTTCAACAGTGCGAGAAACTTGAAAATTTGAAAACTAAACTGAAATGTGACACTGATCTGTTTTAACCAAATCAATTGTAGGTTTCTGGTTTCTCTTCGAGCATTTAGAACCCCATTAAGACCTGGTTCCTCCGAACCATATCGGAAATTTCGCAATTTTTCTGGCTGCCTCTAGATGCGGCAATTGTGCTTGTTGATGTATCCATTAGAGTGACTATAATCAGAGTGGCGACAGCTGTTCGTTTGGAATGACAGCTCCCAGTTCCAAACGAGCAAACGACCTGTCAATTCAATGTAAAGCTAATGGAATGTTTTGAATTGTTGCCAAAATTACGGATGAGATGTCGTCACTCTGGTTATAGGCACTCTAGTATTCATTCAACCAAAAATGAGCTTCGTCGCTGAAAACAATTTTCCGATAGAAAGTGGATCTTCCTCCAACTTTGCCAGCGCCCATTCATGGTTAAATTAAAGACCAAACGACGATTCATAATTAAATTATAGACCAAACTGAATTAGTTCGACAATGACACAAGACAAGATTGACGCGAGGTCACTCATAAACAGTGTTGCCAAAAAGTTAAGAATTTTGAATTAGATTTTACTGGATAGCGGCCCTTACACGATCATTAAAAGTGTCATTACTAAAAAAGTAATGACACTTTAAATGATCGTGTAAGGTCTACGAGTTCAGTAATGACACGAGTAATGATGGAATTCCGGATTTTCCATCATTACCAACATTATTTCTTCTTATTTTTTTTGTGGAAGTGCTGAATATCTTTAGAACTATACGCGAAAAAATGACAAAGTGTAGATTTAAATTGTTAATATTTTATTAACCTTAACGTTTCAATGGCAAATCAAATTTATGTTCAGCTAAACGAAAATAAAAATATTGCTATTGCTGGAGTAGTTACAAACACTCATCATTAATAATGAACGTGTAATGCTAAAAAGTAATGATGTACAGTAATGCAGTAATGACTAGCGTTTGAGCAGAAGTGTCATTACTTAGTAATGACACTTTTAATGATCGTGTAAGGGCCGCTGATGAGAATTGAAAATGTTTGCCTCATTTTTTTACTTTTTTTAACATTGTTACTAAAAAAACGAAAAATACATCAGTTTGGAAATTTGTTAAAAAAAACTTCCCCCAAGGCACACTCGAGCCCCGTAATTCTTTTCTTTTCGACAAAATTTATGTGCAGTTCCATTCGTTCATTTTTTTTTCACCCAACTGCACCACCGGGCTTCGATTAACCAGTAGTATTTAAGAAACTGCAAAAACTGGTTCACTTCCCGCCCCAACTCGTTTTCGGGCAGAAGTGTATCGCGCATGAATTCATTATGATGGTGCATCAAAAAGCCGTAAAGTGGTTTGCAAGTTTTAACTGCACTACGAACGACAAGGGGGCTATCCCGCGTAGTAGCAGTTCTCGGAGTTTTATTATTTGGCCAATACAGGGCGTGAGGATGGGATGGGATGGGATGGGTGGATGGTTGTAGTGCAACGTGCAAAGTGGTTCTTGTACCGTACGTATATGGGTTACCCGCGGGGAAGATCTTACCTCTGCATCTTGGCGCATTCCACACGACCGACGACTGTGTGGCCATGGAGCGCACTTTTCCGAGCGACTGAGTTTAGCAAGTGGAATCATGTTACGGTACTTTTCGGATTAGATACCACCCCGATGCGTATCAGTAGGTTTGTAAGACATTTTTTATGTTATGTATTAGCACCATTCGCTAAGTTTTGCGGGACTGCGATTTACCGCGGAAGACACATACTGGCGTTTCCTGAACGTACACTGCAGCTGCCAGCCGTTCATGTTCCGCCAGGCGCTGCCCGTGTTTGGTGCCCGTTCAGGCGTTACAAATTTGTGCACTTAACCATACGTAGAGCGATTATGTCTGCTTCGAATAACTCTGATATGTGCCTTGAAACAAAATTAACAGTGTTTCTCTGGTGGACAATCGTTTCTTTTGTCTGATTACCGCATGGTTACTGCTGTGGTGTAAGAGTGCAGTGCGTTCCAGTCTTCGTTAATTGTACGAGAAATGGTTTTTCATTTGAGATCAACTCAGTTCTCACACAAAACAGAAAAAGTCATCAGATGATTTGGAATTTGTGGAGGTGTTTAAGGGTGTTACAACCACATACATTATTTTAACTCGTTCGAACCGTGTGCGTGGGAGAGAGAGATAGACAGAGAGAGAAACGTTATTGATTTCAATTAAACTAATTGTTCAGCTACAAAGGCATACTCTCATACTTTGCGAAAGTTTCACACGAAAGGTGTTTTTACCATCGAATTGGTAATCGTTTCTTTCGATTCAATTTCTACAGAAAAAAACACAACTCGCTAGTTTGTTCTTATCCGTTTTATTCAATCAATACTCGATTAAAACTACTACTAATGTATAGAAAAATATCCTTAATTCTAAGAATACACGTTATAGAAAAGAATCCAAAAACGCTCATCAGCTCATCGATTGAATCTTTTCTGCTGCCGCAAACGATAGACGTCGTTGGCCGGTGGAGCAGACATTGCCGTTTCCTCGTCGCTGTCGTCACCGCCGGGTGCCATTCGACGCCGTTTCAATCCACCCTCCCCAGAATGCGTACTGTCATCGACGATCCAGTGTACAGCCTTGGCCAGATCGAACAGTTTGGTGTTACCATTTTCTCCACACGGAGTTATCGGCACATCAGGCAGTGAAATACGGCTGAACAGATCGGCTAGTTTTTCGATGGAAACGAATGGTCCTTGGAAGCAAATCGGCGGCGGAAGGATCGAGCACAGATAGGCTACGGCCGGCGGTTGCGGGAAGCACCCACCGTCCAACGGGTGTTCACCCGGGTAGGCATTGGGTTTCGGTTTGTATGGAATCATCTGAGCGAAATCCGGACGGGGAATTTGATTGGGAGTTTCGGCGTTTTCCGCAATCATTAGAAGCTTGCTGGGGAACGAATTCAACACTCCATTGGTTTCGGTATAGCCAATAGATTTCAACTCGGATGTGGAACAAGGGTACAGATTGAGGAACTTGTAACGATCCACCAACTGAGCAGTTTCCTTCCCTTCAAATTCTTTCAGTTTCTCTAAAACTGCGCTTCTCCGGCGTTCGACTTTGACAATGCTGGAAAGATCCCCAATATTCGACTCAAACTCCAAGAAACGGTTCCACACCTCGACCGACAGCTGCGGTGTTAATCCTCCGGATGAAAGAACACGTTCAAACAATACTCGAGTGTTATTGTCCTCGTTCAAATGCGACAAATAGTCGATGTAACACATTACGTACTCCGGACTACCGCCAAAACGTTTCAGTCCCAGTTCAAAAATACGGAATGCAATATCCTTATCCTTCGTACAATAGTACTCCATCAAGGCAGCTGCTACAAAAACATGATACGTGGACCGAACGTCTTCACGTGCTTTTTTAAATATGGCTCTCGCCGAAATAATGCCTTCAGCGCGACGTGCAAACTTCATGTACTGAATATAAGCCAGTGTCGGATCAATATCCGTAATAGCTAGGAATTTGTTATACATCTGATGTACTTTTTCGTACTTGAGCCGTCCTTCCTCAAAATCTGCGTATGCAAAATAAAGCAAAGCATTTCTACTGAGCACACTGCTGATGGCTCTTTCCAAAATGTTAGCAGCTTCATCGGCAAACACTCTGGCGGCGTTCAGGTCGCCTTTGTCAATCAACTGTTTCGAGCTTTGGTCCAGATATTGGGCAGCCTGATGCCACACAGCAGGATGGTGCGTAAGAACCAGTAGACACTGTTCAGTAGCGAACATTACTCTACGGGTAACTAGAGCCGTATCCTCGCTTCTAAGAGGATTCGATCGTTCAAAACTAACATATTTTTTCCACAATTCAACCTGTTTTTGTTCTTCTTTTGTTGCCACCGGAGGTACTGCCGGTAGATTGCGATTTAAGCCCTTCGTTACAATTTCCAATTCTTTTGCTACGCGACGTGCGTTCATGTAGTCTCGTGACCGCTCCAAGCTCATCTTTTCCGAAATAATCGGATTAATATTCTGCTCGAACATAATATACTCTTTCCAAAGGTGTTCAATTCCGATGATCGGTGTTATCACTGCTCGCTGATAAACTTTCCGAACGGCAGTAATCTTTTGGTTTTCAGCATAGCTGCCTATCGCTTCAACACTTTTCAGAAACGATATATAATCCTGCCAAATTGAATACGAATGCAAGTCCATTCCAATTTTTTCCAGAGCAAAATCATAGGCCTGTGCCAACTTTTCCTTGTGGGTGCTCAACCCGGCCTTCGTTTCCTTCACATAAGTTAGATAAAGCTTCCACAGATCGATGTTTAAAATCTTAACCAAACACCGTTGAAATAATTTTTCCACCCGTTCGTAGTTCCGGTATTTCATTTCCTGCTCGATATAAATCTTCCAGTACCGCGCAGTTGTAGGAAAAACACTCACCAACGATTCATAAAGCGAACGAACCTCGTTTATGTTCCGGCTCTGACCCTCGCGAACCAACACCGACCAGGATTCCACGTCGAACGGGCGCACTTCCACCGTTTGCTGGGCACGCACCAGCCGCTCGTGTCCCCATTCGATGTCGAACTTGAGTTGGTCCCTCCATTGTGCCATTCCTCTTGCTTCGCCAGACAACTCTGAAACTGAAAACGAAACGGCATATATCAATGAATATACACGTAATCTGCAATCGAATCCTATCTAATACAACTAAACTCCTGATAACAATTATTTTGCAAGCAGGACCGATTAATTTCTTCAACTAAATACCTTTTTATTTTGATGTAAAGCCAACGTTACAAACTTTCGGCATTAAAAATGCTGATGACAATTGCCTTCGCCTGAAAAAATCTGACACAACGTACGCCCAAGAACCGTCAACGTGAAAGGTAGTTTTTCGCCATTTTCGCTTGTGCGCTCCGTGTGAGTGGATGTGTGCGACTGGCGAAATAACGCTACTCTCTCTCTCCCTCTCTTCACAAATTGATATGTACTAGGTTTTTTATCGTGACGACACAAATGAACAAGTATTCATCCTTGACAGTTCAGCGGTACTGTTTACAAACAAGCTTAAACAAAAATCGAAGAGCACATCTAAAACAATCATCTTTACACTTTGCAACTAGTCACTTTTATTTAATAAATATTAAAAACGAACCGTATTAAATCGTGAACAAATGTTTTAAAACTTTATTTAGGCGATACGGACCGTGAATGGTCTGATCCAATTTGTCAATAAACAAACAAAAGAAACTTCTGTTTACAAACAGTACTGCTGAAGTGTCAAAATGTGTTCATCCGTTTGAGGTTAGCAGTGACGGTAAAAAACCTAACAGCACACAAACGAGAGTACTCGATATTATACTCTCAGCTCGTCACACTAGCTATCCCAGTAAGAAATTGAACTGACGTGTTTCTATATCGTTCTAATATTGGCCCCGTGTTGGGCGTTGGGCCACAACAAGGAAATCGAACCGTTCTACAAGGTTTCTTTGAAACACTTTTGTTGGATATTTTACAAAGATTAATAGACAGGTTAATTGTAAGTTCATGCTAAGAGCTTGATTGAGCATTGGATCAACATTAATTTATTTTAGTCCCAATCTATCGCCCATGTTGACCTGAATTGGATCGAAATAAAACTATGTGTGGATAACTACTAATCAGTTAATGTTTTAGCACAAAAAAACAGATATGCAGGCTCGCATATGAACTAGTGTGGAATTTGCTTGTTCAACGTGGCGAATAATTGCAGATGTCACCGCGATCGAGGTGCTATTTTGTGTGCCACTTTTACAAGAGACAATATTTTGGGTGCTACATTCACTGCACACCATGATTTTTGTTTTGCTATTGGTTGAAATCACAAGTTTATTGTAGTTTAAATCCGATCGAATTCGCGTGTGATTTAAACGATATGGGAATAAAGCAATCTTTTACACTTATAGAAATCGTGAGGAGAAGCGTTTAAATCGTTGTACACTGAAAATTATTTCTACCTATTTTTTGAAGAGAAATCACTCATTTTCGAGATCTTCTATCAGCTACCCAAAATTAGGTCGTTGTCTACTCAAATTTTGAGTTAATCGGCAAAAATGGGTAGCGTGCTTTGTTATGGCATAACACTTGTACTAAACTTACATTTACCTAAATTTTAAGATCATCACTCGTTACCCAAAGTTGGGGAGATGCACTTTAGTTGATTTTGGGTAGGTTTTGACCCAAAATTATTTACCGGTTGGTATTAAGAGTATAATTGGAATATTCGTATAACAGACAGGAGAACTTTGTTATCGTTCCGTAACCTACTGGAACGTTTTAAAAGTTCGAGGCGAATAACCGAGTAGGTGGCAGCAGTGAGTACCTTGTTTCCAACGTATAGCAAATTTAAAATTTGCACCGGTTTTTTAAAAAACTTAGTTCTAGCCTATCTATCTGTTATCTGTGGTTTTATGTTATTTCTGTTTGGACATTCGTAGCTTAAACGATTCGCCTTGCACAACTTTGAAATAACACAATATTTCCATGATGAGAATAATCAAGCTAAAACTGAAGATTTTCCAATAGAAGTCTGTGTGGTTTCGATTATTACCGTTCAATTATTACCAACAAAAGGAAAGTAGTTGAGTAATAAATACCCGTCGTGTGAGCAATGCTACAAAAGACCTGATAAGAAAAAAAAATTCCAAATTGCTATTAGTTTTTTTACCGTCACTGCTAACCTCAATCAAATGAACACAGTTTGACAGTTTAGCAGTCCTGTTTGTAAACAGAGATTTTTTTGTTTGTCTGTTGACAAATTGAATGAGACTATTTACGGTCCGTTTCGCCTAAATAGGGGATCTAAAACATTTGTTCACAATTGGATACGGCTTGTTTTTTTTTGAGATTTACTAACTAAAAGTGACTAGTTGACTAGTGTAAAGATGATTGTTTAAAATGTGTTCTTCGATTTTTGTTTATACTTGTTTGTAAACAGTACCGCTGAACTGTCCAGGATGAATGCTTGTTCATTCGAGACGTGACGATAAATAATCTAATACTTTCGCCCAAATTAGGTGCCATAACCTCACAAAAATGAACAGAATGAACTTTTTTTGACAGTCGACGTGTACTTATTTACAGTTTAAAAGTTCATCAGAAGTTCATCAGAAGTTCATCGTTCGAATGTAAAAATTGCAAGTCGCCTCACACTCAACAGATTCATACATATATCGCTTCTTGATGCTGGAAACACATACAGGGTAATCTTTTTAGTTATTTTCACTGTGAAATACGTTTTTAACAGATACTTTTTCATCATTTTTCAATTTTTAATTTGCAGTCGCAAAAGAAAACATACCACCGGCAACTGTCAAAGATGAACTTGATTCATCGGTAGTTCATTTGTGTCGTCATCGTGTAAAACCTAATCAGCTACCGGTGGTTTGTTTTCTTTTGCGACTGCAAATTAAAAATTGAAAAATGATGAAAAAGTACCTGTTAAAAACGTGTTCCACAGCGGAAAGAACTACAAAGGTTGCCCTGTATGCGTTTCCAGCATCAAGGAGCGATATTTGTATAAATCTGTTCAGTGTGAGGCGATTTGCAAACTTTTAAATTCGAACGATGAATCTCTGATGAATGTTTCAACTGTAAACAAATCACCGGCGGCTGTAAAAAAAATATGTTTGTGGGGCTACGTGATGCTCGTGTAAAACCTAAAAGTTACGCGGATTTCCGAAGTTTCGCGGATTTTCAAAGTAACGCGGATTTCCAAAGTGACGCGTTTTTTTAAAGTGATTTTTCAAAGTTATCCGGTTTTCTTGTTTTTTCTTTGAAATGCATGAAACGTCGAGATCTGGTGTTATCATAATATATTTTTAGTCAACTCTCTGACACTTGGAAAATTTTACATTTTTTTCAAAACTATTTTTTTTATTTTCACCAGTTCTCAGCGTTTTCTGAATTTTTTTTTTAGATTACACCAGATCTGGACGTTTCATGCATTTTGCATTTATCAAGATATTTGGTATAAAAAATTAGTTTCGAGGTTTTTTTACACGGATTTCCGAAGCTACGCGGTTTTGTTTGGTGCGAATTTCCGAAGTTACGCGGTTTGTTTCTGCGCAGTTTGTTTACGCGGTACGGTGCGAGCTAAGAAGCCAGAGAGTCACGGTCATCAATACAAACAAAAGAAAATTCAATCACTGCGGTCATCAATCCAAACAAAGGCTTTGAATCCAAACAAAAGAAAATTTTATTCAGATTGGAGCGATAAAAATATACAATATTTAGAATTCCAAATACATTTAAGATTTATTTGTAAAGCATTATCTTAGTGCATTTATTGCATAATGATTTTTTTTAATGTGCATTTCCTGCTTCGCTCTAAGCCAGTCTAATTGCCTGTTTCCACTTTATAATGGCACTATAAAACATGTATAACACTGTTGCATTTAATCATTTTTTTATCCGAACTTTCAAAGCTGAAATAATGTTGAGTTATAGTGCGTCGTGGTTCCTTTTGGCAGCCAATGTGTGAACCATCGATGAAAAGAAGGGATAATCAGAAGGTGCCAGGTCTGGTGTATATGACGGGTGCGGTACACATGGTATTGTACTGCATCCAGAACGATTCGATTTTGCACTCGATGTTGATGGTTGTTGTCCTGACGTTACCCATGATATTTTGAACAGAATGCCGTACATGTGCACTATGCCCGGTTAATTTGGTTTTACAGTAAAGACATTTGATATTTGATTGTTAATTTGAATTTTTATTCCCAACTCTGTTCGATCTGTCAATCCGTATAATAAGATCAATTTCGCTTACTTATGTTTCAGGCCACCACCCAAATATCCTCGCCGAGCGGCACCGGTGGAACCTCCGGTCGTACCAGTAACGGCAATGCACAACCTACGACGGGATCAGTCTTCCGATGGGACACCAGATAGTTCATTGGAACGAAACATCAAACCGTCGGAAATCTATCGACAGAAATCATCGGACTCGCTGGACGTAAAACTTGGATCGCGAGCTTCCAAAACAGGCGAAATGGTGGAAGAGTTTGGTAGGAAACTGCCGAAATCCGATAGCCTCAAGTCAAAATCGAGCACGGATAGCCCTACCGGATCGCTCGGCAAAAATACCGGAGTGTCACCAACCGGAAGCCTGAGCAAGCTGGCTCATACTGCTGGTAGCAGCGAGAGTCCCACGGGTAGTTTGGATAAGAGCAGTAACCGTGCGAACGACAGTCTACAGTCAGTGGGATCGAAGGAATCATTAGCGTCCACTGGCGGTGGAATGGGAGCCATCTCGGAGAGGGTTAGTGTTCAAAACCGACTATTAAACTGAACAGAAAGTTTATATTTTCAATTCGCAGATTAAAAGCTACGAGTCCATATCTTCTCTCAGCTCGGATAGCATGAGGTTAGGTACCGGGACGGCACAAGCAGAACAGGAACATTATTATGATACGGTTCCGCTGGAGAATGGCGATGGGGACTATGTGTACATTCAGGCCGGTGGTACCGGAACCGGTTCTACTTCTAGTCGAGACGATATCTCAACGGCCGGCAGTACTCTGCCTCTACCGGTGTCTCACCCACGAAGTCACAACAGTAGCCAGACGAGCGTTCAACTAGAGCCAGAATCTCCGGGACGAAGTTCCAACTACGTTAATATCGACTATTTTATACAGTAAGTCTCCTTTAGTCTGTCAATTTTTGTATAGTATAGAATAATTCTCATCGAACAATTTGCAGCAGTCAGAACCTTGAAAATCGGAGCAGCTCAATTGATAGCGATGGTGAAGCAGACGGTGGACCACCAGTGCTTATGCGTGCAATCTCCAACGAAACCGATTCTGGTCAACAGGGACATGGAATATTCCGAAAGATTTCGGTAAGTATCATTCAACATTCTCGAATCCAATTGGAACGTGTTGGTCATTGTTTAATTTCAGAATGCCAATCGCAACACCATCATTCGGCACATCGTGACCAGTATTATCACCAGCGAAACATTGTACGTCGAGTGTTTGAACAAGATGAAACAATACATGAAGGCTATACGGGCCACTTTGACCACGTCGCAACCTGTGATATCTGAAGAAGAATTTCAGACGATATTTTTTAAGATCGAGGAACTGCACGAAGTGCATTCGGATTTCCTGAACGAACTGAAAGCGAAACAACAACCGCTTCCCGAGGGAGAAGAGCTTTGCGTCGGTGAAGTATTCCGCCGGCTGGCCGCTCACATACACCTATATGGGGCGTTTCTTCATAACTACGGACGGGCGATCGATACGGTGAAGAAGTGTAGCACACACAGTCACCAGTTCAAGGAAATTGTGTCTAATATAGTGTTTAAGAACCAGAACGAACAATCACTGTCGCTAGAGGAACTCCTCCACAAACCGGTGGCTCGAGTACAGAAGAATGCGCTGGTGTTGGAGGATTTGTTGGCTCAAACACCCGAGCAACATCCGGACTATCATGCGTTGCGGCAAGCGACTAAAACGATTCGTAATTTCCTGTCTGAATTTAATGTGGTCCAAACTAAGTCGATGTTTCCGGTATGTACTCAACAAAAAAAAGTGATGATTCAGTTTTTATTTATTATTATTATTTCAGAGTGACGATAAAGCTCTCCGGCGGTTGGTGAAGAATTCGTTCATAGTCGAGCTAGCGGACGGACACCGCAAGCTACGGCATCTGTTTCTGTTCAACGATGTAATCGCTTGTGCCAAATATAAAGCAGCTGGGCGGGATCGCAATGGATTTGAGTTTGAGTTGAAGTGGTTTATTCCACTGCGGGATATCGTTATCTGCGAGGAATCAGTCAACGACCCGAAGGAAACCAGTCCGATCAATATCGTACATCTGAAGTCGCAGGCCTGCACCGTGCGAGACCAGATCATGCTGGACGAAAGGGACGAGAAAAAGCAACGCTCGAGTGGATCGCGGGCCGGCGATAAGCATAAGAAAAAATTGGCCGATTTGGAAGCCCAGCTGGTACTGGCCTCACCGAATCTGGTGTTCAAGATTGGCAACAAGGCCACCGGGAAGACGATGACCTTCTTCCTTAGTTCGGATTTCGAGCGGACACAGTGGATCGAGTCTATTCTTACGTTGCAGGTAAGTCGTTGATGATCGTGGAGTGAAATATGAATACGTTTTTGGTCCATGAATATACTTTACTTGGGACACATTTTCAAAATTTAATACATCTTGTGGTTGAATTTTTTATAATATTTTCAGTAGTATGAAATAACCATAAAAAACTCAAAATAATAGTTTTCCAAAAATTTGGGTATCAACGAGCGCGTGTTTGCCTTACTCGTGCTCCGACGACGAGTTTGACGTAAGAAATGACATTTCATTCCTGCGTTACCTACTGAGTAGGTATACGACTCATTCAGTCTAGTCTGCACAGTTGATTGAGCTGGTCATTTTAGTCAGTGAACCACAAGCTCGCCATTTTGGTCTGTTCACATCCACAAGTTCCTTAATATAGGTTTAGAATACTGTTGCTGATGCAGAATTCATTCCCAGAATCCAGGTTCAAAATCCAGGATTGCACATTCAATGAAACTAAGTAATTTAAACAATCGATTTATTAATTTTAGTTGGTTTGACGTAAAACCGCCATAATTAAGTTCAGTTTTTGCAATGACTGAGCGGAAACATATGTTGGAGAAGCCAAATGAATGAAAAACTAACAGAAAAGATGATTTATTGGAAAAAGATACGCTCATAGACAGGACTCAAACATGCGTTCTTACGCATTCCGTGCATACGCGCCACCATTTCGCCACTCTGAACCTTGTTATAGACACTCTAAAACGCCAGTCAGACATGGTAAAACGTACATCGAACATATTTCTGTTACTAAAATAATCGGTTATTTTAGAAACCATAAAGTTTATCCCAAAGAGCAGAGTGTGATATTTTCTCTTCCATTGAATCAGAATCGGTAAAGGACTATTCACACATTTCAGTTCCGTGACGGTTCAGTGAAAGTGCCTTCAGTGCGCCGTCAGTGTTCTTTTTTTATCGGAACCCTTCCGTTCCGTTTCCGTGCTGTTTCCGTTCCGGCACAGTCAATACAATGAAAACTAGGTAACTCGTCATTAATTATGAAATCTACTCGGAAATATTATTTGAACCAAACGATTAACTTCTATAAATTATAAAATAAGCTGTTATTTTCAGACATTTTGTTGACAATTTCATAAACTGTTTCGAGTTTGTTTGTATCATTACATAATTTTTATTCTAATTTAGCTATTGGTTGAACTCATGGACGCAGCTGGGATCAGAACTAAGTCTTAAAAGGGGCCTTTATTGAATTGAAACTCCCATTTTCTTTATGAAATGATAAATAAGTTTCATGTATGAAAGGTCACGACAAGCAAGAATGTCTCGAACTGGGATATTGGATAGTTTACCTTGGGTACGCAAAGAATTTATTAGTTGAGATCTGACATCACGATACTCCACGCATGTCCAAACGACATGATCAATATCGCGATAACCTTCTCCGCAAGCACAATGATTAGTCTCGGAGAGCCCAATTCGAAGGAGATGTGCATCTAACGTGTAGTGATTGGACATGAGTCTGGACATCACACGAATGAAATCCCTACTCACATCCAGTCCCCTGAACCATGCCTTTGTCGATATTTTCGTAATAATTGAGTGCATCCACCGACCCAGATCATCTCTATCCCAAGATGCTTGCCAGCTGGCAAGTGTTCTTTGGCGAGACGAACTATAGAATTCGTTGAAAGCAATCGGTCGCTCATAAATTTCACCCTCAATAGCACCACGTTTGGCTAAATTATCGGCTCTTTCATTGCCTGGAATGGAGCAATGAGCCGGGACCCAGACTATAGTGATTAGATAATTATTATTCAATATGTCGTTCAGACACTGTTTTATTTTACCCAAGAAAAACGGTTCATTTTTGCCAGCAGCGATTGAGCGAATGGCTTCAATTGCACTCAGACTATCTGTGAAGAGGAAATAATGGTTTGGAGATAATGTGACGATTACACTTAAACTATAATGAACTGCTGCTAGCTCTGCTATATAAACAGATGCAGGTTCTTGAAGCCTAAATGAGGCCGAAACATTATTGTTGAACATACCAAACCCTGTCGCTTCTTCAATTCGCGATCCGTCCGTGTAAAACATTTTCTCAGAGTCAATATGCCTGAACTTACTTGAAAATATTTTTGGGATTTCCGTCGAGCGTAGATGATCCGGGATTCCACGCACTTCACGCTGCATGGATGTATCGAAAAATAAAGTTGAGTCAGGGGCACTTAGGATGCTGACACGGATAGGAATATATCTTGAAGGGTTGATTTCCTGTGACATATGGTTAAAATATACTGTCATAAATTTTGTTTGAGATCGAAGCTCGACTAGTCGTTCGAAATTATTAATTACCATGGGATTCAGCACCTCACATCTTATTAGCAGGCGTGATGAAAGCTCCCAAAATCGATCTTTTAATGGAAGAACTCCCGCCAGAACTTCAAGACTCATTGTATGTGTCGAGTGCATGCAGCATAAGGCAATTCGCAAACAACGGTACTGAATTCGCTCAAGTTTGATAAAATGAGAGTTTGCAGCGGAACGAAAACAAACGCATCCATATTCCATCACTGAAAGTATCGTTGTTTGATACAATTTTATTAGATCTTGCGGATGAGAACCCCACCAAGATCCTGTTATTGTTCGAAGAAAATTTACTCTTTGTTGGCATTTCGTTATCAGATACCTAATGTGTCCTCCCCACGTGCATTTGGAATCGAACCACACCCCGAGGTATTTAAAAGTTAAAACCTGTTGGATCATTCTTCCCATCATATGGAGCTGAAGCTGCGCGGGATCATGCTTTCTTGAAAAGACGACTAACTCTGTTTTCTCCGCAGAGAATTCGATACCAAGATGAACAGCCCAAACGGACAAGTTATCTAAGGTATCTTGCAATGGTTTATGCAGATCAATAGCTTTGGGCCCAGTAACTGAAACCACGCCATCATCTGCCAATTGCCTTAGTGTACATGGGGTTACTAGACAGCTGTCAATGTCATTCACGTAAAAATTATAGAGGAGCGGACTGAGGCATGAGCCTTGCGGGAGACCCATGTAGCTAATTCTGAATGTTGCCAAATCGCCATGTGAAAAATACATGCACTTCTCTGAAGGTTGTGCAAATAATTATTTATAACCGCTGGAAGTCCATGTTGGTGGAGCTTGTCTGAAAGAACATCAATAGAAACTGAATCAAATGCTCCTTTAATGTCTATAAATACAGATGCCATTTGTTGCTTTTGAGCGAAGGCAATTTGGATGTCAGACGAAAGTAATGCAAGGCAATCATTCGTCCCTTTGTTTCTACGGAAGCCAAACTGAGTATCTGACAACAAACCGTTCGTCTCGGCCCAAGTGTCGAGACGTCGTAGAATAATTTTTTCGAACAATTTTCTGATGCAGGACAACATCGCAATGGGTCTATATGAGTTGTGATTGGAAGCTGGTTTCCCCGGCTTTTGAATGGCGATAACTTTCACTTGTCTCCAGTCAGGCGGAACAATATTTTGCTCAAGAAACTTGTTGAACAATTCCAACAAACGTCTTTTTGCGAGGTCGGGCAGATTCTTCACCAAGTTGAATTTAATTCTGTCCAACCCAGGAGCGTTATTGTTACAAGACAAGAGTGCTATAGAAAATTCCATCATTGAAAATGGGTTATTAATAAAACCATTATTTGGAGGAGATTCCCGTATAATGCTTTGCGTAGGAACAGAATCTGGGCAAACTTTCCTAGCAAAGTCAAATATCCATCGGTTCGAGTATTCATCACTCTCATTGCCCACGTTACGATTCCTCATTCGTCTGGCCGTATTCCAAAGAGTGCTCATTGAGGTTTCTCTTGACAAACCTTCGACAAAATGTCTCCAATAGCTACATTTTTTGGCTCGAAGTATGCTTTTGTACTTGGTTTCTAAAACCATAAGTTTTTCAAAATTCTGAGGAGTTCCTCCTCCCCGTTTTAGAAACGACTTGCAAGCATTTTGTTTTGCGAGTTTAGCCTCTGAGCACTCTTTGTCCCACCAGGGGTTGGGAGGCCTTCTGTTAGTCGTTGGCCCAGGAAAGCGTTTAGTTTGGGATTGTTCTGCTGCCTCCAGAATCGAACAAATGAGGAAGTCATATTCTTCAAGTGGAGGGAGCTCTTCCATTGAATTCAAAATACTAGAGATTCTACTTTGGTATTTAATCCAGTCGATATTTTTTGTCAAATCATATGGAATACTAGCTGAATTAGCAATACATTTGTTACAGCTAATTGAGATGATGATTGGTAAATGATCGCTACCGTGTAAATCAGGCAATATTTTCCAGGTGCAATCTAGTCGAATTGATGTTGAGCAAAGAGATAGATCTAATGCACTTGGGCGTGCAGGAGGTCTTGGGATCCGTGTCATGCTACCCATATTTAATACCGTCATGCTAAAATTGTCACAAATGTTTTGTATTAAAGATGATCTGCTATCATTGTAAACGGAACCCCACATCATTCCGTGCGAATTTAAATCCCCCAGAATCAATCGTGGAGCAGGAAGGGCTTCAACCATTTCATTGAGCTGTCGCTGTCCAACTTGTGCTTTTGGAGGAATATAAACCGAAGCTATGCAAATATCTTTGCCTTTAATGTTTATTTGGCAAGCAACAACTTCTATACTAGAAGTTGAAGGGATGTTTAATCTATAAAAGGAACAGCATTTCTTAATTCCCAAAAGCACTCCACCATACGGAGAGTCTCTATCGAGACGTATAATGTTAAAATCATTAAAATTTAAAGCTATGTTTGAAGTAAGCCATGTTTCGCATAAAGCAAATACATCACATTTTTGACTATGCAATAAAATTTTAAATGAATCAAGTTTTGGCATGATGCTTCGACAATTCCACTGCAGGACAGTGATTGTATCATTTGCGGCGGGTGATAAATTATCCATCAAAAGATACAAAACCTGAGACAATTGGCCATTGAGCTGATAACTGCTTCAAAAAATTTCTAGCTATTGGAAGGAATGCCATTATGAGGGTGTTTAAGGGTTCAGATATATTGAATGCTGAGAAAATCCATTCAACAATTTCCGAAAACTTCAGTAATCCTGTTGGTGGCTGTGAAATGGAGCCCACAGGATTATTACCTTTTTCTGTGCTAGATCCTGGATTGGTTTGTGAATTTGACAAACCAGGAGGCACAGTCTTTGGTTTTGACTTTTTTTGTTTAACACGGGGATCTTTTTTTGAAGATGAAACTTTAGGTGTCTTTTTTGGTAATTTGGAAGAAGACTTCTTTCTCTTAACTGACCCTTGGGTAGTGATAAACGAATTACCTTCACTATTTTCGTCAGAGTCAGAGTCCTCTGTTTCCTCTAGATTTGAAAACCCGTTTTCGGTTTCCAAAGGGGGGACATCAATGACCGTTTTAAGCATTTCTGCATATGTGCGCTTAGACCGTGCTTTTAAAGAAAGCCTAATTTTGTCTTTGTGCACTTTAAATGCAGTGCATACTGAAATATCCTCATGAGGACTTTCCCCACAATAAATACATTTTTCAATTTCCTTGTTGCAATCATTATCTTTATGAGGTCCTTCACACTTAATACATTTTGGTTTATTGCTACAGTAAGTAGCTGTGTGTCCGAATTTTTTGCAGTTCGTACAATTCATTACATTTGGAACAAAAAGCCGAACAGGGAGGCGAATTTTATCGACATAGACATGGGACGGCAACGCAGATCAGGCAAATGTCACTCGAAACGAGTCTGATGGGCGATAAACTTTTTTTCCCTCTTCATAAACTACTGAGTACAGTTGTTTGCACTCCAGTATTTTCACACCCTCAAGCATAGAGTTCTTGAAACGACCAACACCATGCTTGAGTAAATCATCTACCGAAAGACTCGCTTCGGTAACAACACCGTCAATTTCGACATCTTTGGAGGGTATGTAAACTTTATACTCTTTATTGAAATGTTCCGAAGAGACAATATCATTCGCGTGTTTCAAATGATTTACCACAACACGAATTTTATCGTTATTTACTTTTATGATCTCTTTGATTGAAGAGTATCGTGATGTCAAACCTTTAGAAATTTGGTAAATGTTTAATGGCTTTGATATACGTCTAAAAAAGACTATCCAAGGCCCAGAAGAGCTCTCCTGATATTTTTTCGTTCGTGGGGGTATAGGATTCATGCTAGGATTTACGTCCATGGATTCATCCATCACATTAAAATGTTTTTAATCAAACTTTAAAATAAAAAATGAAACCAAAACTACACAGTACTCAATCAAAAGGAAAAGAAAAAACTTCTACCTTGAAATTGTTGTCTATCTCCGTTGCACTGCCGTGTAGATCCTCGTTGCTCTAGATGTTCTTGTTGGATGCTGATTGTTGGATGTGATGCTACTGCTACCTGACATCCAGCACCACTCGATTTCCGATTTACTTTTGTCTTCGCCAGCTGCAACCAGCGCAGGTCACCGGTGTATACCTGCGTGTTGTATGGCAGTGGAAAGACCGAGTTGTCTTGTCTCCTTCTTCCTTGTGCTCCGCACCGATATGCTTCTGCACCGAAGTGCCTTCGCACCGGTGTGCTTTTGCACTCTCCTGCTTCTGTGTGCCTTTGCACTCTTCTTCTTCAATGTGCCTTTGCACTCTCCTGCTCAGCACTTGTGGCTGTATATTGTGGCCTGGGTAGAGCTTGGGAAACGCCCTTTGTTGTTTCCTTCACCAGCTTGGCCCAGCACTAGGGCTCTCTTATGCAGCACGACTATACGTTTTAACGGCTGCTGCCAACAGGTCTCTACCTGTAGTTCAACCGTTGTCGTATTTAACGCGTGTAAACTAACCAGCGTTATTAAACTGTACGCTTCTATACACAACCTTCTCGGTTGAACGGCTATTACTGAATGAAAAATGTTGTGTCCATGTTGGTGGAGCTTATTTGAACGAACATCACGGGAAACTGAATCTAAAGCTTCTCTAATGTCTTTTGATCCAAAGCAATTTGGATGTTGGAGCTCAAGAAATTTTTTGACCAGTCTTTTTACGAAGTCAGCAAGATTCTTCGCTAAGTTTAACTTTATTCTAGCAAAACCCAGAAACATCATTGCGACATAACAAGAGTGCTATAGAACATTCCAAGGGGCTTCCAATAGAGCCATTAGTAGAAGGAGACTCTAATGCTCTGGGCAAACTTTTCTAGCAAAGTCAAATATCCATCGGTTCGAGTATTCTCCACTCCCATTGACCACGTTGCGTTTCCTTATTCATCCGACCTTGTTCCAAGGAGTGCACACTTAATTGTCTAGACAAACCCTCGACAAAATATAGCCAATAGCTACACTTCTTGGTATAAAATATGCTCTTATATTTGATTTCTAATAAGGAGTGTATCGAAAATAAGCTATACACAAATTTTTCTTACAAATTATGATAAAAAACGATATTTTATTCAAACTAAAAATTGATCCTTTATTGTACAAGGTTAAACTTGAGCATAATGAAAACCGGATGAAATTTAAGTTAATCCTTCACGAATTTTCGAACTTTTGATCGAACGCTCTTCATCAAGTTCCGGACAAGTGTTGCATCGCATTTTTTCTCACGCTTGAGCCCAAATTTTTTGAACTCCTGCATATTCCCAGCTCCCTTACCAGTCTTCTTGAAAACCCTCTTCACCCAGTAACGTTCGATGGGTCGAAGCTGAGGGCAATTTAGTGGATTGATATTTTTCTCAACGAAATTTATACCCTTTTCCGCAAGCCAATTCAGCGTGGTTTTGGCATAGTGAGCCGACGCTAGATCCGGCCAAAACAGTGGAGATGTACTATGCTTCTTATATAAAGGCAGCAATCCTTTCGACCGAATTTCTCCACTTGAATCGACCTGTCCGCATCGCTCACATCTTCCCCAACGAAAGACAGTAAAGTATTGGGGACCTGGAAGAATTATTGAGTCCTCCTTTAACATAAGGCTTATCGTCCATCAAAACGCATGCATCCGGACATTGCAAAAGACGCGAATACAATTTCTTTTTTCTCTTCCTGGTAGCTCATCCAAAGAATGGTGTTCCCCAAACTTATTATTGATGGTTTTAACACTGGAATGATGAATTCCAAATCGCTTCGCCAATTTTCGCATAGTAATACCCTTCTCACTTAGCCATGTGTCAAGAACCTTAATTTTCACTTCCTTTTCAACACGCGACAAGTAAACAAACGAAACCTGACAGCCAAACGCACAGCATGCTGTGCTCTGAGCATAAAAAACCATCACCAATACATGCGTACAACACAAATGTATGTGGATAGCTTATTTTCGATACACTCCTTACCAATAATATTTTTTATTATGAAGAGTGTTCTCTCCAGATTTATGATGTTTTTTGCTCAATTTACTCAATCCTCAAATTTAACGGAGCCGGAATTTAAACTAAAAATTTCTTTTTTCGCTGGATCTCTTCTAACCCGCTTTCTTGGGGGAGAGGTGCTCTCAATGGCTATCCAACGAGGATTAAGGGGCAGATGGTCCGCTCGCATCGTCGTTGTTGTTAACGCTGAAGTTGACTTGAATGTCATTGGATTTGATGTTAGTGGTTGCTTGTTTACCTTTGCAATTGTTGTTTTGGTGGATGACGATTGTTGTTCGATAGCCGCCTTGCTATTTTCGTCGGTTAACTCAAGAGTTCACACTGGTTTACCGTATTGTGCAGGTTTTCATAAAAATGATATATAATCAGCTGATTCTCGTAGATAACGAGCGATTTACAAGGATGCCTTCCGCCCTGCCCACAAATTTCAAAAGATTGACTTGGCTTATATAGTCGTATACGTAACACTCGCACGCCATTCCGGATACCGGAAAAGAATTCCGTCATCCTTTCCTTTCGATGGAAAAAAGGGCCTATACAGAATTGTTTGAGGAAAGGAAACAAACGTTTGTTCAGGCGCTCTGGTATATAAAGTTCTGCCCAGTTAGAATCCGGAATCACTTATTGCGTTGCAGCGGCAGGAAAAGTGACCGCCGTTTTTTTTTACCTAGGCGTTCACTTTCTGTGGTATAAAATTCACGGTATTTCGTGCGATGAGTCTATTCCAGATGAAAGCCGAAAGGAGCGAAAAAATATGCACACTTACTTTGATAATCCAACGTGGTTCGCAATTAATATCAAATTTGACGAAGTACCTAGGACCTACGTCAAAATGGGTTCCTGGCAGCTCCCTGGCCAAAAATGTTGCTTTAAATTTGCTTTTGTGGACGAATTTGCACGAAAAACTGATGATTTAGCAAGGGATATGCAGCTACGGTATTCGTGACGAATAAGACAATGAACTTGAAGCTGTACAAGGAAGAATGCCTCAGAAACCGCCCAAGTAACAATTCGAATGCCTTATGGTTTTGATTATAATTTATAGGAGTTTTGTAATTGATTGTTCAATCACTACTTGTTTTATAACAACTATAATAAGTGTCGCTTGTGACAAGTAATATCATAGTTTTTAAAGCTTCTATAAAACCTTTTACCTAGACTAACAACTGGACTAAAAATAAATCAATTTGTACTAGAATAAAACCATGCAAACGCTCTTAATATTGCTTTAAAAAATGTTCTTTAAAACATTATTGTCAGTAAAATTCTTTCATAAAACTAGATTTGTGTGTGCGCGTGTTCATTGAATGACAGTTTCACTCAGAGCAAATTTGAGGGTTCTAAAGTACATTTATGACACTCCTGTTGTAGGCTATTTGATTTATTGCTTCTTAGATTTGCATTGTAGAAAATTTCATGGCCGCCATTATGATGTTCTTTGCCGTAGCCTTTATTGACATCAAATAAACTTCGAAATGCAAAAACGAGGAAGTATGGTGGACTTTTATGATTCATTTTCAAAACGTATGCACAAGTTTTATCGCCACGAAATAGTTTTATACAAAAAAGACGATAAATCACAGAACATAATTTTCATAAATCATGGAGACTTTCGCAAAAACCGTATTTATTTCAAAGCGATTAGTTATAATTCTTATTTTTATCCATACATTCACGATAAAAATAAAAGCGCATGAAGTTTTTACGTTCCGTAAAAGCCTCAAACTTGTAAATAAAATCCAATAAATTGTTACTGATTGCATTCAAAGCAGATATGACACACATATAATCAAGAAAAGTATTACCAAAACGACAGTTTATTCATAGTGGAATTTATTCCATCCAAATAAATTTAATGTTGATCGTAAATCTGGTTTCAAAATTTTCTTGAATTTGTAGTTTTAACGCAGCTTTATGATGATTCTTCACTTTGCTTCATAAACCTTATGAAGAATGGTCCACTTGGCAGGAACATGCTCTTATAGAGGTTTTCAGTAGGCTTTCGTGGAGTTTAAAGTTTTAATGCAAGATTTATTATGTAGCATTGAAGATAGCTACAAGTATTTATTAATATTAAAAATGTTACTTGGGCGCGCACTACCTTTCATTAAAGCTCGTGAAGTTTTGGCTAGATTTGGCGAGTCGCCACTACAGCCGGGAAGTTATCCAGTAGCCCGCAGCGTAGCGTAGCGGAAGCTTAAGAAAATGGGGAAAACGGCTCGAGACGCGATTCAGATGACCAAATTGTGAAACGATTTGGAGTTATCACATTCTTGTAAGTCGACAGTCCTGCTAGTTTTAATTCGATTTCGCTTGAAACGAAGCTCTTTTTGACAATTTCGCAAGATCCGGCGATTGATTTCAACCCCTCTTTCCTGGCGGTCTGATAAACGTTCGCATATTACTTTTATTACATTACTAACAGTTAGTTTTGTCACATTTCACAATGTAGACTACTTTGACACGATTTTAACAACCGAGAAGCAAATATCAAAATTAAACAGCGATTCAATTAATTATCAAAAACAGTTCTTAATTCGCAAACTCCTCCGATCCGGGAAAATCGTTCTGCCAATTCAACTATTCTGGATGTGATGAAACACAACTTAGAAGACACCCCGGTAAAAAAGAACTTGGCATATAATTTAATGGGGACGGCCTGTTTAGTATAAGATCATTTGGTATAATACCGTTTGGCATAACGCCGTTTGGCATAATGTCATTTGGCATAATAGTGATTTTTTCTGATCTGACAGTGCACGGCCGGTGTGGTTTGAATAATAACCTCAAATGCGGATGAAATGACGAAACATATTTTCGTATCAACAGCAATACTCATTCCAGCTAACATTGTTTTTTTCTCTTTTATTTTTGCAGCAATCGTGCAACCTTCCCGGTCAGGTCCCGGTTCAAATCTATGACCTACAGGCTTGGATAACCGCCTGTCAGGCACTCATCAAAACCGAGATGGGATCGTATCTTATGCGAAATGCACGTGACGAAAGCCTACTGGTCGGTGATCTTCATTTAACCATTCAGAATTTGAATGGTTTCGAACAACCATGCGATCTGTTCATTTGTGTGGAAATCGATTCTTACGGTCACTACTTCCGCAAGGCAAAAACGAAACTGGTTTGCCGAAGTGCATCACCCCATTGGAACGAGTCGTTCGTGTTGGAGCTGGAGGGAAGTCAGAATTTGCGAATACTGCTGTACCAGGATGACGCACTAAGACCTATCCTTAGGGCGAAGCAAATTTTAAAGGTAAGCGCGGAAGATTTAATTGTGTTCATACTTGTAAAAACCAAGCATTTTCTTCAGTTGAGTCGTCAGTGGCTTCAGGAGGCACCAGTCACCAAAGTTTTGAAAATGTCAGACACGCTAACGCTTAGTACAGTGATTCGGTTTGTTCCCGGAGAAGTGACGTTGCGACGGGTTCCAACGTCTAAACCAGGGGCTCTGTTCGGAGCTAAACTTCAGCAAGTCATCAAGTAAAATCGTTTTATAAACTTACGGATCAATTGATTCTAGAGCCATTTTTTTCAGACGCGAAAAACGTGACATTCCATTCATCGTGAGTGCTTGCGTTCGGGAAGTCGAACGCCGTGGCATGTCCGAGGTCGGCATCTATCGAGTGTCGGGATCAGCATCGGATGTTGCCAAGCTGAAAAAATCGTTCGAAACGAATGCCTACGAAGCGGAACAGCTGCTTAAGGAGGTAGACATACACTCCGTGACGGGTATTCTGAAGTCCTACCTGCGAGATCTTCCGGAGGCACTCTTTACCGACCAGTATTACCCGAAATTTTTCGAAACCTTCAATCGACACTCCAACCTCAACGAAGCATCGCGAATCGAGGCACTGCATAAGATTTTCCTTGAGCTACCGCAATCCAACAAAGCCACCATCGGATTGCTGTTGGATCATTTGATGAGGTAAAGGGAGACATCGTTTTCACGCTACTGAAACAATCAATCAATTTTCAATTCTTCGTTCCACAGGGTGCACCAGCAGGAAATCGAGAACAAAATGTCGCTCCACAACCTGGCGATGGTGTTCGGTCCAACCTTGCTGCGGCCTGGACCAACTGCCGTCAAACAGAAGGACCTACTGGAATCCAGCACCGCAGACGTGATGACGCAGGCCGGCATTCTCTACAGCTTCCTTCAAGCCCGACTGAAATGAACCTAGACTATGAACACTGGAATAATGAGGGTATGTTTATAAAAAAAAGCATTCACATTTTGTAGAACTATTTGTAGTACCAACAGTATTCGTATTCAATACGAAATGGAAGCGCAAAGGAGAAGTTACGCATTATTTGTATGCTGTCGCGATCGGTACACGGACACTCCGTAACTTTTGTTTGACTGGTTGAAGAAATTCAGTGTTTTGTTTTTTATTGCAATGAAAACTCTTAACTTTGGCTTGTCCAGTGCTGAAAGCAACTTTTTTTTTATAAATTCTGACAATATAAAACGTTGAAAAATGTTCGAAAACCGCAAAAAAACACCCACCTTTCCTTTAAATAAAGTATGCATTTTGATTTATCTGTGTAGATATAAATATACTTATAGCACTGTTTATTTCTGAAATAAACTTTAGTAGTTCATAAAAAAAGTTTAGTCATTTTCAGCTTTTCGTATGAACATAGTTTTTTTTCTTCTCTTTGTAAATTCGTTTCCCCTGTGTATATATTATTAGTTCTTACTAGTTTAGGAAAGCGAACAAAAGTCACGTTTTTTGGCAGTTATTCTACGGTCTTCAAGGCAGTTAGTTGAACGGATATGTTAGTTGCTAGGGTACGTAATTTCGAGAGGTGTTGTTTGCGCAAATCAGTACATTCGCATTAGACTATCGTTATGTGTACAATATATTTAACATGTGTATTCTTACAATTAAACAATACGAATTGAGTTATCATTGAAATTACATTTGGACGTTATAGTCAGAACCGATGGCATGAAAACTCTTATAGACTTAATGATGAATATACAATCAAACACCGTGTAAGAATTAAACAGCCAAAACAAAAAATGAAACACACACACATTGCAGCTAATTGAATGCATTCTTTATACAGAGCTAAAAGCAATGTTTATCGGAAGTCTTAGTTCCGTCAACATCAACATACACCACTTACTGGTATTTTTGCATGCAAAGAAAAAACGTATTGGACTGTCGTCACTTAAGACAACACAGTGTATTGCTGAATTTATCTTGTAGGATTTTCTCTTTAAACTAAAAAAAAAATGAAATAAAACAATCTATTGTATTGTGAATTGAAATCGATTTGTTGTGCATGATGATAACACGATTAATGTTTTGAAGAAATCCAATTAAGTGTTATGTGAAATGACTTCGAATTCGGGTCAATGGTTTCGTTTTGGTTCAGCTGAACACTGTTTGTAATGACTCTTAGAGACTCTTCAACAAATCAATCAATACTTCTTGGTTTAAAAGAAAAAAAGCGGGTGGGTAATGTCAGAGACATAACTGTATGACGTAAATACGAATAAAACTGACGTACTTTTCCTCCACTTATGATTATCGCACGTAATAGCACAGAAAAAAGATATACAGGCTGGAATATGAACTGTGTGTAAAAAGTGAAGTACAGAAATTGAAAAAGTTGCATTTTTACAGATGTAAGTACTTTTCTTGCTTTGTGCATGCTCATGCCAGCTTTTCCGGTTCTGTGTCGATACGGTATGCAGTAAATGCTTAAATTCGGAAGTAGCATTAACTACATATTCGAACTTGTTTTTAATTCATACCAAACCACGTTATACTCTGTGGACTTTGTTTTGGAGAAGATACTACAAACAACATACTTTAATACATTTTATTCATACGGCCCAATGTCTCTGATAAAATAAAGCATCGCAAAGTCGCGGCGTTCTTTAATTGTTTGTATATTGATGAACATGCAGCGTGCTTCATATGATAGTAGATGAAATGCTGCCCAGTTTAATTTACGAAGTGCATAAAAATGAAATTGTTTTTGGATCGATTCAATGCGTTCTTCGTGAATAGTATTATATGAATTTCACGCTGCAATATTCCAAAATGAGTCTGACATATGTACTATATAGCAATTTTACTGAAGCGTTTGATAAAGCCCTGCATACTATTTGCTTTATTGATTATTGTATTGTAATGTTCCACAAATGTAGCTTGGAGTCCAAGATTACACATAAATATCGTACAATTTTACATTTTTCTACAATTTGATTTCCTAAAGATATATCGAGAAAAGTACGCCGCCGCACGAAATTTACCATCTACAGAACGCTCATTAGACCGGTTGTTCTCTATGGCTACGAGACCTGGACTATGTTGGCAGAGGACCAACGCGCCCTCAGTATTTTCGAAAGAAAGGTACTGAGGACCATCTATGGCGGAGTGCAGATGGAAGGCGGAACGTGGAGGTGGCGTATGAATCACGAATTGCAACAGCTGCTAGGAGAACCACCTATCGTACGCACAGCTAAAATCGGACGTCTACGATGGGCTGGGCATGTCATAAGAATGTCGGACGACAGCCCAGTGAAAATGGTTCTTGAATCTAATCCGACTGGTACAAGAAGAAGAGGAGCGCAGCGAGCAAGGTGGATCGATCGAGTGGAGGGTGATCTCAGAAGCATCCGTGCCTTGAGTGGCTGGCGACGAGCAGCCATGGACCGAGTTATGTGGAGACGTATGCTTGATACAGCAAAGGACACCTCAGGCCTATAGCTGTTAGGTAAGGTAAGTAAAGATATATCTACAGAATGGGTCTTGTTTTTCCAACTGAAAGTTATTGAGTTACATTTTTTACATTGAGTTGGAGTAGACTTTTGCAGCACCTTAAGTGGAATAGATTGATTTCGTTCTAGAATATTACTACATCGTTGATTTTGTATTTTCCATGAAGAAATTCACTTTTAGATTTCTGAGTATGAAGGAAATGTCGTCTATATGTAATATGAAAAAAAGAGGCTCTAGGTGAGAGCCTCGAGGGACGCCAGATGTTACATTAATTGGTTCAAAGTTTATGTTTTGGAAGCGAACTATTTGTACACGATTCTTTAATTATGATTTGAGCCATTCCAGAAAGCTTTGTTCTATGCTATATTTTTGTAGTTTATATAGAAGTATTGGTGTGTCAGTACGAGCTTTACTGAAGTCGGTGGAAAAAGTTTCTACGTGGTTGCCAGTATCCATTGCGGAGATTTGTTGAAGTTGAGCGGTCTTTGAAAAAGCCATGCTGTTTGTTAGTTATTACATTCTTCAGTTTGTGATAAAGTTTTTCGTTCACGAATAATTTTGGAATGCAAGAGATAATGGCAATTCCTTGGTATTTCCGAATGTTAGATTGTGAACGAGATTTTAATATTGGTACTATAAAGGAAGATTTCCTTGCTTTAGGAAAAGTACATTCATTAAGCGATAAGTTCAAAAGTACTTGTAGTGGTAGTGTAAGTTCTACAGCAAAATTTTTTAAGAATATTATTGGCAAGGGAGAATGTTCGGTTACCGGCAACCTTTTTTTTTAAGCTACATCTAACTTTGTGCACATTATGCGGACATGAATACATCAATGGAAAGCTAAAGCACAGACTAACAGACATGACAGTATGAGTAAATTCTTATAAAAATAATTTTTCGTGATGCACTAGTTCCACCTATATTATACCGCGCGAACTATTTACTATCTGTACACCCCTTGTGTTATGTAAAAGTTTTTTACTAGTAGGTTTCCCCTCGTTTGTCAACACCGATCAGCTGCTCGCAGGGATGCCTGATTTCATCAAAATATTTGAAAATGAATCGTCACAATAAATTATTGGATTTCGTTGATGATATATTTTACTTTTTCGCGATGTTGGAAGGTAACCATTTATTTGACTCAACGTTGTTCTTCTAGATTATTTTTTATTGTGTTGGTAGTTTCAACCGAAATTAAGTGGCGGCAGACCAGAAGCAAGTAAATATTGTAACAAACGGGTTTGATTTTGTATTGCGTTGGAGGATGAGAAGTAGGCACAATTATGTATACAGTTTTGGCAATATGTATTAAATCTGTATCCTGCATGAAATTCGCATAGACAAATCAATACATATGACAGACAGGATGTTTTTGATAGGGTAACGTGGCGCCATCATGACACATGTGAGTACTGTCCCAAATAAAGCAATTTTCGACATGACCGTTAAAATGATTGAAGTATCTAATTTGAGTGTCCTGTCTGTTAGTCTGTGGCTAAAGTCCTTAGCTAACAATTGAATAAGAAACTAAGTTGATTCAATCGATTGAAAAAAATTTATTATCAATTTAGTAAAGTGATAAATTTTGGCCATTTCAAAATAGGTGTACGGTTACCGGCACCCCAAGAAAATTCGCTAAAAATGGAAAAATATAAGTAAAAACTGCAATTATTCGAAGAAAAAATGGAATTTATTCTTTTCGGAGGCGTTTTGAACAAAAGTTTTCATTATCTGATGGTGACTTCGCCGATTTCAACTCATAAACACTCAATCCACTCACCTTTCCGATTGATGCTCTTCAATTCATGATACTCTAAAAAAAAGTCAGAGAAAACTTTTGTGTTGATATTCACGTAATTAAAAGTTATTTTGAACGCAGAAAGAAGAACAAGCGTCTGTTTGCTTTGGTATTCGGCACGGAACATGCTGCTATAACACACACATGACATTTGTCGGAATGACACTATCTGCTTTCTGTCAAAAGTTACGGTGAGGTACCGGCAACCGAACACTGCCGGCAACCGAACATCTTCCCCTACCAAAGAGGCTTTGCACAGCATACTTTTTCATGACATTTTGTCTCGGACCGATTTTAGCACGTTTCGTTTTGGCAACATAATCGTTCGAATATGACAGACGTAAACCAAATGATGACAGCATTTTCGAGTTGAAAACAATTCCGTAATTATATTGATTTAATCTAGAAAATGATTATTTATTTATTTCGTCAAGTAAATGTAGACTATATCAAACAAACTTTCTTGTTGTCCAAGTCAAAGAAAACTAATTGTAATTTATATCGTTTATTTATATCCGGCTTTAACAAGTCAAAAAAAAGTTTATTTTGGAAATTCCATAGAGTGTACTGCACCAGCGTAGTGGAAATTTCACTGGGATCGTTCGTTTTTGCTAATTGCCCTATACCAGTGCTACAGTTTTTCTACACCGATACCACTGCTGCAGCACTCATCGTCCCATTCGGTTCCCATAAGGTCGACCTTCATAAAAGCCATGAGGTTATTTCGTATACTTGGCCTTATTCCCGTTGTATCAGCGTTCTGAATATTAAATTCTTTCAGTGTAACTACGCTTCACTATAAAATATTTATCTAGACTTTACGTAACATTCAATTAGTGTGTTCATGACAATGACTACCTAAAAATAAAAGATAAAAATATGGTCTGAAAAAGAGCTGGTCTCTTCTTCGATTGGACTTCAAGCAAACAACATGGCCCTTATTACCGTTCTCACTTCCACTTTTACTTCACTCGCATGTCACTTCACTTGATTTTACCTATTACCAGTGTCACGGTCAATGAAATAATCACTAGTAAAAAAATCATTTTTTCCAATAAAATTTTGGTGATTTGATATTCGTAATAATAATTACTTTTTTCTCTGAAGTGACTTTCGTGATAAAGACCTACATTCACTTCACTTAGTTTTCACCGTGAAGTGATACCGATAATAAGGTAAAAATCACTTCACTTGGTTTTCATTGTGTAGTGATACATATTATTGTTTCGGACTTTATAATTCCGAATAACGACACATTTATTTTTCGATCGAATTTCACACGCGAAAATCAATCGGAACTTGGATTCGAACATCGCTACACCGCTATTCAGAATAATCGCCCTGATTCTGAATAACGACGTATTGGTTTTTCGATCGAATATGGTTCGGTCGAATCCTAGCTACCTTTGATTTTGCTAGCGTTATTAAGAATACGCATGAAATACGTAAAAGATGGCTCCTAGCTTCGAAAAGACATGGCAAAGCTAGCATTTCATTAGATTTTTCCAGTTGTTTAAAATATTTTTGTTCATCTGAAATTATTGAGATCAAAAGGGACACAAGAAGAAGAGGTTATAGGTTTTACATAACTGAATTTTATTACTATTGTAGTATTATATCTAAGAATGAATGTAACGATCATCGCATTTTATTATGCTATGGATCTCTGTACCATAATTCTGTGCTGAACTAGTATCATCAACTTTAAAGATTGAACTTGTCCCACACTCGATCACTCTTGTTGTACGTATCTTTTCGAGTATCCAGTGTTTTTGGTTAAGAACTACTTCTATCAGATCTTTCTCATTGCAAGCAATAGCTAAACTATTCCTTTCCGGGGCACCATACACACCTGTACTTCGGTTGAGAAGCTGCAGACATGTTTTGCGGTGTATAGTTGTATTTCTAACTCTTCTCCATTGCTCATTCGCGCAACAAATGCCGATCCATAATTCCTGCTAAGGATTGGTTCTTCTCCGAAGATGAACCTCTGAACTGCGATATCCTCTCCCCATAATCCTGTAATTGAATAACTTAACCATTGTCTGTAGACGTTAGCCTGGACCCCGGCAATCGCTTTAATTTTGAATTTCTCCTTTGCAATACGATACGACATACAGTGTGCCAAAATTTCTGATCTGTGTAACCAAAATCGTCGAAGGATTGCGGAAAATCTTTCTCTGTCAGTGCTATCCCGATTTCTGCTTTTGATGGAGAACAATTATAATCGAAACTTATCATCTTTTTCCAATTTTGATAGGCCGGATGTTTCCCATATAAGGATCTTATCATCGCCCATGGAAAGGATGCTTTATTGACTTGTTTATATAATCCCAAAACAACTAGATCCATCACATGATAAACCAGTTCTGTACGAGTGCATCTTGACCCTTTAAGCACGTGAGCTATTTGTTCTATAGATGGAATGAGCGCCATTGATTCTACCACAGCAGCAATCCATTTATCTTGGGATTTTGCTTCCGTTGTTTCGCACAGTCTAATCAGTAGTGTCGCTGGTCCTAACTGCTCAATTAAAGCACTTTGCATCGTAGGTGGAAAATTGGCACCGTAACAGAATGGTAAATGGTGTGCATGAATTCCCCAATTTTCGACTTTTGTAAGTGATTTGCTTCCAAGCAGATCACTTGAACAGTACATGTGGTTTACCCTAACTCCAGCATCACGGCGAAATCGGAAAATGCACAACATACTCAAATTCGTTTCAAAACGTTCATGAAGTTCCGTGGTGCTTAATGGTGAATCGAAAGATAACTCGTAAATATTACATATTGATAGAAATATTTTTTTTATAAGGCCAATCGTGTTATTTTTGCCGTTAATGGTAACTTCAGTATCATCAGGAACATTTTTCTTCACTGTACCAGAGTTCTCTGCTTGTTGTTTGCACAGTATATAGCAATTCCATAACAGTGACGTTATTTTCATTGTCTCATCAATATGATTCAGATCTTTTTCCTTAAAGCCATACAGTGAAGCAACCGTTTCGTGCAAATGTAGAACTAATAATCTCATCTTCTTATCTATGTCGGGATTTTTCACATTTTTTGACGGTTCCCCTGATGAACTGGCTTCCTCAGGTGCGTTGCTTTCCTTAGTATGTTTATTCGGCACGTGGTCGACCTCCATCTTTCGACTTTTCAAACTTAGAAAGTCTATAGCAAAGCGAAATGTTGCTGCCTAGTGAATTCTGAATCCTGCACAAAATTAAGAAATTCAATTTAATTGACCATTGTATGATTTTTTATGTGAATTTTGGCCTACTAGATTTGTTGCTCGTTTAATTCGTACACGTCAAGCGGTATTCAATAATAATCGATGTAATAATAATCCATACCTTATTTTTCATAAATCGAACTCGAATTTTATTCTGAAACACGATTGAACACTTAATTTGACGTTTCCAGTTTGAAACAATACCAACAATACTGCGTTTGAATTTCAACTGATGACTGATTTATTGAGACGAAAATTAACATTTTATATATTAACCTAGTACATCAAATTCTGAACCTAGAACGAGATGGAAAACAACAAACGCGAGTACGGGTACAAAAGATAGGTAGCTTGTAGTGTTATTCTTTTCGACCATTCTTAGATAATCTCAAAGCAATGCGGTCAGTACGGTATCTAATCTTATCGTAAAATTGGAAGACAAAATGCAAACACTGTACTTAGTCATTTCTAGATTGTCTATTGGTGATTCTTAGAACAGTTTCAAGTTATTCTCATTGGATGTTAGTAAAATGATTTCATTAAACTTTCACCACAGCCTTGCCTGTGTTTCCTCCTTTCAACATGTCTATGAGCGCAGCCGGCGTATTCTCGAATCCTTCCGTGACCGTTTCCTGCCATTTCAATTTGCCCTCCTGAATCCACTTTAAATTGGCCGCTATTCCTTCAGTCCAGCGATCGGTCCACCGCCAAACAGTGAAACCTTCCATCTTCAGTTGCTTGTAAACCATCATTCTCATCGGATCGGTTACCTTTTCGATCGATGTATTATAGTTTGAAATCGTCCCACACACGGCAATTCGACCATACAAATTCATCAATTTGATCGCTGCTTCCGATATTTGACCTCCAACGTTGTCGAAGTACACATCGATTCCCTTCGGTGCAATCTTTTTCAGATCTGCCAAAATATTGTTCGTTGTCTTGTAATTGATTGTCCCATCGAAACCGATACTTTTCAACCAGTGGCATTTTGCATCAGAACCTGCGATTCCGATCGCCCGACAGCCCTTTAGTTTTGCAATTTGACCAACGAGACTGCCAACCGCTCCGGCCGCCCCACTAACAACCACAGTTTCTCCCTCTTTGGGATTGCAAAGTTCCAACAGGCCAAAATAAGCTGTATTTCCTGGCATACCCAGTACTCCCAGTCCCAGACTTGGGGGTAATGAACCAAAATCTGGCAAAACGTAAGTGTATGGTCCATTCATCGGTTGGTCGCTGGGATTACACACAGTGTGCGTGCGCCAACCAAACTGGCCGAATACTGTTGCTCCGGCGGGAAATGATGTGTTCTTACTCTCGAGCACTTTACCCACCTGACCACCGATCATAAGCGATCCCTCGGGATAAGCCATCATGTACGGGCGCATGTACGGGTCCACGCTGATGTACTGGGCCTGTGCTAGAAATTCTGATAAACAGAGAAAAAAAATTAATTCAAGCATGGTTTAGTCATTTAACTATTTGTTTTTATTTAATTGTTCATTCAGAGAAGCAAAACCCCACGGTAGTGGATTGTTATCCACACTTGAGTCCCTGTTGTTTCCAATTGGGATTACTCTATTGTCTGAAAGTTGTTTTCACTGTGTAAAGTGTATCAGTATTGTTTGATGATTTCATCATGAACAGATTAATTACAGAACAACGATTCTGTGTTCAATCAGTGTTCAATTCACGCCTTTTTTTTGAGAACGGCCAATAAGCCATCCATCAACATTCACTTTGAAGAGTAATTTCGAATGACTCGGTACTCGCTGAGAATAAGTCATAATAGTAAACGGCAGAGAAAAGTTTTCTCTTTCGTCCGGTGTTAAATTTAATACTCTATCTTTCATAGCTCGCTTGTAATTTCTTTCGAAAGTGGAAGTTGACAGGTGGCTTATTGGCCGTTCTAAAAAAACGCGTGAATTAAAACTTTTTATAGAGCACAACAACCATATTTCGAGGAATGAACAGGTGAACTGCAACGATTGATGCTTTGGAAACTAATATTCAAAGTGTCATTGCTGAAATACGTCTTCAAATGCTTGAAAAAATGATCGAAAATTAGACATCCAAAATGACCTTTGTTAAAAATAGTCGTGGCGGTCATTGTCCGAAATCATACTTGAATGTTAAATGCCAAGAAATTATCTACGAGAAAAATTTTTTTGACAAATTCATATTTTGGCATGAGATTTATTTAAATTTCAAACCAGCAAGCTCTTGAAAAAATACCCTTTAGTTAGATTCACGCGAAGAGAAATTTCGTCAAACTGGGGCCCCGGCCATTGCACGATCTTCCTGGTATCTACTTTGGCAACCAGGCTAGTTTGGTGAACTTCAAATGACTCTTCATTTGAAATTTAAAAACTTGAATTCGTGTCGATATTTGGTTTGACAGTGAAAATTTTGCAAAAAATACAGTTTTGATAGAACATTTACCGCTGCTCTTTCTTTTTTTTTATTCAATTCCCTAAAATACAAACATAACAGATAAATGAGTAAAATTTCGTAACTTAAGGTAGCGCTTCGCCGTGGTCAGGTCGAAGCGAGACAACTCACTGCTTCCTCTTGCTTTGTCGCCGAAATTTCACCCTAAATTGCAAATTTCTCCAATACTAAGCCGATTCACGAAAAATCAAAAACATACGATTGTAGGTAAATGATTTTACTATGCATTTGGCGAAAAATATTAGTTAGAAAGCTTTTCTTTCGCGAGATTTCGTGCGAGTTTTGTTAAACATTTTGTTTTCTTTTTTCCTTTTCTCGCTATAAACAACTCGCATATGTAGGGATGTGCTGCGTTTTCAACAAAGCGTCAAAGCTAGTAGCGATGAAAATCATTACTGATTTCTGGTTCTACTGAAACATGAATAGACATTATTTTACAAAGTAGTAACACTTACTTACATTTTCTACTCATCTATATTCAACGTTTACGCAGAGAGAACAAACAACGAAAACAAAAGAAATTTTTTTTTTTTTTTCATAAATACGTTTATTTCATAGGCAATATACATAAGTTTTTCTTCGCCGTGGCATCCACAATACATAGTAGTTTAAACCTAATACATTTCGAATATCATATTAGTATGTTGGTGCTCATTAGTTAATCTAAACACTGTTTTTATCAAGCGAGTTGCTATTTTAATTACATTAAATAAAATACATTTATTTTGTACATGATCTTATAACTATTTCAGGATTGTTTGTATCAGTTCACCACTTATATTCAATATCCTATAGTTGGCTATTGGTTGAACTCATGGAAGAGAAAACAGTTTAACATAAAATAAAATTTAAATTGGAACTCCAATGGATTTAATGAAATGATAAAGAAGTTTCATGTATGGAAGGTCACGACAAGCAAGAATGTCGCGAACTGGGACATTGGATAGTCTACCTTGGGTACGCAAGGAATTTATTAGTTGAGATCTGACATCACGAAACTCCACGCATGTCCAAACAACATGGTCAATATCGCGGTAACCTTCGCCGCAAGCACAATGATTAGTCTCGGAAAGTCCAATTCGAAGGAGATGTGCATCTAACGTGTAGTGATTGGACATGAGTCTGGACATCACACGAATGAAATCTCTACTCACATCCAGTCCCCTGAACCATGCCTTTGTCGATATTTTAGGAATAATTGAGTGCATCCACCGACCCAGATCATCTTTATCCCAAGAAGCTTGCCAGCTGGCAAGTGTTCTTTGGCGAGACGCGCTATAGAATTCGTTGAAAGCAATCGGTCTCTCATAAATTTCACCCTCAATAGCACCACGTTTGGCTAAAATATCGGCTCTTTCATTGCCTGGAATGGAGCAATGAGCCGGAACCCAAACTATTGTGATTAGATAATTATTATTCAATATGTCGTTCAGACACTGTTTTATTTTACCCAAGAAAAACGGTTCATTTTTGCCAGCAGCGTTTGAGCGAATGGCTTCAATTGCACTCAGACTATCTGTGAAGAGGAAATAATGGTTTGGAGATAATGTGACGATTACATTCAAGCTATAATGAACTGCTGCTAACTCTGCTATATAAACAGATGCAGGTTCTTGAAGCTTGAATGAGGCCGAAACATTATTGTTGAACATACCAAACCCTGTCGCTTCTTCCATTCGCGATCCGTCCGTGTAAAACATTTTCTCAGAGTTAATATGCCTGAACTTACTTGAAAATATTTTTGGGATTTCCATAGAGCGTAGGTGGTCCGGGATTCCACGCACTTCGCGCTGCATGGATGTGTCGAAAAATAAAGTTGAGTCAGGTACATTTAGGAGGCTGACACGGATAGGAATATATCTTGAAGGGTTGATTTCCTGTGACATATGGTTAAAATATACTGTCATGAATTTTGTTTGAGATCGAAGCTCGACTAGTCGTTCGAAATTATTAATTACCATGGGATTCAGCACATCACATCTTATTAGCAGGCGTGATGAAAGCTCCCAAAATCGATCTTTTAATGGAAGAACTCCCGCCAGAACTTCAAGACTCATTGTATGTGTCGAATGCATGCAGCCTAAAGCAATTCGCAAACAACGGTACTGAATTCGCTCAAGTTTGATAATATGAGAATTTGCAGCGGAACGAAAACAAACGCATCCATATTCCATCACTGAAAGTATCGTTGTCTGATACAATTTTATTAGATCTTGCGGATGAGCACCCCACCAAGACCCTGTTATTGTTCGAAGAAAATTTACTCTTTGTTGGCATTTCGTTATCAGATACCTAATGTGTCCTCCCCACGTGCATTTGGAATCAAACCACACCCCGAGGTATTTGAAAGTCAAAACCTGTTCGATAATTCTTCCCATCATATGAAGCTGAAGTTGCGCGGGATCATGCTTTTTTGAAAAGACGACCAGCTCTGTTTTCTCCGCAGAGAATTCGATACCAAGATGAACAGCCCAAGCGGACAATTTATCTAAGGTATCTTGCAATGGTTTTTGCAGATCAATAGCTTTGGATCCAGTAACTGAAACCACGCCATCATCTGCCAATTGTCTTAGTGTACATGGGGTTACTAGACAGCTGTCAATGTCATTCACGTAAAAATTATAGAGGAGCGGACTGAGGCATGAGCCTTGCGGGAGACCCATGTAGCTAATTCTGATTGTTGCCAAATCGCCATGTGAAAAATGCATGCGTTTCTCTGACAAAAGGTTGTGCAAATAATTATTTATAACCGCTGGGAGTCCATGTTGGTGGAGCTTGTCTGAAAGAACATCAATGGAAACTGAATCAAATGCTCCTTTAATGTCTAAAAATACAGATGCCATTTGTTGCTTTTGAGCGAAGGCAATTTGGATGTCAGACGAAAGTAATGCAAGGCAATCATTCGTCCCTTTATTTCTACGGAAGCCAAACTGAGTATCTGACAACAAACCGTTCGTCTCGACCCAAGTGTCGAGACGTCGTAGAATAATTTTTTCGAACAATTTTCTGATGCAGGACAACATCGCAATGGGTCTATATGAGTTGTGATTGGAAGCTGGTTTCCCCGGCTTTTGAATGGCGATAACTTTCACTTGTCTCCAGTCAGGTGGAACAATATTTTGCTCAAGAAACTTGTTGAACAATTCCAACAAACGTCTTTTTGCGAGGTCGGGCAGATTCTTCACCAAGTTGAATTTAATTCTGTCCAATCCAGGAGCGTTATTGTTACAAGACATGAGTGCTATGGAAAATTCCATCATTGAAAAGGGGCTATCAATGGAATCATCATTTGAAGAAGACTCCCTAACAATGCTATGCGTAGGAACGGAATCTGGACAAACTTTCCTCGCAAAATCAAATATCCATCGATTCGAGTACTCCTCACTCTCATTTCCTACGTTACGATTCCTCATTCGTCTGGCCGTATTCCAAAGAGTGCTCATTGAGGTTTCTCTTGACAAACCTTCGACAAAATGTCTCCAATAGCTGCATTTCTTAACCCGAAGTATGTTCTTGTACTTGGTTTCTAAAACCAAGAATTTTTCAAAATTCTGAGGAGTTCCTCCTCCTCGTTTTAAAAACGTCTTGAAAGCATTTTGTTTCGCGTGTTTAGCATCTGAGCACTCTTTGTCCCACCAAGGATTTGGAGGTCTTCTGTTAGACGATGGACCAAGAAATCGTTTGGTTTGGGCTTGTTCTGCGGCCTCCAGAATCGAACAAACGAGGAAGTCATATTCTTCAAGTGGGGGAAGCTCTTCCATTGAAGTTAAGACACTTGAAATATTACTTTGGTATTTAATCCAGTCAATATTTTTTGTCAAATCATATGGAATATTAACTGAATTAGCAATGCCTTTGTTACTGCTAATTGAGATGATGATTGGTAAATGATCGCTACCATGTAAATCAGGAAATACTTTCCAGGTGCAATCTAGTCGAATTGAAGTCGAACAAAGAGATAAATCTAATGCACTTGGACGTGCAGGAGGTCTTGGGATCCGTGTCATGCTACCCATATTTAGTACCGTCATGCTAAAATTGTCGCAAATATTATATATTAGAGATGATCTGCTATCATTGTAAACGGAACCCCACATCATTCCGTGCGAATTGAAATCTCCTAAAATCAAACGTGGAGCAGGAAGGGCTTCGACAATTTCATTAAGCTGTCGTTGTCCAACTTGAGCTCTTGGAGGAATATATACCGAAGCAATGCAAATGTCCTTTCCTTTAATGTTTATTTGACAAGCAACAACTTCTATACTAGAAGTCGAAGGAATGTTTAATCTATAAAAGGAATAACATTTCTTAATTCCTAAAAGCACTCCACCATACGGGGAGTCTCTGTCGAGACGTATAATGTTAAAGTCATTAAAATTTAAGGCTATGTTTGATGTAAGCCATGTTTCGCACAAAGCAAATACATCACATTTTTGACTATGCAACAAAACTTTAAATGAATCAAGTTTTGGCATGATGCTTCGACAATTCCACTGCAGGACAGTGATTGAATCATTTGCGGCGGATGATAAATTATCCATCAAATGATACAAAACCTGAAAGAGCTGGCCATTGAGCTGATAACTGTTTCAAAAAAGTTCTAGCTATTGGAAGGAATGCTGTTATGATGGTCTTTAGAGGTTCAGAAATATTGAATGCAGCGAAAATCCATTCTACAATTTCCGAAAATTTCAGTAATCCTGTTGGTGAATGTGAAATGGAGCCCACTGGATTATTGTCTTTTCTTGAGCTAGTTCCTGGATTGGTTTGTGAATTTGACAAACCAGGAGGCACAGTTTTTGGTTTTAAATTTGGCTTTTTAGCTTTAACACGGGGATCTTTTTTTGAAGGTATAATTTTAGGTGTCTTTTTTGGTATTTTGTGGTTTGTTAATCTCCTCTTAACAGACCCTTGAGGAGTGACAAACGAGGTATCTTCACTATTTCCGTCAGAGTCAGATTCCTCTGGCTCCGCAAGATTTGAAAAACCGTTTTCGGTTTCCAAAGGGGAGACATGTATGACCGTTTTGAGCATTTCTGCATATGTGCGCTTAGACCGTGCTTTTAAAGAAAGCTTCATTTTGTCTTTACGCAGCTTAAATGCAGCGCACACTGAAAGATCATCATGAGGGCTTTCCCCACAATAAACACATTTTTCAACATCTTTATCGCAAAGGTTATCCTTATGAGGCCCTTGACATTTGATACATTTGGACTTATTACTACAGTAAGTAGCTGTATGTCCGAATTTTTTACAGTTCGTGCAATTCATAACATGCGGTACGAAAAGCCGAACAGGAAGACGAATTTTATCGATATAGACATGGCTAGGCAATGCAGATCCGGCAAATGTTACGCGAAACGAATCTGAGGGACGATAAGACTTTTTTCCATCGACAATAGATGCTGAGTACAATTGTTTGCACTCGAGTATCTTAACTCCCTCAAGCATGGAGTTTTTAAAACGGCCAACTCCATTTTTAAGTAAATCATCTGCTGTCAGACTTGCTTCAGTCACAACACCGTCAATTTCTACCTCCTTCGATGGAATGTAAACTCGATATTCAATAGCAAATAATTTACAGGTTACAATATCGTTTGCCTGTTTCAAGTCGTTAACTACAACTCGAATTTTATCTCTATTAACCTTACAGATTTCTTTAACTTCAGAGAAATGTGATGTCAAATCCTTTGTAATTTGCATCAAGTTTAAAATCTTTTCTTTTTTTCGAAGATAGACTATCCATGGCCCAGTGGTACCCTGTGGATAATGTTTAGCCCTCGGAGTATTTAAACTTTTACTAGTATCCGGAATCGGATTCGGATGATCTTCCATGAGATCATCCATTACATTAAATTTTTTTTGTAAATTAATAATACCAAAATAAAAACTTATGTTTAGTAAAATTTCAGATATAAGAAATAAAAAATAAATTAAATTAAATCTACCTTGTAGCTGATGTCTCTGTTCCTTTATCGTGAAGAACGACGTGAAGCTCTTCCAACGATTTCCAATTGGCAGTCTTTTGCTGTTTCCAATTGGCAGTCTTCTGTCGTTTACTGCTATCTCAGTTGCTCTGCCGTCGTTGTGAACACCACTGCACTTGCTGTACCTGACCCCAGGTACAGTGCTTTTGCTCTTGGTGGCGATCAAATGCGATGCTTGCAGTGTAGCACCTCGCGATATATGCCGTCTCTTTTGATCCTACGCAGCGTACAAATTCTGGTACCTGGTAGATCAGCACTGGGTTGCTTTAGCACCTCTGTGCCTTTGCACCCCTTCGTCTTCGCACCTTTATGCGATGGCACCTCTGTGACTCGTCACTTCTATGCTCTCGCACCTCTGTGTCTCTACACCTCTGTGCGTATGAACGGGATGGCCTTCGTTGCTAGCTTTCCAGTCGGGAAACGCCCCGAATATTGCGTTTGCTATGGGCAGTTTAACTACCTGAAGCTTAGAATTGTCTCGGTAGCAGCCGTTAACTCACGAGCCAGTACAATCGAAACACAACCTCTTCGCTTGAATGGTTTTTACTGAATGAAAACAAAAGAAATGTTGTTGGCGTCTACCGCATGTGACATTTTGCACACCCCAATGCATGCGTGGACATTGTGTGCGTGCGAAAAAATAAGGAAAAACTCATTTATTTTTATAACTCGCACGAAATCTTTCGATAAAAACGTTTATCAGGCACAATTTATATACGAATCGATAAAAAAATTATTTATCTAGAATCGTATGTTCTTGGAATTTCCGTTTTCTTCTACGTTTTCTCACAATTTTGGGTAAAGTGCATGAAACCCCGGGATAGGCAGCGAACTCCCGTGACCACGGCGAAGCGCTACCTTAATTCCGGAAAATAACAAAAAAAAATGTAGGTTGCACTCCAATTATAAACGTGTATCATATATTGCTTCCGAAGCAGAAAAGTAATATTGTTTCCAAGAGCTACGAAATGTTTGCGAATCTGTTTCGAATTTAAGCGTTACAGAATTTAACCACAAGAGGTTTTTGTTTATACAATGACCTTTAAAATTCTATTTAGTGAGAAAATCACATTTTGTTCACTTATAATGCAGGTATTTTCGCCACAGAAAAAAAGTACGTATGTTTTAATCGCTATAATCCTTCGTGTTAATCGTGTATGTCAAGCTGATTTCGTATCGATGTCGAGGAATTCAAAGCAAAGTTAAACGTTTGGACTGATTATCAACAATAAAATCGGATGAATTTGACCATTATTAAACAAAATCTGTTCTTTAACATTTCATAACTTAAGGCTATCGTCCAAGTACCATGCGCGCGGGTGGTTTTAGGAAATTTTCGATGGGAAATTTGAAAATTTTCCAAAACCAAAAACATACTGATCCTTGAAAAACTTTTATCTATCTGCAAGGTGAAAACGGCTGGAAAATTCGGAGGATTTTCCGAGTCTTATCAAAAATAGCTCTAAAAAAGAATTTTCACAATTATTTGGGAAAATAAAGCGATGATATGAGTTTTTTTTTTCACCCGGCGAACAACCAAAATTAGGTTAAAGCCGGGTAAAAATAAACGATATAAAAAAATTTTCAAATTAACCTTATGCTGGCTACAAGGATACATTCAGACACATTTTTGGAAAAGTTTTTCACGCTTTTCATGGAAAATCAACGAATTTCAACAGACGGAATAATGTTAGTTTTGTAAAGTTTGTCTAAGTTTTGCATAGAATAAGATCAATTTTACAATGAACTGAAGAAAATCCGCTTCAGTTTGAATATGTGTAATAATGGGTTTACGTTATTTGGCCGAATTTTGTTTGGCATAACTTTGTTTGGCATAAATTTGTTTGGCATAACTTTTGTTTGGCATAAATCTGTTTGGCATAATGTCGTTTGGCATAAAATAAAAAAGATATACTGTTTCATTTGGCATAATATTTTTTTGGCATAATTTTCATTTGGCATAAATTCAATTGTGCATATTTTCTTTTGATTCATTTTATTCTGGGAGTAATTTAAAAGGCTGAAATACATAACGGCCTGATAACACTTGGATTATAGATTTTCCGATTAGTGATTGGACGACTCGGACTGCGTTACCTCGGCGGCTTGGCGCCGCCGAGGTTGCCTTGTCCTCGTTGTGGTCTAAAACTAGAAAATAAATTCTAAATTGCTTTTTTTTTAATGCGAGGCCAAGGGATAGCTCCTAGCTTTGAATAGACCGAGCAAACGAGTGGATTACAGGTTTGTGTGTGGGGGCCGCTGCTTCCGACTCAGCCGGCGGTCCGTATCGCCTAAATAAAGTTTTAAAACATTTGTTCACGATTGAATAAGGTTCGTTTTTGATATTTATTAAATAAAAGTGACTAGTTGCAAAGTGTAAAGATGATTGTTTTAGATGTGCTCTTCGATTTTTGTTTAAGCTTGTTTGTAAACAGTACCGCTGAACTGTCAAGGATGAATCTTTGTTCATTCGTGACGTCACGATAAAAAATTCAATTGAAAAAGTGTCTTTCGCCATGAAGTGCTTTGTCGAACATACAAATGTTTTGATCGGTTTTATAGTTTGAATTGCTGGATCCGCAGCAATTTTCAAAAAGATTTTAACGCATCTCTGCCTTACATGACATTTTTTCCATCTGAAGCAATGAGAAGCTTGATCATCCAGATAAGTCAATATTACCAAAAAATCAAATTCGAGGGATTTTGACTTTTGATTATTATCACTTCAAAATCTCCCTGTACGTTGTTGTGAACCACTCGAAAAAAATTGCTATAATAAGGTAATTCTAAAATTAACTTCAACACTCACACCACTATCATACCTCCGTCTTTTAGAGCTGGCAGTTCCTCTTTTTCCAATCTGAAGTTTTGCTGATTTGGCTCCCCTTTGAAGGTTTTGGCATAAATCCATTTCTGTGCACTCAACGCCGACGATCCGTAACGGCGGTGTGCCGCAATTATCGGTTCTAAATAAAAAAAAAACAATTCAATAAACCCGAAAATATATTACGCGTGATATATGAATACTCACTAAACAAGCGCATTTTTTGGCATTCCACCAGATCCAGCCGGCTCGTGATGTGTGAGAGGAAAAAGTAAACAAGAATATGGTTATCTTTTGTGCTGTTATCAATACATAAATACAATCGCCGAATGTGTTGGAACAAAGTACTATACGCATTCGTGAACATTGGATTACTTGAGAATGAGTGAAGTTATTGCGTGGCGAATATCTTTTTCCACTTTATTTCGTTTCTATTTATGTTTATATGATATATTCTTTTTTCGTTTCATCTGCGACTCATCAATTAGTAGGTCAAACATGAACCATTAGAAGATGTGAAGTCCTGAGAAATTACACCGATTTGGAATAACTCGGAAGTTTGAGTATATTGCCGAAAATAAGATGTCGAAATTACTTCATTAATTTGATTTTAGATGTTCAGTAATTATTTTTACGATTTTGAATTGTAAAACATTATTTTCACTGAACGATCTCCACAATTTGTCCAATTCACAATCATCTGTCGAAGAATTACCGGATTTCGGTAAATTCTAAAATATATTACCGAACATTTACTATATTTTTGCTGACATGGTTGGTATACTTTGAAACATCATTTTCTTTTCCTAGTTCAGTAAAAAATTTACCAACTTTCAGAGAATCGATTTATAATAATGAAGGAATTCAGTAACCATTACTGACTATATCATCAAATACCATACCTGCTAAATTGAACTATTTTTCCGGAGTGAAAAAAGTTGTTTTACAGTTTTGAAGCTGTAGGTAAATTCAAGTGATTTCCAGATTGTGAGCATGTTTTCCAGTATTTGTATTTTTAAAGCGAAATAGTATTTCTTTTTCAGCTGGTGCTTTTTTTTCGGTCAATTTACTGAATCCGGACCACCGGAAGCGATCAATGACAGGCGCGGCAACTATAGGGGGGCAAAGCAAAGGGTAAATTTTTTCCGAACGTCGGTAATAAATGATGAACAAGTCAGTATTATTATGATAAGAAGATGTTCTCAGCGAATCTACCGATCAGTTAGCAAATGAAAGTTTCACTGAACGAATTACTGAGTGTCCAGCTGTTTGAAAGTCAGTAAAATTTTACCGACATCCGTAGAAAAGATTTGGTGTGTTGTTATGAAGAATATTATAGTATGTTTAAAACCAGTTTAATGAGAAAGTAGGGGAGGTTTAAACAGGACATCAGGTTTTTACTCAATTTATCTATACGCAGTTTTAACATTTAACTACAATTCTCAGACTTGTGATTTTGAAGAATATGCATTAGTTTTCGTACCAAGTCGTGACGAAGTGACCTACACAAAATCCAGATTTTCTGAAACCGCCGTCTATGCCGGACACCTTATGGGGCTAAAAACTTGTAGTAGGTAATGTTAGAGACATAACCGCGAGGTTGACGTAGAACTGCAGTCGACAAGGGGCAGATCACTAAAAATGCACATTTATTTTGGAATATTGTTCTACTAATAAATCATCTATTTCAAGTAACATCTTATTAGTTCTTTGTACAATTCTTTGGATTCTGAAAAGACCCAAATGTTACCATTTCTCCAAATTTCAACACAGTTTTTTTTCCACGAGCAAATTTCTGAACAAATCGGTTGCCTCTCGTTTGGCGAACGGAGCACAAAGTAAATCTGCCACTCGTTTGTGTGCCCCGTTGCGTACAGAGTCGTGAAACCCATGAAGTTGAACGTTGTACCTTATGATAAAAAAAGAACCGGAATTTTCATTTTAAAATTCCCGCGCTTGTCCAATCGGTAAGCTTTTATTCTCTCAACGTTGGCAACACTTTTATACACATTCTGTCAAATTTTGACGCATATCGTACGATTAGTTTTTGTTTGGCGTCTATACAAAAAAGTGAAAAATTTTCGTGTGGCGATTTTTATAATGGATGAAAATTTAGAACAACATGCGTGTATCAAATTTTGTGTTGCAAAGGGATTTAAGTGTTCCGAAACGTTGAAAATATTAGAAAAAACATTGAAAATGTTAGAAAAGTGTCTAGGAAAAACACAGGCATACGAGTGGTATAAACGCTTCAAATTGGACAAGCGCGGGAATTTTAAAATGAAAATTCCGGTTCTTTTTTAATCATAAGGTATGTATTAGTGAAGACACGTATTCTGATTAAAAATCGATTTTATAAAATGAAATTAATGTACTTTAAAATATCCTATTAACAATTCTATGTGAAGACACTGAAAATGGTTAGGAATTGAATGATTTGACCGTAATTGCGGATTATAATACTATCATTTATGAAACTGTCGATTTGTATATGTATTCTCAACGTTGTGTTCATACGCACTTGTTTGAAGTGGCTACAAACATAACAACATATAGAATTTTGAGGTTGAATACTTTGTTTCGGATTATTTAAAATTTGTTGGGCCAATCAAATGTATTTTTTTATCTGTACTCGCACGCAAACGACCAGCAGCTGAATGATGTAATCGCTGGATTCATTTCAGGCTTTCAGAGTGTGGTATTTTCTACGATATTTAACGCTGTTCGAAGCACTTTTCTCCAATGCGAAGCAGCCAAATTCTGGCTTTTTTTGCACTCGTATTTGTGTACTCGAATTTCGCACAACGAAGAGTGCACTAAGCTAATCAAATTACTCTAGATTTGCAATTGGAACTGATGATTTTCACCGTTGATTCGCAAAGAAAGTAGTCTAAATAGTTCTTTAGACAACATTTAGAGCCATTAGAATGGCTTATTTTTATATAATGTTCCCCATCGTTGTCCACTTTTACTTTTCCTTTTTCCAATGCAAACGACCAGGAGCTAGATGACGCAATCGCCTTTGATTGAAGCGAAACCGGCTAGGCAAACGACCCGCAACACATCTGCTCGCAGTGCCGATTGATTCCAAACTGAACAGATTTTATTTAAGAGCTCTCTTTTTATGTGATTTTGACTGTAGCTGTTTTACAATTGGGCGGTCCTAACGGCCACAAAAATAGCAACATATAAAATTTTGATGTCGATTTGCACTTCGGATTTGCCTAATTTATTGAAAGAAACTATCAAAATGCTGTACGGGATTCATATCCGGCATTTAGAAGGGTTAAATTGTGGAATTCTCTACGATATTAAATACTGTAAATACATTTTTCCCGAACGAATTTCGCACAGCGAAAAGTTCACAAAGCTAATGAAATTATTCTAGATTTGCACTAAACTGATGATTTTTACCATCGATTCGCAAAGAAAGTAATCCTAATAATTCTTTAGATGACATTTAGAGCCATTGACTGATTTTGTATAATGTTCCTCATCGTTGTCCACTCGTTATATTTTTCTTTAATGCGAACGACCAGCAGTTGGATGACGCAATCGCTCTTGTTTGAAGCGAAACTCACACTGCGAGCGTTCAACGGCAGATTTGCTCACAGAAGAACTAGTTGTTTTGCTGCGTTTGGGCTTGAGGAACGGAGCCTCATTTTCGCCATTGACTAAAGCACCAGTTGAATAATGCCGGGTGTAGTTCCACCGTCTTGGCGTAGATGGCAGTTTTCCGCACTCTATGTGTCTCCGTTCATGGATTTTCATTGACTGAAGCTAGCAAACGTCCAACAGGGTCTATTTTAAGATTCGGTTGATTTTGTCGGGAATACGACTTAATTTACTATGGAGGACCTTTTCAAAATTTACCCTCTGAGAGAGTGATAAGTTTTTGATCGTGAATATCTCCTGTTGTATCTAATGAATCAACATAATTTTTGCTACATGTCACCGGAAATATGATCACAATTTTATGATAAAATTTTCAGTTGTGTGACATAACCTCAAATAATTCAAAATTAAACTCTTCAGAAATGTTTGATATAAACGAGTATCGAAGAGGATAATTCATAAGGCGCGTTTGCTTTTCTCGTATTTTGAAAGCTCATAGCTCAGTGATCTGTGGAAGGATTTATATAATCTAACTAGAATCGAAATTTTTCAACTTGAACGTGTATTGCAACAACATTGAAGTTTTTCGATAGTACACTATTGAAAAACCTGTCTGATTTAACCCATAACAGCAGCAGCCAATCAGAACGCGAAATATCTGCTTCTGTAAAAGAGCATCCATATATTCTCGTTTCAGTTGAAATCTGGAAAATACTTCCAGCGACAATCATTATTATCACGTTCAACGTGGAATATATGATGTCGCAAGTAGCGCGTTTTATTCGTGTAGTGATGAACTAGTAGCGACGTTAAGGATTGGTCAATGAACGTGATAAAAACAATTATCGCTGGTTGCGTTTTCCAGATCTCAACTGCAGCGACAATAAAAGTTGAGTAATTCATTTTTCATACCATTTGCTGAGCAACGGTTGCCGAAGCAAGATACACACGAGAGCAACATCGAGGACCTCACGAAATTCAGTTCCAGCCGAACCGGCTACATAACTGTATCACAACAGAAGGGATCAGTCGTCATGGAAGCGCTGCTCAGTTAAGTTGTGGGAGAGCAAAACGCTGAAATGAAGGTAAACGCCAGACGGGTCCCGACACCACGTCAGAAGCGAGCCACACCAAAAGCCTGCCAGCTGAAACCATCAGTGTACACACCAAGAACCATCTCAGATCTAAATGCAGATCTTGTTGATTGTGACAATTCAAGGCACTTTTTAGTGCCACAGATTACCATTAAGAGTTAATTGAAGACAAATACGAGAAAAGGTCCTAAGTGCAAATGAGAGTTTCTCTTTGTTTACTTTCTCTTTCGAGTATTACGGCTCAATCAGCAATCCTTCCATCTAACACTTCACATAGGATAATAGCAAAAACCATCAACTTTCGATAGAAACTGTAGAATTGCTTGGAAATTACTAGAATTTACGGCAATAATTGAAAGAGAAAGTTAACCAAGAGAAACTGTCATTTGCACTTGGGACCTTTTCTAATGTTCATCGAGAATTGAACTTTCAATATTTCCTACCAAAAGATTCATCAAGATGGAAGTTAAAATAGTTTGCACCGTCACTAACACATTCAATTACGAACGGCAATGCGAAAGTGAAAGTGATCTTGAACACATTTTTATGCTAGTTTGAGTGTCGTATGGAAATATGCCATGCGAAACAGATATTGTCACATATACAAATTAATCTGTATTTTTTGTTCGTGAATATTTCTTGTATCTAACGAATCAACATAAGTTTTGCTACATGCCATCGGAGATATGATCGCAATTTTATGATAAAATTCTCAGTTGTATGGAATAATCTCAAATAATTCAGAATTAAACTTAAATGTTTGGTATCAACGAATATCGAAAACACGTGACATGTGTTTGCCTTTCTCGTATTTTGAAAGCTCGTTGCTCAATGATCTACAGAATTATTTATATAATCTTACTACCAATCGATTCTAATTTTTTCAACTTAAACGTGTATAGCAACAGCATTGATCTGATCTTGGCCCTTTGATTTTCTTACTGTACTTCAATGATGTAAATCTTTGTCTGGATGCACCACGAGTTTCTTTCGCTGATGACCTCAAGATCTATAATACCATCCGCAGCTCAGAAGATGCGGCATTCCTTCAACGGCAATTGGAAATCTTTGCGAATTGGTGCAAAACCAATCATATGATAGTGAATCCCGAGAAGTGCTCAATCATTACGTTCACAAGGAAAAAGTTACCGTTCAAATTCGAATATTATCTTGAAGGATTCATGATTAGTAGATCGACATGCGTCAAAGATCTTGGTGTCTTTCTCGATGAGCAGTTATCATTCAAACAGCACATTAACTACATTGTTACGAAAGCTTCACGCTGTTTGGGATTCATATTTATGTCGTTTTTGCTTGAGAAAACTGAAACTGACCCAGGGTAGTTTCATTAAACAAACACTTTTCACGAAACTGTGTTGATTTCGCACTTAGCAACGGGGGTTTGAGCAAACCTGATATAACAACCAGGTTCGAAACTGACTCGATTTTCAGTTCAACAACGTTAAAACTAGGTTCGAAACTAGCTTCAAACAAACGGTTTGACAGCAGTTAGGGTGGAAACTGGGTCATCAAGCGAAAACGACATTAGAATGGCTAAGCACTTCAATGATATTTATTGCCTGAAGACTCTATACTGTACACTCGTTCGTTCTACTTTGGAATATTGCTCAGTAGTCTGGAACCCTCTTTACCTCAATGGAGCTCATAGAATAGAATGTATACAACGTAGATTCGTACGTTTTGTTCTTCGACGATTACCTTGGAATAATCCACATCAACTGCCGAGCTATGAAAGTCGCGGATTACTGATTGGTCTTGACACACTACAAGTACGACGAGAGCTGTCGCGTGCCTTGATGATAGCTGATATTTTGAATGATAGAATTGACTGCCCCGCTTTGCTCCGTGAGGTTAATATCAATGTTCGTCCCCGTGCTCTCCGTAACAACGCCTTTCTTCGACTACCTCTACGTCGCACCAACTATGGAACAAACGGTGCCGTTATAGGCTTGCAAAGATCGTTCAATCGTGTATCATCTGGATTTGACTTCAACCTTTCACAGAAAACAATTCAAGCAAATTTTTTACTTAGTATTAGAAATTATCATTAGGACTACAATGTGTCTGTTGATTTTACAATAATAAACAATAAACAATCAGATGTATTTCAATAGTACATTATTGAAAAACCTGGTTCATTTGGCCCATGTCAGCACCAGCCAATCAGAACGCGTTCTGAGGAAGAGAACAAAATATCTGCTGCTGTACAACAAATCGTTCGAGAAAAATGTTCCGAACAGCGCTTAATATCATAATGAATTCCACATTTTGGTCCTTCTGGAAGGCAGGAATGAAACCTGTAGAGCATCCTGACATTTTCTTTCAATGAAATATGCAAATCCGAAATGAAATAATCGACATCAAAATTCTATAAGTGACTATTTGTGTGGCCGTTGGAACCGCCCGCCCGATCAACTAACAGATATTCGGAAGCGTGTCAGTTCTATTCGTATTCACGACATCCAGTTATGTCTCTGACATTACCCACCAGTACTTTTTATGTTTCGGGTTTGGACCTATTTTTTCACTATTTAAACAATGTTTTCGTAATAAACGTGATATTAACAATAATCTTACATTTTCCATTCGTTTCGTGAAAAAATTAGAGAACATACTGAAACAAGGAAAAAGTTATTAAGAAATCGAATCTGGAGTAATTTCGTTACACTTTCGTGCTGTGAAATTTTAAAAAGGCACCCAGATGAGCATAGTAAAGAAAGACGTAGTCTTACGTCAAAAGTTTCACACGAAAATGAAGAACGAATAAAGTAGGGCAGCTAATCTCAAGAAATTTCAATGAATGCCAAGGTTTCAACCTTTAATGGGACAGAATCCTGCTTGCCGAAAATATAGGTACTGTCTCGAAATTCGAAGCCAATGAGCATTACATTCGATGAAATATTCCGGTATCCGGAATGGCGTACGAATATTACGTATGCGACTAATTAAGGCGATTTGATCTTACGTAATTTTTAACAGAGCAGAAATTTTTTTTTGATAATACCAGATATCTTAAATGATAGAATCGACTGTCTTGTTTCACTTAATGACTGTTGATATCAATGTTACGAATATCCAATCCAATGTTGAGGTCTATCCAGTGAGAAATCGTACCCGTTTTTTTACAAACCCAAGTTCGGAATGAAAATAATTTAACGTGATTTAATCAATAAAAAACTTTAATGAATACAAACTGACAATGTTGCATTTGTTAATAACAATATCACAATTTTAGGGCAAACTATCTCCCTAGTTCCGCATGACTACTGGCATTTTGCGGGACAGGACTCTTATATGCGTTTTCCTGGCAGTTAAGTGGAGTTATGTATAAAATTCAACCACACACTTCTTTAATCTTCGCATCAAATTGTGCCTCGTGCTCTTTTTTCACAAATCTTCGCATTGCTGTGAGAAATAGTTACTGTTAATGTTTCAACTAGTTAAATATATTTTACTTCCAACTTACCTCGTAGCAGAAAGTACAGGCTCGGTTTACTGAACGCTTCTTGTATTCCGTTCATCAACGGTTCAAAGCATTGATCTTTCTTGTAAGTGGTCAAAGACGTCAAAAAAAGCTTGTACTTTTCCATACTGATGGAGGTTTTGATTACTTTTAGTAGTTCCACACGATCCTCCGGAGCCTGCCGATTCGGATCGTCTATCGCTCGGTTGCTTTCGTCGTCGGCTCCGGTCAGGTTGATGGTTTCCTGTGGAATTAGCACTACTTTCCGTTTTTTCTGCATGACTAATCCACCTTGGTGGCTTCCCGCAGATAGATGTTCGTTTGAGCGCTCCCGTTTATGAATAGTGACCAATGACTGGGAGGAACCTTGACTGGCGTAGGAACTCATGTCATTGAAATCGATTGATTTAACTTGCGTGTTGAGGCGTCCAAAAAAATCCGTTGGTTTGTCAGCCACTGCGCTGGAGCCGTGCTTCTGTTGGTAATCCGAAATCTTAAAACTTGGCACATGATTGGAGCTTTCTATCTTGAGAAAGTTATTCTTAATGTCGTCCAATTTTTTCTTGGTCTCCGGATTTACTATCAAGCTGTTTGTGTGAGAGTCTGCGTATGTCAGTGCCGGTTCCGGTAACAGTGAAACCAATGATCGTGAAAGTTTTGCTTGGGGTAACGATTTTTCCGCGTTGCGAAAAAATCTGGAAAGTTCACCAATGACGGAACCAAAATTGGGCTGCTGTGTCGAACTGAGATGTCGCTGAATCCAGGCCGAGAGCTGAGCTTTCTGTCGATGATTGTGAAAGCGGTTATCGCACAGTAGAATAGCACCGTAATCGTTTTTGTGACGAATTACTCGACCGATGGCCTGGTTGACTGCCCTGGACGCTTCTAGAGAGTACCTGGAAGGATCATGAGTTGTTTTTTTTATTAAGGAAAATTGCATACTATCAACACCGACTCACCACTCGTCTCCAGAAATAATTTCATTCTCTTTCGTTCGCACTTCTTCCAGGTACTTCTTCTTCAGAATCACCCGGGCATCTTTCAGTGGAGGAAACGGGAGACCTGTGATTATCACAGCACGACCGTTCATATCGGCAAAGTCCAGTCCTTCGGATACCTTCCCTCGACAGACGGCCATAAATATAGCTCCCTTTCCGTCTGGATCGTTGATTCTCTGATAGTATTCCGTCATGGCATTCAGAAAATCCTGCTTCCCCCGGGGTTCCACAAAAATCGGTTTCGTTCTACTAATTTGTGCCCAAATTCCCGTTTCTTGCCACGCTTCTTGACACTTGTGCAGTAGCGGATAGGACGGGAAGAACACCAGCAAACCGCCAGGAATTATTGGACAGAAAGACAGGATAGTTCGACCCAAACTCTGAACGTACTTTGGATTGTCTCGGTTACTGTAACTTGAGTTGAGGCTTTCCTTATCCGGTCCTTGTCCGACAATTTTCACACATACTTGACTCCCGTCGATGATGTGTGGGTTCTCTAATCGAACGGCAATCGGTATGTCCAGTTCACTGATCAGAGGTTTCAGTGGAGCCAACGTACCGCTGGTCAATATTATGCTTCTGGCGTTTTTCCCCAACAGTTGTCGCATTCCGAAACCTGGATTGAAACACCAGAAGCTCACTTTTTTGGCGTTAGATTTCACCGATGGAACCATTTGTTTCGTTGACGTCCAACCGTCCGCTTGCCGAACGTTTCCCCGTACGTTTTTTTGCTCTTCAAAGTCTATATGTACCTTGTAGCATCTTTCGATGGAAGCTCGGTACTCATGACCACTACCAGCAAACACAATCGACAAAGCGTCCGCCAATACCTGCAAACCACCGCCACGCCGGACAAAGCTGTTCTTTTCTGTTATTGTGGCAATATACTGAACAATGTTCTCCAGTAACTGGGCAATAATATGGTAGTTGCCTTCCTTGATCTACAAACGAAAATTAAAATCCTTATCAATAGAATTAATCGGACATTTAAATCAAGCTTACGTTTGCTTTTTCTAGTATTTCAAAAATGTACGTTCCCACAAAGGTATTTCCACCCTGTGAAAACATTATCGGAATCTCATCGACGGATTTTTCCAAAGCTAGCAACATTTCCTTCAGTAATGCTAAATCATCGATGGTGAAATCTTTTTTCCCTTCGTCATCCTCCGGAATGGCAATCGATTTATCCATAACTTTCATGATAGCAGTCACATCATCGATACACAGCGCGATGTCGGATGATTTGACCTGCATGGAGGCCGATTCTTCACACATCTTTTCGACGTTGTGCGCTTCATCCAATATGATCACCGTATTGGATAATTCCAGATTGTTAGCTTTGCGTGCTTGTGGATCCAACAGGTAGTTGTACGGCATGAACAGAATGTCGGCATTTTCAATCAGTTCTTTGGACAGGAAAAACGGGCAAGCTTTGACTTTCGTACCCGTTTTCACCAAATCTTCGATATCCATTATAGAACTGCCCGTAATTTCTGGACGTTCTTTGCAGCTTTCAACTCGACTATAAAACGAACAAGTTCGCGACTGGATCTTTGCTTTGCAGAGATAGGTTTTCGCAGAATTTCCTTCTTCTTTTGAAACTTCCGGATGAATACATAACTGGTCCCGAGAACCCAAAATAATAGCTTTCATGAAACTGTAACTTGTGTTTTTCATTTCTTGCATAGCCTGCGACAACTGAGAATGTGTTCGCGAGGCGTAGATAATTTTCGGCACTCCCCATTTGGCGCCATTCGATCCTGAACCATCATCCAACTGATTCAACAATTCCTGCATTTCCGTCAGCTTGTTATTTGACATAGAACTTTGGTCAACTTTATTTTTCTTCGTAAACTCGAATTCTTTCAAATCGGTGATGTTGGTTTGCATATTTGCTTGCACTTGTGCTTTTTTGTTCAGAATCCAGGCCAGCGATGAACACAACAGGCTTAGAGTCTTACCTGTGCCGGTCGGTGATTCCAAAACACCATTGGTCCCGTTTTGCAAACATTCGATCACTTTAGCCATATAATCTCGCTGTACCTGGTAAGGTTCGAACGGGAAATTCACCGGAACTCCATTGATACTATATTCAGGCATAGTGTTTAAAGAAACAATAACATTTGTTGAACTAAGTAGTGACGCATTCGTAAGCAACAGGAAAATACAAGTAAAATGTTTTCCCGCGATGTGAATTTGTTGACATTAAATTCTGCAGTGACAATTCGACGTGAACATTTCATAAGGGCACATAAACCAATGAGAGATTCTCTTTGTTTACTTTCTCTTCAGTAAATAACACCTACATTTTCACGTTCACTTACCAAATTTGCATATAGAATGAAAGAAAATATCTCCAGCTTTGTAATAGTATTATACATGTAACGAACAATTGCGTAATAACGCAGATATAATCGAAAGAGAAAGTAAACAGAGAGAATCTGTCAATTGTTTTAAGGTCCTTTTGAAATGTTCACGTCGAATTGAGTGAAGCCTAACCCAACGTTGCCAGGTATACCGATTTTCCGGATTTTATACAGATTTTTGAGCTCTACACCGCAATACAGTTATGTACTCCCAAAACACCACGGATCATACAGATAAATACCGATTTTTGTTTTTAGCTTCAATAGACATGAGAAAAGGTTGTCGTGGGACCTTTTTTTTGCTTACCTAAATGAGTCTGGGTTAGGGATGTCGTAATATTGATCGATTAATCGAGTAATCGATTAATAACCCAGATAATCGAGTAATATTTAATCGAATAGCTTAAAACTTATATTCGATTATTGAGCTAATCGAATAATTAAAAAAATCCCATAGTAATAATTGAATGAATAATCGAGTAATCGATTAATAACCCAGATAATCGAATAAATTTCAATCGATTAGTATCAAAATTATACTCGATTATTAAATAATCGAGTAATTCGAAATTTCCGACATCCCTAGTCATGGTGACATTTTCCTGGCACTTATGTAGAAGAATTTTTGATACCGATAAGCGGGCCTTACACGAGAATTATCAATGTCATTTTAAATGACCACTAAAGTAATGACATTCCAGATTTGTATGAAGAATTCAACATTGCTGCCCTTACACGTTTATTAAAAATGACATTACTTTTTAGTAATGACACTTTTAATGATCGTGTAAGGGCCGCTATTGATCGGCGAAAAATATCCGGCGATTTCTCGGTATTTATACAGATTGTTGAGCTCTATACCGCAATACAATATTTTTAACTTGAATAGACATGAGAAAAGGTTGTCGTGGGGCCTTTTTTTTTTGCTTACCTAAATGAGCCTTGGTGACATTTTTCTGGCACTTATGTAGAAGAGTATTTGATACCGATATGGTACAGACAGATAGATTTTTGTGCCGAATACAGTTTTTTGGAAAAACGACTTGGCAACGCTGGTATTTTTAGAACCAGTTTGGAATCAATTCGACTTTTAAAAATAATTGTGTCGTTTTCGTTGTAAAACGTTACTTCTAAAATTTTACTGGATGGCTAATCTGTATTGGTATAAGAAAATATCAGATGCTCAGTAGATTAAACACACACACACACACACACACACACACACACACACACACACACACACACGTTATGTTGACATATCAGCTGTATTTCACAGAAGAACGAATCTTGCAAAAGTAGACAAATCGAGTTTCTCTCTCCTACGAATAAATGCTTCAAAATCGTACAATTTTGCCTAAAAATTGGTATTCTACAAAAATCTCAATCTTAGTACTACAAAGAAATATAAAGGGCGAAATTGTCATTTCATTTGCTCACGTAAGTTTCGCCCTCCGTGTTTCATTATAATTATAATTTTTAGACTTTAGCGCTACAAATGTTGACACACTAATATTAGTACAAATGCCATATACCGTGCACATCAGGCATGCCAGGTTACATTTTTAAGCAGGTTTTAAAAACTTTCAGCAATCAAACTGTTTTAGTGACAGAGGAAAAATTATCGTATTTTATAGTGCAAAAGTGAAAGTAAAATGCTCCTAAGTTGTAAATTTCAAAAATGTCAATTTAACATTTGATAATAAATACAATCATTGAATATGTGTGGCGTTAATCAAAAATCTGTAAATTCAGAAATAAGTCTGCATAAGTAGCATCACTAGTTTTCATATACTCGACTTATAGTATGTACAAACATAACAGAACAGGCTCACATATGAACTGTGTGTAAAATTTGCTCAATCAGCGTGGCGAACACTTGCAGATGTCACCACGATCGACACGAGGTGCCACCACGATTTGGGGGGTGCCACTTTCACTGAGCCACAATTTTGGGTGCAACCTTCACTTCTCGCGAGATTTTTTTTTGCTGTTAATTAAAATGGAAATAAAATTGTCTTTAACACTTAGGGAAATCGAGTGATAAGTGTTAAAAGTGTTATAGTTCGAATATTTATATAACAGGCAGGAGGATTTTGTTATCGTTCCGGAACGTAGTGGAACGTTTTGAAACATCACGGCGAACAGTCGAGTAGGTGGCAATAGTGTTTCTAACGTATAGCATATTTGAAATTTATAGTATGTTAACATTAGCGCTGATATCAAGTGATATACGGATATACTTGATATCCGATGATATCATGTGCGACATCACATGATATCCCATACAATTTGATGTCAACGCGTATCACCATTTTGGCATGATATTCGGGACATCATGTACGATATCATGTCGAGTTGTCAAAAATCGCAACTAGCAACACGGATAATGGCATTGAACGCACTCATTTATGAACGTCACTTTGAGAGTGACAATAAACAGGCATTATAATTTCGAATTTTTCAACGAACACTGGCGTTCGGAAACCATTAAATGCAAGACTTCAATTATTGATTGAATTGTAGGAAAGAAAAGCAATATTATTGATCTTACTCCTAATGGGAACATTCAATATGACAACTTGATTGTCAAACGATATCATTTCGATCATATGTGAACACTTCCACGTGATATGCATATCATCTCGGTATATCAAGTGATATAAGCGTTAATGTGAACATGGCATAACACAGGATTTTGAAAAATTTTGTTCGAGCCTGTACACACTTATTTTCGGATTTTCAGTTCGGTTATATTTTTACTGGAAAATTCGCTATTTTTATGAAAATTACCGATTAGTCTGCTATTCTTATAAAAATTGACGTATTCAGCATATTTTGTTACCGAAATTCAGCTCTTCAAAAACATGTACTGAAAATTTGGTAATTATCTACCGAACTGTCTTCACTTTGAAATTATTCGGTAAATTCGGTAATTCTAAATCAGTAATTTATCGAATTTTAGCGAATTGTTCGGTAGAGTACCGAATAAATTTGTAAAACGCAAGCACATAGCACGCCATATTGGTTTTTGTATACTGTGATCGAAGTGAGTAAAATGGAATATATTTCCTGACGCTGTACGTTACGACTGTACATTTTCGAAATGTAATATGCGTTATAGTCGGTTCTGGTCTTTAAAAAGACATATTTTGGATAAACATCCCCGAGAACCGCAATTTCTCGTGAATTCCCCGTCATTTCAATCTGCATTTGAATATGCGGAACTAGCGGATAATGAGCCAGCAGATTCAATTAATGAAGACACTAAACATACCGAAACGGATGAAATTAAAAATTCTCGTGGCGCTAAAAGAACAAAGGATGCAGATACAGAAAAAATAAACCCGTTAAACGGTATAATTCAGTGGTTAAAGGTAAATAACTGTAATTTTTGTTTTTTAAATTCCGTCTTGTTTATACCATCACAAAGAACGAATACAATATTAGTTTTAATTAATTACGCTGTTACATCTGTGAATTTATATGTGTTATTCCAGGTTGATGACCCGTTTCCTGAGGTTAATTATTATATCCTGATACTACTTTACAAAGCTGAAGGAGGAGCTATTATTTGGCGCGATCTTAAAATTCCAGTAGAGGGATATATTCTGTACTGCTTCGGATTGCTGTGCCAGTGTTTTGAAGTATTCAACTGTAAAAGTCATCCTGCAGATAAACTGTTTTATTTGTTCATTATGAACACTTTATATGATATTGGAACTCTTACTACAACGGGTGAAAACTTTCGCCGAAGCTATGAGATGAAAGAAAATTAATGTTTTTTAAATCAAAAATAAAACGGACGTAGAGCAATCAGTTGTTCAAGATATATTTTTCCGAAATTTCAAATGAAATAATTTAATCATTCAACATTAATTTTCTGCAGCACTGAACGGTAAAAATTACTGATTCAATCAGTTGGTTTAACCGCTGGTTCGGTAACTTTTCAACGTAAAACAAATGCTGACTAAACAGCAATATTAACTGAATCCTCATCAACATTTGCTGACCAGTACAGTTAAAAATGACAATTCGAACAAACTTCAGTTTTACTGAACGTTCGTCAATTAATAAATTACTGAACAGATTACCGTACGTTCAGCTGTGTAAAAGTCGGTAAAATATTGCTGAAGTCGGTAAAGAAAACTAAGTGTGTATATCTGTTATCTGTGGTATGTATTATTAGCATATTAGTAAGTATTATTAGCATTGTCACGTCGAAGTGTTCACACATGAACGATATGATATCGTTTGACAATTAAGTTGTCATTTTGAATATCCTCATTAGAAATAAGGTCAGTGATATTACCTTTCTCTCTTAAAATTCAATCAATAATTGAAGTTTCGCATTTATCGGTCTCCGAACGTGAACATACTATTATTTATATGTGTGTACTGCGGGAAACGGACTATGCAAATATTTTTTTCGCAGGAGCCTAATCAATGGATGGTTTCCGGACTTTTCACTACTGCAAAAAAATAAATGAAACGATAAATTCATAATTCACACAGGGAGTATAGAGGTTGACAAATGAAGGATGGGCGAAGCTCTTTTATTTTGATTTATTCAGTGGATATAGAACAAAAGTGAAAAAATGACATATCTCTTAAGGATAAACCAACAGTTCATCGATATATCGAAAATTAATCTGAGAACACAAGATAATTTCTATATAAGAATTAAAAGTAGAAAGATTCATCGATGTTTTTCTCCATTTGCTGTCAATGTTAGTTTTGCCCTTCTTTGAAAAACAGCTGAATTATGATTTTCTTATGTTTCACTGGCATCCCTTTTCTGTGAAGTCACTCATGTAGACACTCAGTAAATGTACACGCTCATTCAATGTTACTCTCAAGTGAGTCATTTGTACTCACTTTTGCTTATTTAATTCAAATGTCAAAAGGTGAGTAATACTGATTCAGAAGACTGAGTAACTTCTACTCAATTTTTAAATTGACTCACAGTGCTTTGAAAATGTTGTGTGAAAATTTACGTTCACTGAACTTTTCCCTTTGTCGGAGGCGGAACCATGTTATAACAGCACATTATCGAAATGCTTACTGTACACCTCAAAGCAAACTGCGCAGGTTGAAGACGGTAAGAAAGTGTTCAGTCATATAGCAAGTATTATATTTTTTTTTTCTATATAAGAATACATCAGTACGTGGGTAACGTAGGAAGGCAGACGGATCCTTTCCAATGACCGATGAACAGGTAGCGGCTTCCTTCATTCGTTGGATAAAAGTAAGTCAGTATTTGTTTAAAGTAAAAATTCCTTATTCGAATCCCTTATTCAAATCGAATGATATTCAGTAATATTTACTCACTCGTGCTAATTTTCCTATTTGTAGCACTGAGTAAATGTTACTCAGAATATGACAAATACCATATTTACTCAAAAGTGAGTAAACAAGCTTTACTCTCTATAGAGTAGTTCCACTTTTAACGAAAGTGAGTGAAATTGTACTCACTTTAGAGTAACATTGAACGAGCGTGTAAATGCAACGAAAATAGCACGGTACATCCAATATGGCGGGTAAGTATTTGACGCTGTTCTTAGCTAGGCAGAAAGTTTTACGAATAAAATATTGAAATATGTTTATTTTTTCATATTTTTATGCACAGAGCTTTTCGCCAAGTATATCTGCACAAATTGCCAGGAAGATGTTCCAGGTATACGAGTGCACTGCGCCGTTTGTCCGGATTTTGAGCTTTGTCTCGCGGTGAGTAGCTGAAGAAAAATGGCTGGTAAACTGAAAATAATAATTGGGCGTTATTTTGATGACGTCATATGAATCGTCAAATGAGAATGAGTGACTGGTGTAAACAGCATGACATTTTGCTATCAGCTGATTATTGTTACTCGTTTCAGTGCTTTGCTGTAGGAGCCGAGATAGGACCGCATCGCAATGATCATGCGTATCAGTTTATGGACTCCGGTATTTTGTCCATCTACCAAGGCAAAAATGGTTGGTCAGCACGGGAAGAACTTCATCTGTTGGATGCGATTGAGCAGTATGGTTTCGGTAACTGGGAAGACATAAGTAAACACATCGAAACTCGTACACCCGAAGAGGCTAAAGATGAGTACGTTTCGAAGTTTCTCAACGGGTCAGTGGGGCGTAATACCTGGACATGGGAAGTCGATCATCGACCGCAGCTAACTGATCATACTTCTGATGATACCGGCCCTCTTGGTCAGTTACTAACCCAAAGACTCCCACCAATGGATTGTACTAATGAGGAAGCAGCTGTGCTAGGATATATGCCCAATCGGGACGATTTTGAGAGGGAGTACGATCCGACAGCGGAGCAGCTCGTGTGCACCTTGTCACTGCATCCAGATGATGAGGATGTAGATATGTTATTGAAGTTGGCTCAAGTCGACATCTACACGAGAAGACTTCGTGAAAGAGCTAGACGGAAACGGGTCGTCCGAGACTATCAATTGGTAGCTAACTTTTTCCGGGGCAATGCCAAACGAGCCAGAATGACTCGCGATCAACGCGAGTTCCGTGAACGGTTGCGAACATTTTCCCAATTTTACACGTCGCAAGAATTTGAGCGATTGATTGCAACACTAGAGCGGGAGAGAAGTCTTCGCATACGGTTGTCCGAATTGAATCGATATCGCTGGAACGGACTACAGCGAAAAGACGACTGTGTCCATTTCGAGCAGCATGCAGCAGCAGCACAACACAGAAATACCGGTCCCTACGGGCACGGGCGTACGGTAAGTGATTTATGCTATTCACGAACTGTCTTCGAATTATACATGAGAGCTATTTTGAGCGTAATGAAATATTGTTGTCTTATTTTTCTATTTCTTTTCTCTGTTCTTTCAATGCATCGATCAACCGGATTGTTGACTGCAAAACTGAAAATAGCTTGCATGTATAATTGGTCCCAACGGTCAGTTGATCCCCGGTTGTATAAGACAAATTTTGACAGGACAACCGAAGCAAAGGCGGCTCATGCGAAACAAGCAAGGAATCGTTGGCGCCGCCCAGCTTGCCGATAGCAAGAAAAAGGTATTTTTCCCCTGTCTATAATACTTTGCTGGAACATTTGAAAAATTCACGGTGCTTTGCCTTTACAGCGAAAACGACGACCGAAGTTCAAATTCCATCGCCCAAAAGCTCACGCACCGCACCGTCGCCCCGGTCTCCTCCGAAGACTCATTCAGCAGCAAAAACTACTCGGATAGCTTACGGGAAACGGATCCTGCGAAACATCAGAAACAGCCCCGTCGCGGCAACCAGGTGTTTCCGGATCCAGCTCAGCAGCCCGGCGTACAGTTACTAACGTCAAACGAACTGCAACTGTGCAACTTGCTCATCATGCCAGTAACTCGGTACCTTAGCCTCAAAACTGTATTGCTAGGCAATCCCTCACTAAATCACAGCAGCATCAGTTCTTTAGCAGAGGGTATGGTGAAAAAGCATCTCATAAAATCGGGCTGGTTATAAAACATGTCCAGTGGGCCGAAATTGAGCAGCATTCTTACGTTAGTAATCGTTCAAATAATGCAACAAATAATTTGTACCTAAAAATTACTGCCACTCATCATTGTTGAAATGACACAAAGTAAACATTCACCTTCAAAGGTTCTTTTGTACTACTGGAAAAGTGGTCATTGGTGCAAACCGCTCTAGCATTTTTCAATAATGGCTGTTTTCTGAAATAGTAAATAGAACCTTAACAGTAGATGAGATAGCTCCTACATAATCAAAATGTAACTATACTACGTTTCTGCTTAAATATACAGAAAATTAGAGTGACAACTGTATTAGAAAACTACTATCGTTTACATTCATGTATCAACGTCTGAACATCCGTCAATCTTCTTAGTCACGAAAATTTTTAATGTTACTAGAACGATGTAGTCTCAATCCTGTGGGAAGAATGATCAATATGTATTCGTGACTCGTACTGTTAGCTTGTTGTAATGTCTTCACTGCTATCTAGAGTGGTGAACATTATTATCAAGTGCACTAACAAACTGTTGATTAGTGTAGATAGATAATTCGATACCAAAATAATGCCAATAAAATTCCCTTATGTGAACAAATGATAGTTTCTCAATCACAATTCCTTTTAGTGTGCGAGTGGATAGTTGAAATGGGTGAAAGAAATGTCTCCTAAAACAAATTTACCCGCAAATTTATATAACTGTTGCGAGGTTATTGTGTAAAATGTAACAAAATATCAACTTTGTCTCTAATTCGCGAAATGCTCGCAAGACAAAATATATTTCAGTGTTTTTAAACGAAAATTTTAATCATTCTTTTCTCAACACGCCGATTCTTTTGAACAAAACTTGAATGCGGCTATCTGCAAAGCAAAGTCTTGGCATTACAATCCTTCTGTGGAATTTGGACTTTCTTTTTCAACAGACTTAGCAGCCGATTCTTAGCGTGCAGAATATCATTGCATGGCTAGTACTATAGATCCTACTGACACTAAGAATCATTCCAGGTCGGGGCTAGAACATACGACAACTGGCATGTAAAACCAGCGTCCTATGCATTGAACCGCCAACCCGGGCCGCATGCCATATACCAATCGATTCAGCTCGACGAACTGAGCAAATGTTTTTGTGTGTGTGCCAGAATGAGTGTACAAAATATAAAAGCGTGGATGTCAGAGATGGCTGGACCGATTCTGACCAAACTATAAGTTGCAAATGAAAGGTCTTGCTGGAAATATGTTCACTTTTTTTTTGTTTTTTTGGATCTGATGATTACTTTTCGAGTTCTGCAAACTTTCATGACAAAATCTACAGTTTTATTTACAATCACATTGATTCTTGTTTACGGCCCTACGCGATACGTTCGAAAGTATGTCAAATTCGTATTACCGTTTACGTTCGAATCAATCATACTTCAAGTATCGTACATGCATAAGAATTACGCCATTCCAACTTTAAACCATCAATTCTGGTACAGACTTAAGTTGTAATGAAATATGTTTGATCTCATTTGTTATTACGCTGATTTTGTATCATAATTCTTGTTTACGTCTGTATCGACCATTCGACTAATGTTTGTTTTCACTTGAATGTGTACGAACGCGATTCCTGTGCCAAAGCAGGAACGGCATCGCAGGTAGTTTTTCAGGGAGATTCCAAGCATAAAAGAATTGACGAATGCTACATGATAAATAAGTATCGTACCCAAGATCAAATTTGCGAAGAATATGTTGCTTTTTTTCATGTTTTCGATAGTCCACATATTTATTACATTGGTGAAATCATGCACATAATATGAAATGCACGTTTACCCATCGTTTATTTATCATAAAGTACATAATAGATACGGTAAAATTTGATGCGTAAAAATTTGGAACCGCGTATATTTTCGAAGGTTCGCCAGAAAAAACAATCATTTTCCTATGACTGCTATGCTATGGTCGGGTACGACTAATTTTTTATTTTTTATCGTGTATGGGTCGGGATCGGGTTTGGAAGAAAAATAATCTCGGGTTCGGGTTAAAGCCGGGTATAAATAAACGCATAAAAACATTCCTAAAATCCTAAGAACAATATATTGTATCGTTGAAAATGAAAATTTTGCTGTCAAAATACAATAAACTGCCTTGAATCCAGCCGATCGGATTGTGAATCAATTGTTTCTGCTGTAAAATCGATGGTTTATCTTTAACGGCTGTTTCAGTTTTATATATTCGAACAGCTCTGTCAAATTTCAAACTGGTGTACGCTGCCTTTTTTCTATTTCTGAAATACGAGTTGGGTTACTAATTTTTTTTTAATTTTCAGATTTAAATTTTTAAACTGTCATAAATTATGCATCAAGAGTTATAACACTCCTGAACACGCCCTAAGGTCCCCTAATAAATATTACTATTTTTCTCAGTGCATACAGTGAAGTAATAAATCTTGGGTTAGACCCCCCGAGTGTTTATCTGTCAAAGAAGAACCAACAAGAAAAAGACACGACAGTTCTGAACAAGCTGATTATTTGTGTGTCCGCTAATCGTTTCATCATTCAATTCATTCAAATTTATTTATTTGTTCATTGCGCAGTTTTATATTCCTATCGAAACAAAAACGCAAATCCATGTTCTCGTTTTTTAAAAGTAAGAAACCTAGCCCGGATAACAGCCCCGCTGAGCCCATTCCTGGTCCGATTCCACCGACACCGAAGGAAGATGATTTCATTTTCGTGGAACGCAAAAGTTCTAACCCACCCAGTGTAGCCGATTCACCTTCACATGGCATTTATCCAAGCATCCCGGTAGCCACCGGTGCAGGTAGTACAGGCATTGCCGCCGTACGACAGCGAAGTGAGGAGAAAACTAGCCATATTTTGCACGGGGTGCCATTCAAACTTTCGCCCGGTCTGGCCAAGGACACCAGCATGGAAGTTACGCAGTATCAGCTCAACGAAATACTAAACTTTATCGGACGGGTAACGAATGCTCAGCTCGGTTACGGTTTTAGTCTAGAGAGGAGTGTGTTAAACGATTAATAGATTATGTCACTGTATGTATTTCCTACGTTTATGTTTAGTTATATCAAATTAAAGATTCTATGAGATATACATGTTTTTGCCATTCTGAATCGCCTTTCCTCATTGACTGTACAGTGTATGATTGATAGAGGGTTCGTTAATTTTCTCATATCACCGAACGTTGAAATTGAAATGTGAATAAAAGGATCATATTAAGTATTTTTGTACTGCTTCGAATCCTAAAGTCTCACAAGTCACTCATATCTTCGATCCCGTGCATCCAATATGTCAAACAGGTTAAACAACGGTTCTAGGGTATAAAGGAATTATAGTACTCAAGCAAGGAGTATGCGTCACAATACATTACGATGAGTTACAGTTTCGAAGTTACGTTTGTGGTAGAAACGAGGAATAAATTAGCAAACAAAAGGTTTTGGCACTAAGATCAATTTCTATACGCCGTATAGTGTGTTCATGATGATTGTAAGTAATAGGTTCAAGATATACACCCTCATTCTTGTTTACGGCCGTATGCGATACGTTCGAAAGTAAATCAAATTCGTATTCCCTTTTACGTTCGAATCAATCACTATTTTAAACATCGCACATGCATTAAAACAACGCCCATCCAACTTTAAACTATCAGTTCTGGTACCGATTTTAGTTGTAATTAAAAATCTTTGCTATCATTTGTTATTTGACTTGTTTTTTGCGCTGACTTTGTATCATCATGCTTGCTTACGTCCGTATCGAGCATACGACGAACACATGCTTTCGAACGAATGCGAACAAGCCATTCTTGTTTTCACTCGAACGTGTACGTACGCGACTCCTGTGCAAAAGAAGGATCGGCAGCGCAGGTAGTTGTTTTTAGGAAGATTCCAAGCATCAAGGAAGTGACGAATGCTACATAATAACGTACTCAAGACTAATTTTATTCAACTCGGTAAATGAAATTTTCAAATTAAACTTCGTGCAACGTAAAAAAAGCAGTCCGATCAGTATTATCTGCGAAAAATATGTTGCATTTTTCTTGCAATTTTGTCATGTTTTCGATAGTCTTCATATTTATTACATTGGTAAAATCATGCATTTAATATAAAATACAGCATATTTGCCCATGGCGTATTTTCCAGTACCTAATGGATGTAAAATTTGATGCGTAAAAACTTGGAACCGCGCATATATTCGAAAGCTCGCCAGAAAAAAAAACAGCATTTTACTATATTGCTATGCTTTCTAAATGTTTTCTGCAATACACAAATTTATGATTTGATTGCATTGATTTTGTTAGAAATCGGTTAAACTTTTTTCAATGTGTTCGAACGATTGATTCGCAACATAAAACTGACGAATCGAAACCATGCCATTTCGTCTATTCGTCCGTAAAGAAGAATGGGACTTTCCATTCGTACGAATGATGTTCGAATACACGTATCGTTTGAAGTTAAACCACAGACTAACAGACAGGACACTCGAATTGGATTCTTCAATCATTTTAGCGGTCATTTCGAATATTCCTTTAGTTGGGACAGTATTTGCATATGTCATGATGGCGCCACGTTACCCCATCAAAAACATCCAGTCTGTCATCTAGACTGTGTTTATTTTTTCATTTATCAACAGAGTTGCCATTCATACAGAATTAGCTATAATGTATCCATCGCACCAACTATGGAATAAACGGTGCCGTTATAAGCTTGCAAAGATCGTTCAATCGTGTATCATTTGGATTTGACTTCAACCTTCCACGCAGAACAATTCAAGCTAAATTTTTACTTATTATTAGAAATCATCATCAGGACTACAATGCGTATGTTGATTTTAGAAATAATAAATAATTTGTATACGTCCGAGCGAGTTTCATGCAGGATACAGATTTAATACATATTGTCAAAAATAAATACAGAGTTTTGCCTACTTCTCATCTTCCAATGCAATACAAAATTGAGCCCATGTTTTGATACGATATTTACTTGCTTCTGGTCTACCGCCACTTAATTTCGGGTGAAAATTACCAACACAATAAAAAATAGTCTAGATAAACAACGCTGAGAAAAATAAATGGTCCATCCATCCAGCATCGATCAAAAAGTTAAATATATTATCAACGTAATCTCATAATTTATTGCGACGATTCATTTTCAAATATTATACAAAGCATAATGAAATCAGGCATTCCTGCAACCAGCTGATCGGTGTTGACAAACGAGGGGGAACCAACTAGTAAAAAACTTTTACATAACACAAGGGGTGTACCGATAGTAAATAGTACGCGCAGTTCATATTATTTTTATTGGAATTTACTCATAGTGTCATGTCTGTTAGTCTGTGGTTAAACTGCCATACATTTTAGCGTTTCGCATATGGATAGTCTCAAGAATTGGACTGATTTCATCAAGGCTTAGCATTTATTTGAAGAAGTTTACTGATATTTGAATTTTTTGTGGCAAACGAGTCGCGTTCAAATTCATTCGAGTGAAAACAAGAATGGCTTATTCGTATTCGTTCGAAAGTACCCGTTCGTCGTACTGCCGATACGGACGTAAACAAGAATGAGGGTGATAGAAGTTGCCTTCGGAAACTATGCATATTTTCATATTTGCACACCTTCACGAATACCACGTCGAAAGAACTGATCATATTTTGAAGCGATCCAGTCGTGAAGACACTTTTGCACATATTCAGAACTAGCGAAGTGCTGCTCAGCATGTGCGAAACATCAACAAAAAACAAGTGGTAGTCAGAAGAGGGGACGAGTCTGGCGAGTATTGCGATTCAAAAGTTCAGAAAAGCCTTGGTCTGTTTAACGTCTTCGCCTTCTGCATCTCCTTTATTTTTTAGGTATTGTCAAATCAACAGACACAATGTGGCCTCCATGATGATACTTGATTGAACGATCGTTGCAAACCGAGAAGGGAACCGTGTATTCCGTAGTTGGTGCGACGTAGAGGGGGTCGGAGAATTGCGTTGTTACGGATGAACATTGATATTAATTTCACGGAGAAAAGTTGGACAGTTTATCTTGTCGTTCAAAACATCTGTTTTCATTGAAGTATACAACAGCTCCCGCCTTACTTGTAGTGGTGTTTAGACAATTGGCAATTCATGTCGTTCATAACTTGGTAGCTCATGAGGGTTATTCCAAGGTAAACGACGAAGTGTGAATCTATTCGATTTTATGAGCGTGTGAGATTGTGCCAAACAACTGAACAATATTCCAAAGTAGATCGAGTGAGTGAATAGTATAGATATTCAAGAGTTGGTAGAATGCTTGGCCATCCTTATCACGAATCTTAGGCAGTGAGTAGCCTAACCAGTTCATCAAGAAAAACATCAAGATCTTTGATACATCTACTAATCATATATCATTCAATATAGTATTCGAATTTAAAAGGCATTTTTCTCTCTCGTAAACGTAATGATCGATCATTTGTCTGAATTCGCGCTCATGCGATTCAATTTCATTTCGATTATGGTAGATCTTGAGGTCATCTGCGAAAGATATCCGGGGTCATTCTGCAGAAAAATTAACATCGTTATAGTACAGCAAGAAGATCAAAGGTTTACGAGAAATATACATTTATGCGACTTTTTTGTCTTTTGATTCCGTAGTAACAAGCTGACGAAAACTGTCATGAAATTTCAGTTTCGAACCACTAATAATAAACAGGATTTCATTTCTTTTTCGAGGGAAAGCCAAACCAAAGGTTGTACAGAGAACACAAAGCTATGTTTATGTTAAATGCAACATTTATGTTAAATGCAACGAAATTTTAACGGCTTTCGATTGTATTTACATCGCACAATTAATATGAAAATAATGCGACTTTTGAATGCTATGTTCCAGATTAAAAGATTTATGGTTCTCCGAATCAGACAGAAATTTTTCATAATCATAGGTACACAGTGCGCATAAAAATTGTATAACATATTGTTGACAACAACGCCATCACAACAAAAAGTGTTTGCTGCCAGAATCAGCAATCATAACTGGGAGTTGGGTAGAATTTTTCAAGAATCAAGCAAAACTGCTGGGTAATGTAAAGTTCGTTTGTGGAAGAATATAATATTTGTAAAAACGTAACTGATGCTTTTTTTCTCTGATTGGAGTGGAGATTCGTGTGTGTGTGTGTGTGTGTGTGTGTGTGTGTGTGTGTGTGTGTGTGTGTGTGTGTGTGTGTGTGTGTGTGTGTGTGTGTGTGTGTGTGTGTGTGTGTGTTTAGCATATCTTAAACCCCACTGTCTGTCTTTTCTTAAAATATATATGTTTCTATGTGATATGTTATACATACAAATAACTTTGATTCAGAACATAAGTACGTGTTAGCTTAATCGAATTCCGATTACCGTTTCATCACTCAGCCCCGCCTCAATGCAATGTTTGCATCAAATGGATTCAAACATCACAGATAAACCTTCGATCTCTTGCGGTTGAGAAGCAATCGAGGCATATTAAGTTATTCAGTTTTATATATAGAACTAACCTTTTTTGGATTTTACCATTACTCCAGTTTGCACCATCCAACTGCATATATCTGAATATAGAATTCAAAGTAACGAAACATAGACTATTTATTTCTAAACAGATACTCTCACTCATTAGACCTGTGTAGTATATTCAGATGTTGAATTATTTTAAGTTAAAATTCAAAATACTTGTCGGAACTTCACAGAAAGTACTATGATTAATTAAAGATTTTTTTTTTCAACGACACTGATTAAAACAAATGAACAACTTCGCAAATAATCTTGATGAATTAGAACTAATTTCAAACAACGTTGAAACGGTATTTCATACACTTCCGCAATACGACTGAATGACTTCAACGACTTAAAATCATGATTTGCGGAGTCCACTGTATCTCAGTACAGACTTATCAGAAGTCAACAAATCAAAGCAGCATAGATAGAGTAGATGTTTTTTATTTTTGTTTTCAATTTGTCTAGTTTTTGGTGGTTGTTTATAGTCGAAACTACGACTTCGTGCGAAAAAAATCCAGTCTTGTAATTTACATGTAGAAATTGTGTCCCAAATTTGAAAAAAAAACTACAAGGATCAGCCCCATGGGGTTGTTCGAGTCATTGATGTGTAACAAGGCAACCAAAATTTCTAATGATCGACATTTTCAATTAACCGTCATAATTTTGAATCCGCAAATGCACGAGAGTCTGCTTAGATTGATCTTTATTAGTAACCAACACCGAACTATATCTGTATATCGTTCGAATCGGATTGTTTCGATCGAATACGAAACCACAGACTAACAGACAGGTCATCTAGACTGTTTATTCATTTCATTATCAAATATTTTGATGAAATCAGGCAACCCTGCAAGCAGCCGATCGGTGTTGACAAACGAGGGGAAACCAACTAGTAAAAAACTTTTACATAACACAAGGGGTGTACAGATAGTAAATAGTTCGCGCAGTACAATATAGGTGGAACTAGTGCATCACGAAAAATTATTTTTATAAGAATTTACTCATACTGCCATGTCTGTTAGTCTGTGACGAAACTTTGCATTCTGTAGCTCGATCGAGATCGAGTTTTTCATACAAAAGCATCACTCGATCGAATTACAGAATGCAAATTTTTACATTCGTTCGGAAAAATCTGATTCGATCGAAATACAGAATAGGGGTGTTAAGCATCTCTTCGCCAAGCTTGTGTTTGTATGCAAGCAGTTATTTTTATAGCGTTTCTGTACCATTACTACCATTCTGCGATTTCGGTTGAAGCGATAACCTATTTCTCATTATCAATCGAGTTCATCTTATATAAATTAGAAATTAATCTTATGCACTTAAAACTTACCCATGAGTAGTTGTCAATTTCTCAGGCGAAACGACAAAACATGGGATTTCATCCAATCTAGCATGACACAAGATCAGAGCATACTAATTAAAGCTTCAAATCGTTTTATGGCACTTTTTGTCTTGCTGTCTAGCAACAACCTATCTCTGGCATGCTACACGCAGGACTGAAACGTTAGCTATAATTTTGCTTATATTTATAGCTTCGCTTCCAACAGCTTCGCTTTTGCATCGATTGACCAATCAGAGTGATGCTTTTCATTTTATATATGGCTTAATCCTTCAAAACCTTCGACTATGGCAGGGAAATCCCGTATGGCGGAGATTTTTTGCAGACAAAATAGGACACTGCTAGCTATTAATCAACATTTTAATGATATACAATTAAAAATACATGGCTATGAACATTCAAATCAATACGTAGAAATATTTCCAATGGAATGGTGACATAATATTAATAATTGATTCAAAATTGACAAGGAAACACTTTCGTAAAATCATATTTTTTCTTTGCATTTTGCAATAAAAAAACATTCCCAAAATATTGTGCAATAAAAAAACATTTCTAAAACATTTCCAAAGTTTATTTCCGATAGGCTTGAAAATTTGACAAAAAAATTCTTGAAATGTTTTACTATTAGAAAATACAACGAAAAAATAAATGATTTCTCCAAAGCGTTAGACCCTTACCCGCACCTTAACCCGTTTGAAAAACTTTTTCATTTTCGCAAGTTCAATGGATTATAACATGGACAAACCGATTCGCACGTTCTCATTCTGCTACTAACGAAGAAGGCGATTGCACCCAGTCGACAACGTTGTATTGACCAAATGTCATCATAGACACGCGCAGTGGCATGAACTAGGAGTTTGTGAGCACATAGTTATCTCACATTTTGACGACCATCCCTGATTGGAGTGAAAATTTCCTGAAAATTCCAGGGTTTCGCCAGGTTGAATAACAGATTTTCCAGGAATCGACATTCTGTGCATATTGAAAGCGATTTTTGGGTCAATGAAGTACAAGGTGATGTAAGAAGTTTCGGTACATTGAGTTATTGATGCCGAACGGCCGGGGACGGAAATATTTGATACAGTAAAGGTTTCGTCTGATTGGTACGGTAAGTGTTGGTTTGAGCTTACTAGTCTGATTGAAATTTCTCAAACGACCCATTGCTTTACTGAGACCTCTTTGAAGCTAAATTAATGGCCGTCATTTTCTCTTCTTATATCATCCATGGAATCGTAATGACTAATATTTGGCTACATGCACAAATTCACTGCGTATTTGCAGCACCAGACTACCGAGAAATAACACTCTTTCCAGTGCAGGTTACCACTACGTGAAAGACGAAGATTGTTCGAATGGACAAATTCAGTGTAATGATTTTTTTTTCAGCAGAACACAAAGCTTTCTTTCATCCTTCCTCCTTTGATAAATGTGTCAGAGAAAAATATCTTCCTCATTTTATATTAGTAATAAATTTACATTTAAACAAATACAATTAAGTTATACAGCTCTGATTTCTGCAATATTTTTAATTCTTTTGTCTTTCCACTGAGTTTTTTGTTTATCATACACCTAAAACTTCGTAGCAATTCAAGGGTGAAAGCAAAGATCTTCGACTATAGTCAATATTGTTTATTTTTTTTTTTGTTCGGTGCCGTCGTTCTGTCCTCACTACTACTGTTAAGAAAACTAAAACACCGGTGTTTATTTTGCAGAAACATTCAGGGCTGAATCCTTTCGCAGGATTTTAGCATTTATATTTCATCCTTATTTAGAACTAAAATAATCAATTTGATTGATTTTGTTTTTCTTTTATCGTTTAGAGCTAATTTTTCTTTCCACTATTTTTTTTTCTTATTACTTTTGGTACTTCCGCCTGTCTGCCTGCCTGGCATTCAGCGGATGCTTTCCAATATTCCACTTTTCAATCGAGATGAAGCGCCCCACAGCTCTGTTCTTCTTCTTCTTCTTCCTATTCTTTTGTCTAAATTCATTTGCCCTATTCTACTTGCTCTTTGCGCTTTGCCATACAATCCACACAGCTTTACGAATGTTTATTGGGTTTCTTTTTTGTATGGTTAAACTGGTTTTCTCTAAATGGTTTGTTTTTCAGTGTCGTCATGTGGACAGATAGCAATGATTTTTTCTATGTGTATATATTTTGTTTGTTTTTTTTTTATTCAATAAAAGAGACATTTCACTAAACACTAAATACTTGCTTCATCTCATTTACTCAGAGTTAAATTAGTTAACCTTTAAATTTGTATGCTTTTTTGCTCACATTCATTAATAACTAGAATTTTTAAATGTATTTTCTTTTTTTCAGATTTTCCATTTTATCTAGAATTATATAAATTGTATTATTTTGGATTTACTTGCTTCCACTAATTTTAATCTGTTGCTGTGTAATTTACGGAAAAAAATAAATGTTACTTGTTGGTATGTGAATGTATTGTGATCGTGTAAGTGTCGGCGAATGTGCATTTTTTTGTTTGTTTGTTTGTGAGTGTGCCACTGTATATCCAACGCGTGAAAATTGGTTAACACAGACATAGAAAAAGATGTGTATTAAAAGGTATCGCAAAACCGACAATGAACGTGAAGAGACCATCAAGAGCGTTAAAAATATGTTTTCTGCTGTGTTTAAGATGATGGAACCAATGCTTCCGTATGCACTGATTTCTTAGCGTCATTGACACATACCGCGGAATATCCCAGGTACGCACCCGCACATTTGCTGACGAGTTAATGAGCACTGATTGTATCGATGCGACTGCTTCGGAGCAACGGGGTTTGCTTGCTGCGTTCGAAGCAAGTTACATTTTTTGGCGTTTTATTGCCGGGATGTCGTAGTCATCGCCGCTGTCGTACTCCACCTGGTCATCGTCCTCGTAGACATCGTTGCCGTGCGGATCGCCGCCACTCGCATAGGTGCTGTACTGATGCTGGTAGGATGAATTCTGAGATCCTGTCAAGATACGCAGACATAAAATCGCGATATGAATTAACAGTTTTATTTCATGGTGAATTTTTGTTTTTGATATTTAAAGAAAATAGTTACTTGTCATTTCGCCAAAGGTCATTAGGCATAAAGGTCAATTGTCATAAAGACATATGACATTAACACCATTTGGTATAAAGATCATTCGACATACTGTCATTTGGCTTCGGACAGTGGGTCGAAAAAACAAAAATAAATATGACCAAAAAGTCAATATTTAATTTCATATCTAACAACAAAACATAAAAAATACGAAGAAAAATTCATAACTTAACGAAAAAGTCAATATAATACTTTTCAGAGAAAAAAGTAAGTGCTCTGGAACAAGGTTGATTTAATGATGAATAAATTGTTAATCGTTTATAGCCGGTATACAATCTTGGTAACTATGGGCATATCCAGTAGTGTTCGTAGTTCTAGATGCATAAATTATGTCAGTTTTAAAATTTAAATCTAGAAATTATAACAAAATGAACTAGCAGCCCCAGCAGCGTTTCATCTTTGTTTCAAATATAGAAAAAAAGAACGGCAGCGAATACCAGTTTTAAATTTGACAGTAGAACTGTTCGAATAAATAAAACTAAAACGGCTTGCTGGGATACGTTTGTTTCAGTTATATTATAGACCACCCATATGAATCTTGCAGCTGCTGAATTTGCTCTAAGATCTAATAATTAACTGCTTCTTGATTCATTTTTACCTCAAACATAAACTCAAGATGGAGTGGTCTGCGATTTCTATGTTTCATTTGAACAAGACAGTTTCAGTCTTTTGAAGCAAAACAACAAGCGTCTGATTGCTAGATGCGTCGTAACTATGACAATGATTGTATATGTTTGAAACATAATTCTCGGTTAATTTTTCAAAAGGGCGTATAAGCAAGTGACAGTTTCTCTTTGTTTACTTTCTATTCTATTAATTACCAAGCGGTTTCCACTTTTATCACTCAACTTTTTGCATGAAATGATACCCGAAACATTCGACTTTCAAACAGAATAGTGATATCAAAGAAAATCTTTTTAATCACATCACAATTATCAAAAGAGAGAGTGCTTAAAGAGAAACTGTCACTTGCTTATACGCCCTTTTGAAAAATTACCCGAGAATTAAGTAACAGTATGAACGATATTGAGAAATTTTGCGATTCTTGAAATAAGAAAGTAAATACTACTTAGAACTATTGCATAGAATTTATTTAGTTTATTATTGCCTCATTCCACGAAGCATTAAAGTCAATTGAAGCAAGGATTATAAGCTGAATGTAAAGATATGTTTGCTTCCTTCCTAACTTGTATTGTTTTCATGGTATTTTGCCGGAACTAGTCGACGCTGAATAACGTAGGGTCAACTTAACTAAATTATTACTGGTTCACGATTACTGACATTTTCTATGGATCGTATGGGACATGGTAATCTTTGCCGTAAGGCTAATAATGAAGGAGGAAGTAGTGGTTTCGTCACAAAGGCCTCCTCTTGAAACTGCATAGTAATGTATACAAGACTGGCCATTCTTGTTGTAACCGCTTCTCGGATAAAGTGAAATTTTATATCAATATGCTTGACACGTTTAGTTTCTTCCTTTTCTGCCTTGTCCTCATGAATAGGTATAAAAGTGCTTCACTAACGGAAGCGCAATTCGCAATATATTTCGCTTCCGTTGAAGACATTGACCAGGGTGGGTGGCAAGTGAATTAGTGATTTCAATTTCCCGGTTTTCCCCGTGCGCGAGACTAAAAATTCCCGGTTTTTTAACATGCTCAAAATAACATCGAAAGCTGAGAAATAAGTATTTTTCGGGTATCTCCTTGGAACTACGATTAAAACTCTCATCCACAGTCCAAACGTTTATCTTCAGAACTAACAGAACCATCCAGCCCAATGTATTCCATCTTAATTTTGTATTTTATTTTGCCAGTAACTTCGATGTAACAATAGGATTAAAACAAGGAACATATCTGGCCAACGGTGATGAAAGTGATCAGTCTTGCATTTTACGAAGGAATGAAGCATCAAAATTATTGCAATTTTTTTGAAAAATTAACATAAATTTTTTAAACTTCTTGCTTTTTCCAATAATGCTCTTAAGCGCAGCTTTCACATCATATTCGACGAATATTGGTGGTGTTTTGTAGGTTTCCAGAAATATCATCAGTTTTTTGAAAGCCTAATGATGAAAAATTAAGTTTAAAGTCTTACAATTAAAATAAAATAATTATTTTTCGAACTATTCAATCTTTTTCAATACTACCACTGAATCAGTCTTTAAAAAGCTCTGGAAAATCAGTCCTTCTTAAAACTAATGTAAGTTAGGAGTGTATTCTAGAAATGGGCAAAACCGTTCATTTCAAAGAAATATTGAAAACTTGATAGTTGTACCGAAAGAATCAGTTCTATTGAACCGTTCTTTCGTTTTTTCTGAAACTTTGTATGTTTCTTCGAAAATAATATGAGAGCTATAAATTATATTTCGTAGTAAACAGATTCAATAATAATAAAGTCTGTTTGCATGTGTTCTACCAATAATCATTCTCTTTTGTATACATTTTCAAAGTTCGCGAACTTCTACCAGATTCCTCAAACCAGCAAACGTTTCGAAAGACTATTCTATTGAGAAGAATAGAAAACTATCGTTCTTCAATAAAGAACTCCAGTAAACTAAATCTTCGAGGAAAACTAGTTCTTTTGGACCGTACGCGGACTGACCATCTCTAGTATATTCCAATACTTTTTTAGCCTGGTATAGTATAAGGTTAAAAATTAAAAATGAATGAACTAAAGCACAACATTCATCCCTCAAACGCGATTGCTTCTAACAACCAGTGGCGTCTCGTGACAAAATTTACGGGTTGTGCACTGCTTATATGGTATGATGAGTTCAAACATGAGACAGCAATTTGTTTTCAACTGCCATAAGCATAAGCCACTGAAGCTTCTCCTGAATATGTGCATACAAGTTCTCACATAGCCTATTGGGCCAGTTGTGCAGTGCACGAGGTGCACATGAGGACGAGAGGCCATTGCTAACAACATATACGATATTCTTTCAGAGTTGGGTTCTGACGAGAGAACCAAATCCTTCTAGAATTCTTAAAATGTACGCTTGTCACTTTGGAAAAACAACAACAATCTATGCCTCTAGTGACTGAGATGATCTAAATTTGACTCTCCTATCATCGACACTGAACAAGCTCTTACAAACTCTGAAAAACCAATTTCAGCTATAAAAGAAGTAAATCAAATATTCCTTGCAAACGGTGGATAAAATGAAAGTCGACAGCTTTGTCAATTTTTCGAATCCTATTAAAATCAATACCAAGATTACTAAACAAGTACTGTCACAATTCGACATTACTGAGACAAATTTTGGTGAAATTAGGGAAATCATTCGCTGGCAACTAAAAACATGGCCCCAAAGAATTCTTAAAAAATTTATGAAACATGTTACCTGATGTTACTTTTACCATTATGAGTACTTATTCTGAAATTTGAAGAAAAACACTAGAAAAGGTCCTGAGTGCAAATGACAGTTCCTGTTTCTTTACTCTTTTTTCACTTATTACGGTCCTATAGCAGGGTGGCAAGTGACCGGGAAAATCGGGAAAACCGGGAAATAGTCGGGAATTTGGTTTTACCGGGAAAAACCGGGAAGAAGTCGGGAATTTTAATGCAAATCCGGCAAAGAATTTTCTAGTCCTAATATTAGTAACGATTTTCAGCGACATGATTTTCCTTATACAACAAATGAAAAGATGAAGGCTTTTTTGTATTTGAACTAGAAGTTCAGTACAAGTTTTGAAACTTCTTATTGTCCCTCACAGGTTCAATGGTGCACAATCCATTTAAAATGGAGCCAACACCTTAGCAATTTTAAATCAATTATTCTATACAAAATGTAAGATAGAAGGATTGCCTATACAGGGTGGCAAGTGAATTAGCGATTCCAATTTCCCGGTTGTTCCCGGTTTTCCCGGTGCGCGAAACTAAAAATCCCGGTTTTTTAACAGGCCCAAATAGCCTAGCTTTAAGTTGAAGTTCCATGTCCAAAAATCTGTTTTAATCCACCTAGTGGTGTAATGATGTCTTTCTCATATGTTGTATTCTTCAAAATAATAAACCGTTTCGACGTTGCAACTGAGACAGCAATTTGTTTTCATCTGCCATACGCATAAGCCACTGAAGCCTCTCTTGAATGTGTGCATACAAGTTCTCACAGAGCCTATTCGACCAGTTGTGCAGTGCACGAGGTGCACATGAGAACGAGACGCCACTGCTAACAACATATACGATATTCTTTCAGAGTTGGGTTTTGGCGAGAGAACAAAAAACAACAATCTATGCCTTTAGTGACTGAGATGATATACATTTGATTCTCCTCGACAATCTTCCACTGCTCCTTCGTCGACATCAATATCCTCATCATAGCTGATAATCTTCGCAAAAAATTAAACCTAGATTCACTGAACAGGCTCTTGCGAACTCTGAAAAACTAATTTCATCTGACAAAGAAGGAAATCAAATACTCCTTGCAAACGGTGGATAAAGTATTCTCACAATTTAACATTACTGAGACAAATTTCGGTTAAATTAGGGGAATCATTAGCTGGCAACTAAAAACACGGCTCCTAAGAATTCTTAAAAAAATATTAAACATGTTACCTGATGCTACTTTTACCATTATGCATACTTATTCTGAAATTTGAAGACAAACACTAAAAAAGGTCCTAAGTGCAAGTGACAATTCCTCTTTCTTTACTCTTTCTTCCGATTATTACGGTCCCATCGGCAATCCTTCTATCTTACACTTTGCAGAGAATAACGACTGAAACTATTTACTTTCGATCTACTGTTAAAAAATGTTGGAAAATACAGGAATACGCCGTAATAATTGAAGGAGAAAATAAACAAAGTGAAACTGTCATTTGCACTTGGAACTTTTTCTAATATTTGTCGACAATGAATACAAATTCAGCAGAAGCATCCAAATTATCCTTTTTTTTAAGTATGAGCATTAATTGTGCTGTTATTGATGACAACTAAGAGAGCTCTTATTGATTCAAAATTGCTGTCAAACCCATACAAAAACTGTTGAGACATGAGGTGTTGGCCCCATTTTCAATGGATTGTGCACCATTGAACCTGTCTGGGACTATAAGATGTTTCAAAACTTGTACTGAACTTCTAGGTCAAGCACAAAATTGCCTTAAACTTTTCCGGTTTTCCGGTCACTTACCACCCTGTAATTCTCTTCGGCGTACGTGTTAATATTTTGCACTACTGATGATAGCATTTAAATGAATTCAAATGTTGAATTAGCTTTCAATATGTTTATCAGTCGAGAAACGCTTCTTCCACATAGCCTTAACAATTACCTAGACCATTGCCGAAGACACCAGTCCGCTTGATTATCGGACCAACAATTTTCAACATGTTTTTGAAATTTTTCAAATAATGTTTTTTAGGCCTTCTCTAAAATAAAGCCAGAGGCTAAGCCGAATCAAACACTACAAAAATTAAATTTAAAGAAAATCGTAATTGTCGGTGGAACCACTCAAGTAAAAATCGTTGTAAATCATTGTAATCTTCTGTTATTATCGATTCTCGAAGCTACGGCGGGATATCGATCCTGCACCATAAAGATAAGGTTGCGTATGACTTTATACTGAATCAATGGAAACAATTTCACCATTAGAAAAGTGATCCCAGTTAGAAAAGTTCTATTTAGAAATTTGTTTTAGTCTTAAATCCTTCACTTACCCTCATGGTTGCTGGAGTTATAGCTGACGTTGCCGCTATTGTTCTGCCCAGGGGAACCAGGTGCCGATAGCAACAGTTCATCGTTGATCGGTGAACCTTCCCGGGAATTATCCATGTAGCTGGGAGAAACCGGTGCCGAGCGAGGCATACCAAACGGTGTTCGGAAACACTGCGATCCTCGCTGGCGACGTTTGCGGTAGCTTTGATCAATCAATTTCATTTCGCTGGGTGGATCTATCCGCCAGAAGCTGCCCTTACCCGGTTCGTCCTGCGATCGTGGCACCTTGATGAAGTATCTAAAAAAACATGGGACCATTATGATATAACAATGATAAGTTCTTCTGAGGCTTGCAGTCGATAGTTACCGGTTCAAACTGAGATTGTGGCGAATTGAATTCTGCCAACCCTTGTTGGCACCTGTCCTATAGTAGGGATAGTTCTTCGATATGAACGAGTAGATACCAGACAAGGTAAGCTGTTTCTCGGGCGATGCTGAAATAGCTTGCACTATCAACTGCGCATAGCTATACGGTGGCTTGTCACTGTCGGACATGGACTGAGATGCGGGTGCTTGAAATTCCTGCTGGAGAAAAATATTCGAAAGTTATCAAATCAAGATTGTTCAAGAACGAAACCTAAACGGAAACCTACGGAGTAATTGTTATTGTTGCTACTATGACTATTGTGACTATATTGTGGAAACTCATGCACATTTTGCCTTGGACTAGTAGGACAACTATTAGCCGCACTGATCGTTCCCGTCGGTGATGGATATCCACTTCCACTGATGTACATGCCACTGTCACGTCCACCGCCTCCTCCACCGCCGCCGCCACCAGGATTGTGACCACGAATGTCTACAGCCAGATTCGGATTTCCACCGCTGCTTTGCTCGGGAATGGAAATCTTCAGCGGAGAGTAGATTACATTCGACGACGGTGACTTGTTGCCACTCGAGACTCCAACGTTGAGATTGCCTCCGACGGCGGCAATTGCGGCAGCCGCCGTTGCGCTACCACCCGAACCGGTTCCCACCTTGATCGGTGTGTGCTGATTCAGATCAATGGAAATGCCGCCGTTGTTTGCTTGATCGATCAGATTCTCGAACTGGATCTTGATATTTGTACTGGGAAAACGAATGCTGCAACTGCAAGTAAGAATGGATGTGCGTTATTGGAAATGTATGTATTGTTGATTGTATCACAAAAAGACATCTAGATCTAGGGATAATGGAGTTACTTTTACGCCCCCAACAAATAACTCCAGTACTTCCGAGATATGAACTAACAGCAATCAAATAGTCTCATTAAATAAATCACCAACTGCTAACGATATATAACAATACATGGAAACTCTAAAATGCTGCTTTCAACAACAACTGTGAACATGAATAAATTAGCTTTTAGACAACATTGACATAACCTCATGAAATGAGTTGAAAGAATATCGCTAGACAGTTTTACTTCAACGGCAATCCGTTTGCGTCATCAACATTCAAAACCCTATGGACGATGACGCGAATAGTGAACTACTAGCTCTCCAAACCTCGCAGAAAGATAATACGGTCTATACCTATAGATACCCCAAGACAAAGGGTATCAACGAGATCCAGTAGTAAAACAAAACTACAGCGACTTACCAGATATGTAGGTAGTCCATATCATACTAGATTTACTAGATGGCGTTTTAGTATACAACAGATCAAGTTTTATACCATATCATACTTATATTTTTGATTCTAAATATGATGAAATTTGTATAAAATAACGATCAATTGCGGACATTGTTGATTTTGTGTGTTTTATTTGGAAAAATCTACAGCCAAATCTCATCGAATGTTTGGGAAGGCTTTCGGCCCTCATACTCTATCGGAAGCAATATACAAGAAATGATTTCAATGCTTCAAAATTGGTGATTTTGACGCAAGAAACGAGTAACGTCCGACAACAAAAAATTTGATGTCACCGAAATTGCAACGTCATGTTTCCATCGGTAGAGACAACGCAGCAAATCGTTTCGACAAAAAGACAATCAATTAAGGAGTGTAGTATCGATAAGTAGTTAGCAACATTCAAACAGTTATTACTCTGAAATGGCTTAATTTTTTGCAGCGTGTTTTGCGGTGATATGTTTGTTTACATGTCAATAACAGCTGCGCAATCGATTGGTTTCGCTACGGTTTATCGTTTCAATGATGAGTCGAATTGATCCGGAAACGCAAAAGAAAATTCTGCACACTTGGTGCTCAGAAAGTGGTGTCACGTACAACGAAATTGCAAAACGGGTGAAAGTGCACCACAGCAGTGTCAAAAATATTATCGAGAAGTTCGGTAAGACCCTTTCCATGAAGGATTTGCCCTGATCGGTTGGAAAACGGGTCCCAGCCAGCCCGGCCGGGATTTAAAAGTGGTTGAGTACATCAGGAAAAGCCCATCGGCGTCGACGCGGGATTTGGCCAAGCAGTTCAACACCAGCATCGGGATGATTCAACGGATCAAAGTTCAGAACTCCCTGAAAACGTACAAGAAACAGAAGGTGCCGAAAAAGTCCCTGGTACAGCAAGTTCAAGCCAAAACAAGAACGCGAAAACTGTATAACCGGATTCTACAGAATAAAGACGGATGCATCCTGATCGACGACGAAACCTACGCCAAGGAAGACTCTCGAGCGCTGCCCGGACCACAATATTATACGAAATCGGTATATCAGGACCTGGACGACGCTGACACCACGGTGGCGAAGGAAAAGTTTGTACAGAAGGTGTTGGTCTGGCAAGCAATTTGTACCTGTGGTTTGCGGTCGTCGATTTTCTTCACGAAGGGCACAATTAACGCCAAGGCGTACGAGGAAGAATGTTTGAATAAGAGATTTGGCTTCAGCCCACTGGCCGGATTTGGCTTCAGCCCACTACGCCAACTCCGTTCTACAGTGGTTGTCAAAAAAAATTGTACAATTCGTGGAAAAGGACATCAACCCACCGAACTGCCCGGATCTTCGGCCAATTGAAAGGTATTGGGCAATTGTCAAGCGGCACTTTCGGAAGGAAGGTACAGTGTCCTAAAACATGCAGGAGTTAAAAAAAACTGGACAGCTGCCACCAGGAAAGCCACAAAAGTAACTGTGCAGAATTTAATGAAGAATGTCAAGTCCAAAGTTCGAGCGTTTCACAGAAACTAGGATTTTCTTCAATATAATCAGTGAAATGCATAAAAATGTAATTTTTCTACAATATATCGAAAACTGATGTCAAAATATGTTTTTTTTTCGCTTATTTATTCAATAATCAATTATGCTAACTACTTTTCGATACACTCCTTAGAGGTTTTTGTTTTGCAAATGGAACCGGTTTGTGCTCAAAGCACATGACTTTTTTCACCTTTACTACCTTCGGATATAGGTGGTATTAAGGTGATCTGAGAATTATTTTCCGAATGTGTTAATAAGTGCTCTCTTCGGCGCAATTATAGAGCAACTTCTATTAAGCTGCTTAGCTGAAAGACGCTCTTACGGTATTTCTATCGGTTGCAATTGACGAATTTTGCTCCAAATCGTAATCTGAGGTGGCAGCATCCTCCTAGATTTGGATGAACACTTTCTCATAAAATAACACATTGTTTATTCCAAAAATTGGTCAAGATTGTGATAAACTTTTTTTTATCATTTTTTTTAAAGTAGTTGTCATAAAATGACAAATGCTACAAAAAAGTATCGTACTATTTTTTACAGAATCAGTCAAGTTTTTGAATAAAAATATGTAAGGAGTGCATCGAAAATAAGCTATCCACATACATTTGTGTTGTACGGATGTATTTGTGATGGTTTTTTATGCTCAGATCGCAGCATGCTGTGCGTTTGGCTGTCAGCTTTCGATTCTTTACTTGTTTGTGCGGTTGAAATTCTGCGTTTTCAAAATGTCGCGCATTGAAAAGGAAGTGGAAATTAAAGTTCTGGACACATGGCTTAGTGAGAAGGGTATTACTATGCGAAAATTGGCGCAGCGGTTTGGAATTCATCATGCCAGTGTTAAAAAGATAATTAAGTTTGGGGAACATTATTCTTAGGATGAGCTACCAGGAAGAGGCAGTAATCCCGGTTCTTCCAACCCGAAACTGGACCAGAAAGTTGTATCTTTAATCATGAAGAACAAATCAATGTCAATTCGCGATTTTGCCAAAACAACAGGAACGAGTGTCGGAATGGTCCAGCGTATCAAGAGGCGAAATCACCTAAAGACCTACAAAAAGCAGAAAATCTCGGAACAAAAAGTAAAACAGAAGAAGCAAGCAGCAACAAGGGCCCGGAAATTGTATTCGCGTCTTTTGCAGGGATCGGATGCATGCGTTTTAATGGACGATGAGACTTATGTAAAAGAGGACTCAAAAACCCTTCCAGGTCCACAATACTTCACTGTCGTCGTTGGGGAGGATGTGAGCAATGCGGACAGGTCGATTCAAGTGGAGAAACTCGATCGAAAGGTACTGGTATGACAAGCAATATGTTCCTGTGGTTAGAAGTCAACCACTTTTTACACTACCGGAACTATAAATGCCGAAATTTATCGATCTGAGTGTTTCCAGAATATATTGCTGCCTTTAAATAGGAAGCGTACTACACCTCCACTGTTTAAGCCGGATTTAGCGCGGGTCACTACGCCAAAACCACTCTCAATTGGCTTGCGGAAAAGGGTATAAATTTCGTTGAGAAAATATCAATCCGCTAAATTACCCTCAGCTTCGACTCATCGATTACTGGGCAATCGTGAAGAAGGTTTTCAAGAAGACTGGCAACATGCAGGAGTTCAAAAAAATTGGGCTCAAGCGTCCAAAAAATGCGATGCGACACTTGTCCGTGAAGAGCGTTCGATCAAAAAATCGAAAATTCGTGAACTTAAATTTCATCCGGTTTTCATTATGCTCAAGTTTAACCTCGTACAATAAAGGATCAATTTTTAGTTTGAATAAAATATCGTTTTTATAATCATTTATAATGCAGAATCTCAAATCAGCGTCTGACGGTAAAGTAGAGAGTGAAATGAGACTTGTAATGCGACGTGTGTAAGTGTTTTCTGTTGGATGGATTTCCATAGAGATTGGGCTATAATTATTGAATGCTCTGTCGTTCTGTAGTCAACTATTGGCAAAACAATATCCCCGGATAGGAGCTAGAGCTACGTGTTCGAGGCCCGTCTCTAACGAGTCCCGTCTGCGGTAACATTCTCGCGGTTTTTCATTACATAGTTATATTCGCATGTCATTTTTCCAATCTGTTCTCCTCGTTAGATAGATACTGATCAAATTTAAAACTAGCTTAAGACGGATCTACGTCTTAGCAAGACTGCGGACATCTTTCGCGGACATCTTTCGCAGATATCTTGAAGTACTAACATATTATATGAAGCTCGAGGAATGCAGCCTTCCTTCAATGATAAGACTTTGAATCCCGACAAAAATTTAATCAATTATTTTTCGAGAAAAATTAGATAACTGAGACAATTTCGCTGCAGAATTCCAGATGATGCCAAATAATAACATGGGGGTATTGGCCATTCAAGTCGAAGATGAAACGTGAAACAAAAAAAAAACATTCCTAATTTTAGTCGCCTTTTTTGATAACTAAACTGAAACGAAACCAAATTTGCGAGAACTAGCAATTTCGATGTCGTGATTAATTTTATCTTTATAGTGGAGGGTCGGTCAGCTACTCTTGAAGAAAGGCAACATCCACTGAATTACTGTTGTTATTGTAGATTTTAAGGACACCAACAATCAATATCTTAGATCTTTCTAGAAAATAATTAGGGGTTCATTTGTGAGTTTTCTGATTTTTCATGAGCATAATCGTTTACTTTGACTAGTAGATCCAGAGGTTTTTTGTTCCTAAAAAACAATACAACATCGAAAAACAGTGGTTCTACTTACACTTTGGGTAATTTGTATGGCTCGGCGCACTTTCGGTGGAACACGTTGTCGATAAAGACTCCATTCTTGCTAAGGCAGAACAAATTGAAATCATCGTTCATGTCGTGCTGGATGATAAAATGTTTCCGGGAGACAAAACTATTTTTGCCCACGTGAAAGTCCACCTGTGACTTGGACGAGTTCCGGCCAACCTCGATGATGTCCTCGCTGATGAGTAACATATTATCCTTGCTGATCAGCCGTCCGATGAAATTGTGAAAGTTGGCTGTATTGGTGGCACTGTTGCCACCGGTACCACCGGTGGACAACGACGATGCAGTTGCGGGTGCGCTCATTTTGACTGCCGTATTCGATCCGTTGCTTAGTTTTTGATTAACTAGGGCAGACGCTTGCTGCTGCTGCTGCTGAGGTGGAGGTGAAGGAGACGAAACTGGAGATGACCGCTGTGAGGACAGCCGGTTGCTCCCATTTTTCGACAAATTTTTTTGCTGCTGCTGATATAGCGCAGCGATAATACTTTCCTCCTGCTGTTCGATCGAGTCCTGATCATTTCCGGCACCCATTTGTGGTTTTATCACTACTTTTACTTCTCCGTTACCAGTATCTGCCATCTCAAGACCTCCGCTACTAGAAACATAGTCCGCCGAAGTTGCCGTGCTCTTTATTGGCCCAGTGGCACCATTATTTTCTGCACTCGGTGTCCCCTTGGAAACAATAAATTGGTGTTGGTTCTGGAACACTTTCAGTACGTTAGCGCTAACGCTACTGCCGCTGCCACCTCCGGTGGTACTTCCTACCGTTGCCGACTGATGTTCCTTCTGTATATCCTGTTTCGTTATCGGTTGGGGCATATGAAATTTGGTTGTACCGCTGGACATAACTTTTCACACTATATGTATTTGTTTCAGTTCAATTTCTGCGCTGGAATACGTCGATTTTGAACATTATCTGAAACCAGAAGAAAAAAAATCTTTAGTAACGAGGCAATTTCGAAAATTTCTTTCCTAAACCTTAATACACTTGCTAGGGTTATATTTATCGACTGCAAATGAACACAAATTTACAGCGGCTCTTACGTAATCACTTGTTTACACCAGACAGTCTTCTGCACGAATCAAAACAGAAAGTATCCTCTGAAAGTAGTATATTGTGACACCGCCTGTGTTGCTTTTATTTTTCTCCCCATTTTTTTCTGACGCTTTGATAAATTCCACTCCTATTGGAATATTGAATAAATCGAAAATACACTCACACATATCTAGCATTCTCTCGCATACCCGACCCAGACTGTTTTCATGTTTGTTTATCAGTTCTCTCTCTCAGTCGTTCGTTTCGTTCTCTCATTCTGATGTACGTTTCGACTGTATTGGTAACAACACGGCACAGCGAGTACGGGATCGATTATGTGCAGTAGAGTCTATAGCAAAATCAACCGTAATGCTACACAAGATTCAATGAAAAATAAACATTGACTAGGTATGAACTTTTTGAGGTTGTATCAATTTGTTGTCGTTTTATGCTGTATCCGAGGAACAGGAGAATGTGATAACTTGTTTCAGCAAAAACACAGAACACTTCGCATTATATACAAATTGTAGATTAATGAAAATAGTTTACACATATTCCGACATTATATATAACAGTTAATAATGCTCTGTTAAGCCACAAATAATAACCGGTAATTAAAGATTGTCCGGTGAGCTAACTTTACAAATAACAGCAATGAATGGAGATGTTTGTACATTAGCTCGGTAATTGTATCGTAGCTGTTTTGCGATAAAATAGCTGAGAAAATCAACTCACAGGAAGGACACTAAGCGCAGTAAGATTTCCATAACGAATCTCCATTAACTCGAGGAATTTGATACGGCCTTATTTGATTTGATTTGAATAGTGTAGCAGCTGTCTCAAATTGAAACGGTTCGAGTTCTGTCAGACGTCGGAAAGAATACCGGATGAGTGCGCAGGGTATTGAAAATAGATTGTTGAAAATGGTGTACAAATATTGAGCATTCTTGGATGATGCTTTAATATATACGCATCAATCATAAGTTTCAAAACTGTTACATGAACGATATATTTAAACCATGAATAGAGGCCCAAAATGAAATATTTAGATAAAAATAGGAACTGAACACAGCTTCTCATTCCTTCGGAGATTCACTACACTATTGAAAATCAAAAAAAATATTGTTCTAATATATTTCATGTTTCTAGGAGCACTAAAAATTTAATACGCTGCATTTGTGCTTCAAAAGTTAGGCGCATAAATATGAAGTGTGTCATCATATGACACCTGCGAGTGTCATCACACTTGAATCTTAAGTGTAGACATCTTTATATCTAATCATTTGGACATAAGTGTGTACAGTGTGTAATTTTATGACAGATCATAACATATCAGTTTTAAGTTTCCCTGTATTGATGTACACATGTTTTCGCGAAAATCTTTATATTCGCTGACAATTGCAGTAATAATTAGTGTCAAATATATACCTAAAAGGCTTTGAGCAAAATGGCTACAAGAATCTTTGTACAACTAATTCAACTTTGCTTGGAGCTCGAGTATTGAACTAACTTTTTTAGGGATTGTGGACAGTAAGTACATTCATATTATAAAGGGTGTTTTTAAGAGATATAGAAGAACACTGTAAACGCATGCAAATGTTGACCGCGGCTTCGCTTTAGATGGCTCATGAGCAAGGTTCAACTTAGGCACACTCTCTCCTACATATCGAAAAATGCCACCGGCCCAAAATCCACAACAAACAGTAACTTTTTGGAATGAATTGGTAGCTCTTGCGATGCTTCTGGTTGGTGTCCAACTCCATTTTTGCTTGTTGATTTATCCCTTTAACCAGAAATGAGCTTCGTCGCTAAACACAATTTTTCGATAAAAAAAATGGAAAGCTTCCTCCAACTTTGCCAGCGTCCATTCATCAAATATTAGACGTAGCAGATCGATTCATGATTAAATTATAGACTAAACTAAACAAGTTTGACAATGATACAAGACACGATTCACGCGTGATCTGTCAAAAAAGGTGTTGCCAAAAAATACCAGCAAAAAAAAACCTTTATAAACGTCCGATGAATTTTTCACCGGCTTTTTGTTTACTTTCTTTTCTATTAATTACTAAACATTTCCCTTCGTTCACTTCAACTTTTTGTAAATGGAATGAAACCAGAAATTTTCAAATATCGATTAGTACTGATACGATTCTTCGTGATCGCGTCACAATAATCGGAAGAGAAAGTAAACAAAGAGGAACTTACTTACGCTAATGCAGCCCTTCAGCGAAATTCACCAATAATTGTATTATTTGTATGTGTTCGAATCATAAGATTTTCGTGTTTTCAGGTAATGGAATTGAATATCATTAAGAGGTTAAATACAAAGTTGAAGCCTATTCTGAAAGTATGTACCTCTGAAAATATGTTGGTAGAATTTCATCCAGATCGAAGCACTTCATTTGAAATGACAGCCGTTTGTATCGATTAAAATTGAAATTAACACAAAACTTTATCTCGGAATAGACCTTTGTGGTGGAAGTGATATCTCGAAAACTGCTCAACCGATTTTCATGATTTTTTTTTCTTTGTTCTTATTGATATTCTCGTGTACTTGAACGATTCTCTAAAAAGTTTTAATTTTTCAATGATTTTTTTTAGAATTTTGAGCATAAAAAAGTCTATTTTCGGGTCAACAAAATTTGTTTTGCGGGATTTTCTAAAAACGATATACAAAAAAAATTTATGGAGATAACACCAGACCTCAAAGTTTTGTGTATTTTAAAACATCTAAAAAATTAATTTCCTTTATCTTTGCGGTTTTTATGCGAATTTTCAAAGTTCTGCTGCGGTTTATTTCAAGCGAATTTTGAAAAGTATGGGTTCTTCTGATTGTTTCAAGCCGTACGCATCCGTTGCATAAAAAAGACTTGAGTATACTATGATTTCTTCACATGCCACGGACCCTAAGTGATAAATATTAGATAAGATCGGGTTTGAAGTCTCCCTTTTTGTCTTTCTCATATAGAAAGGTTATGCAATCACTGTGAAAACGACCTTTGAACCGAGGTCCGAAGGGCCGAGTGTCATATACTATTCGACTCAGTTCGTCGAGTACGCAAAATGTGTGTGTGTGTGTGTGTGTGTGTGTGTGTGTGTGTGTGTGTGTGTGTGTATGTGCGTATGTAACGTTTTTTTGCACTAACTTTTCTCGGAGATGGCTGAGCCGATATTCACAAACTTAGATTCAAATGAAAAGTCTTGTGGTCCCATACAAAATTCCTGAATATTATTAGGATCCGATTTCCGGCTCCGGAGTCAAGGGATAAAACACAAAAAATGAAAATATCTAGTTTTTCTCATAGATGGCGCGACCGATTTCCACAAACTTAGGTTCAAATGAAAGGTCCTGTTGTCCCATACATAATTTCTGAATTGCATCCGGATTCGACTTCTGGATTCGGAAATATAAGGTAAAGTGTGTTAAAATTTTTATACCATCACTGAAAAGCTCGAAAAAGCCGTAAAAAATCTAAATCGATTTTAAATCTTCTGCGCTTTTTTATCAGTAGACGGTCAAACAAACCGATTGCGGTTATTCTTTTAACAATCGAAGAAAATTATTTTGAAGAATACCACAGTATTATATACGACAGTATGATTGATATGAGAAAGGCATCATTACACAATTAGGTGGATTTTATATGACTTTTTTGATGCGAATTTTCAAGGATTTTTAAGTAAATTTTCAATGTTATGTGGACGTTTTTATGCGAATTTTTAAAATTATGCAAATGTTTAAAACGAATTTTCATAGTTTATTATTGTTCGTCTTGGAAATGCAAGAAAAGTTGAGATCTAGTGTTGTCTCGAAAAAAAATTATGTCGACTATCTGGGATATATATTTTATGTTCAGATTCGATTCAGGTGTTTTTCGAGATATAACAAAACAACAATAATATTCGATTTCGGAAATCTCAAAATCTACATTTTCTAAAAAAAATCTGGAGAAAACAGCAGATCTCGGCGTTTCACGTATTACCTTAGTTTTGAGGTTTTGTTACGCGAGTTTTTTAAAGTTATGGGTTTTTTATGTAAATTTTTTCATTCATGCGGTTTTTCATGGGATTTTTTTTTGCGATTTGAATCCCCCGCAAAAAAGGCTAGAATGTACTATAGTCCCAACATATGACACGGACACTATGCTAGCGATAAACATTAGAGTTGGTAGTATCAGTATTAAACCTGTATGCGCGTGTGTGTAAAAAATCTGTATAATGCAGATAAATCTGTATAAATGGCATCTCTGTTCCGGACAATCTCTAATAGATACCTATACCATAAACTTTAAATAATAGAAGTAACTAAATTCCGTACATCACTTTTGTAAGATTTTTTTTTAAATTATCTTTGAACCACCATGTCGCTAATCATGATACGGAATAAATACGGCAAAAAAAATCCGTTTTCAAGATCCAGAAAAGTAAGAACGTATAGTAAATTAATTCAAGTTTATCTAGAGATTTTCTTATGTCATCTATTTTAGTTTATTATTAATTTTTTACAATGTAAAATAAATCCAAACATCTATCCATTACCCGAATATTAATTTGATCATAATTGGAGCCAAATGTAAAAATGTTGATAGAAAATAGAATAATTCAAGTACCGTATTTGAGTTATACCAGACCCTTTCAGCTTTTAGCGGAATCAATCTTCAGTGCAACAACGCCATCGCACGGCATCACATTCAACATATCATGTCAATTGTATGGATGAGCATTACTCCTATTTTAGAGTGCACGAATTTGACATTTCTCTCCCCTACTTCTATGTACGAGATGCGATGCGGCCTCACCTGAGGATGCCATGCTCGCAAAAAAGGATGTTGCCAATGATTTGTTCGGGAAATGTGAGAGCTGGATATCTTGTTAATGTGATGTCTTTGGTTATACCTAGCTTCGTTTCATTTAAATTGTTTGTTTGAATAAATTGCCCAGGGTCAGTTCCGTGTTTCTCAAACGAAAACGCAAATAGACTTGAAACTGACTCTGATCGGTAGTTGAAAAAGAAAATCTGATTTGAGCAGAGATGCACCTGAAAATAGAACATTAGGAATTTCAATTAGCATAATTCTGTTGGCAACAGCTTGAAAGGATATTCTTTTACCGTCTAGAAACCTTCGAGCATTTGCATTTCAATCATTTCAATTCAATAATATGAAGTAAAAGCGCCGCCACCATCGTTCTGCTACCTTGAAAACCATCATTCGACAAGACATATCGCATGTTAGGAACATAACAAAAATACAACACCAACACATGAAAAGAATGTATATGATTATAAGCAAACCAAGATCTAGTAGGCAACGGCCAGATTGTGTTTGATGATGACACGACCTGAGTCACGTTTGCAATATATTATCAAGTGCTGAGAAACGAACGGAGGTCAATTTTGCATATTAGGTTCGATGCTGGCGTTCGGTACATTTTGCAAATATGCATTCCCAAATATTCCAACGGCCTTGGTTTGCTTGAAAAAATGTAAATAGTGATTTTGTTTGTAATTAGAATTATAATAATCCATTGATCAATACAGGCTTTTTGAGCATAACTCAAACTTGAAAAGCGAATGCACCTAATTTCATCTTACCCCTAAAGACAGCAGATCTCTCTATTTCTCTCTCTCTCTCTCTCTTTCTCTAACTAATGGTGTTCGTATATGAGACATTCTTTTACAAATCGAACAAAATTCGAGAAAAAATAGTTTCCGAATTTTGAAATCTTATAATTTTTTTTATTCTTATTATTTTTTGAAGTGTTAGTTAAATCCAATAAAATTTGAAAGCATCTTGTATTTGAAATTTATTATCTCCAGTTCTACTGATTGTATCAAATCCATTTTGTCACACAATATTTCTTGTTACAGCAGCTTACTATGTAGCTATTATGAACATTTTCATTTAGTTATTTATTTAATTGTTAAAACAATATTTTTACAATGATATAACCAACAAAATATTTAAAAAATACGTTAGCATTTCCATTAAAAAATTGAATTATTATAAGCAAATTAACTAATAGCTATTTAGCCATCTCTTACCAGAAGAAAGATAGTGTAAAAAACAGAATCCGATCAGAAGAACTGGATTAAATGAAGAAAGCAAGTCGGATTGTACCGAATATCAAATAATGAGCAATTTTGTCCCCAGCACAATGTACACTAATTCACCCTAAGCAGCGTTTGCTGGACAATGACAGCCAAACGATCTTTTATATCGCATTGCCGTAGCTAGTACGTGGCACTCAGAACGCGAGGATTTTGTCTTGGGCATAATAAGCAAGTATCTCTGGTCGTTGTGTTAGTAATTTTTTTCCGTGCACATGAGTTACTGCGCAGATTCAAGAAGAGAGGAATCGCTCAGCACAGCTCTGAGATTTGTTGTTCTCTCAGTCTCATATTGTATGTACACCTTCAGTAGAGGCTTCAGTGGCTTCTGCTTATGGCAGTTGAAAACAAATTGCTGTCTCAGTTGCAACATCGAAGCAGGTTTATTGATGAAATTATTGATAGATTCGCTCGACGAGCAAGGCGCCGAATTCGACTGCTTATTTATATTATTGTAATATTTATACAACAAAAATTTAATAAAAAATATCCCATCCAAAATTATATCGTTGTTTCATTGTATTGAAAATCGCAGGCGAATATCCATTCCTCAACATTTAGTTTTCACTTACAACGAACTGTTACATCTGATATCATACCACATCATCAGTGCACAACCCGTTATAAAAAAATAAATATAAAAATTCGAAAAATTTGCTAAAAAAAAATTAAAATAATAAACATAAAAATTCGAAAAATTTACTTTCGGGGAAACGACTCTTTCAGCGAAATGATCTATATATTAAAATGACCATCAGACTGAAACAGCTTTTAGCCAAATCCAAAAAAAAAAAAAAAAATTTCTGCACATTCGATTTGAAATAATGAGTCCAGTTTAATCAAAAACAGCTCATATGACCATAAATGATCTACAAAATGGAACAGTTTTGAGCAGAACTTAGAAGATATTTTACGATTTTCCATGACGATTTGAAATTTTGGAAACTTATCACCTTGTAACGTTAGAACCGGAAGTCGGACTTGGATATTTTGTATGGGACCTATTAATTAGGCCCTAGATTTTTTTGATCTGCAAATTAGAGATATTTATTGTTCAATTTAAAGAATTCGCTACTCATACTACAAAAAAAACTCCTAAAATTGACATTTTCATTCTAAAGCACCCTATCTCAGGAACCGAAAGTTGGATCTGAATAAAAATCGGGATGTTCTTATGGTATCTGAAGACCCTTAGATGGTAAAAATCGGTTGAGGCATTGGTTGAGCGAAAGCTACTGACATTATTTTCATTTTTTTGTGCATATCACACTGTAATATCGGAACCGAAATTTACATCCAAAAAAATTCGGAAGTTTGTATGAGTCCTTTTATTTGAATCAAAGTTTGTAAAAATCGGTTTAGCCATCTACGAGGAAACTGAGTGACAATATTTTTCACACGCACACATACACGCATGCACACACAGTCATTTGTTCAGTTCGTCGACCCAAATCGAATGGTATATGACATTCGTCCTCGGCTGAAAAGTCGGCTTTCACAGTGATTGCATTGCTTTTCTATTTGAGAGACAAAAACGAAAAAATTGCTTTCGATGAAACGACGCTTTCGGCGAAATGACCCATTCCGTTCATAATTTATAATCGAAGTTGTAATGCGGTTTCCGGTGGATTTTCACGTTTTTGGACGGAAGCCCGGAAGGCCGAGTTTCATATACCATACGATTGTTTTTGGGAGCTTTCATCGCGACTGCTAATAAGATGCGAGGTACTGAATCCCCTGGTTATTAATAACTTCGAAAGGCTAGTTGAGCTTCAATCTCAAACAAGATTCATGACAGTATATTACAACCATATGTCACAGAAAATCAACCCTTCAAGATATATTCCTATCCGTGTCAGCCTCCTAAATGTCCCAGACTCAACTTTATTTTTCGACACATCCATGCAGCGCGAAGTGCGTGGAATCCCGGAACACCTACGCTCGATGGAAATCCCAAAAATATTTACAAGTAAGTTCAGGCATATTGACTCTGAGAAAATATTTTACACGGACGGATCACGAATTGAAGAGGCTACTGGGTTTGGTATATTCAACAATAATGTTTCGGTCTCATTTAAGCTTCAAGAACCTGCATCTGTTTATATAGCAGAGTTAGCAGCAGTTCATTATAGTTTGAGTGTAATCGTCTCGTTATCTCCAAACCATTATTTTCTTTTCACAGATAGTCTGAGTGCAATTGAAGCTATTCGCTCAAACGCTGCTTGCCAAAATGAACCTTTTTTCTTGGGCAAAATAAAACAGTGCCTGAACGTCATATTGAATAATAATTATCAAATCACAATAGTTTGGGTTCCGGCTCATTGCTCCATTCCAGGCAATGAAAGAGCCGATAGTTTAGCCAAACGTGGTGCTATTGAGGGTGAGATTTATTAGAGACCGATTGCTTTCAACGAATTCTATAGCGCGTCTCGCAAAAGAACACTTGCCAGCTGGCAAGCTTCTTGGGATAAAGATAATCTGGGTCGGTGGATGCACTCAATTATTCCTAAAATATCGACAAAGGCATGGTTCAGGGGACTGGATGTGAGTAGAGATTTCATTCGTGTGATGTCCAGACTCATGTCCAATCACTACACGTTAGATGCACATCTCCTTCGAATTGGACTTTCCGAGACTAATCATTGTGCTTGCGGCGAAGGTTACCGCGATATTGACCATGTTGTTTGGACATGCGTGGAGTTTCGTGATGTCAGATCTCAACTAATAAATTCCTTGCGTACCCAAGGTAGACTATCCAATGTCCCAGTTCGCGACATTCTTGCTTGTCGTGACCTTCCATACATGAAACTTCTTTATCATTTCATTAAATCCATTGGAGTTCCAATTTAAATTTTATTTTATGTTAGACTGTTTTCTCTTCCATGAGTTCAACCAATAGCCAACTATAGGATATTGAATATAAGTGGTGAACTGATACAAACAAACCTGAAATAGTTATAAGATCATGTACAAAATAAATGTATTTTATTTAATGTTATTTAAAATAGCAACTCGCTTGATAAAAACAGTTTTTAGATTAAATAATGAGTACCAACATACTAATATGATATTCGAAATGTATTAGATTTAAACTACTATGTATTGTGGATGCCACGGCGAAGAAAAACTTATGTATATTGCCTATGAAATAAACGTATTTATGAAAAAAAAAATATACCATACGATTCAGTTCGTCGAGATCACAAAATGTCTGTGACAAATAATGTCTCTCAATTTTCTCAGAGATGGCTGAACCGATTTTCACAAACTCAGATTCAAATGGAAGGTGTGATGGTCCATTAGATTTAGTTAGGCAATTGAATTTCATCTTTATACGACTTCCGGTTCCGGAATTACTATGTCCAAATCCATGAGAAAATGCGCACAAACTAAAATGCAAATGAAAGGTCTTAACATTTTTTAAAAAGGTTCCGAGGTTTTATGCGATATGTGGAAAGTTTCCAATTTAATGAGTTTTTTTTCAGCAATGGCGAAACGACATGCAAATTTTTATAAAACTTACCGGTAAATTCATCTAATTGGCAGACTTTGTAAGTTAGTGGATATGTAAATCTACTTTGGGACAACTAGTCTCCAGTTTCCGGTCCCGAAAGCACCGGTAATAGTGATGAAAAGCTTCAAAAATGGAACTCACTTTGATTTCTCAGCAACGGTTAAACCGATTTTCACAAAACATGATTCATATTAAAGCTTTCATTGTCTTGAAAGATACTGTGCAATTCCATTCAGATTCGACATCCGGTTCCGGAATTATAGGGCGATGAGTGTCAAAACTTTCAAAATGTCATACAAAATGATGCAGAAACGGTAAGCATCGGTATGTGCTGGTACGGATAAGGAAAACGCCACCGCCTAGCACACAGCGTGCTTTGTTCAAGTTTGTAGAGCGTGCAAGGTTGCCACGGTTAAATCTATATTAACTTGACATAACTGTTTACAAATTGAAAAGGTTATGATAGTTTTTGATTTAATTCAAAATTGGAAAAAAATATACTAGGCAGAATCTTGTTGTGATGTTTTTGAAAATATAAGTAATATGAGAAAGGTATCAATACACTAATAGGTGGATCAAAACAGGTTTTCAATCATGACAAATTCCGTGTATAAATAACTTACTTCTAAACGAAACGAAGTAAATTCAGAGCAAAACAGAAGCATTGTTTAATAACAAAAAAAAAGATTTTTTTGAGAATATATAAGCTTTTAAAAATGAGCAAAACTAATTGCTAGTAATCAAAAGAAATACTGAAAAGTCACAATTCGTATTTAAATATCCGACATACGTCCTAACAATGCAAATTACACCTGAAGACTGGGTTTAAGTCCGATAACAATCAACACCAAAAAAACTCCAATAATTTCACGTCAGTTATGGATGCTTACTAAGTGAAGTCATTTCTATTTGTGTTGGAAACAACTTCGTATTTTTAGCAACGGTTTTATGTTGTTTTTAGTTTTCCAGCTGAATAGGGTGTTGAAGCTATTTTTACCATATGTCAATAGAAAATTTGTTTTGAAATTGGATGGATTAAACTGCGATAAAACTAAACGAGTTTAATTAGTTTCTGCACTCTATGTATGAATTTACCTTACTACATGCAAAATTTCGTTATGCTATTATTGAGTAGTCGAAACAGACATTTTATTCTGACGAGTTGAAAGCTCATTTCATCGAACTCTGTTTGGGTCGTTATCCCTATCCAAAGCGGTACAATTGATACCGAAATGAACCGAACTTGCCACGGGGTCTCCACGGACTTATCGAGCCAAAAGTAAAAACAATTTGGCATACCGTTCGTTTACACTGACTATAACCTTACTGTATTTTTTTTTTTTTTTGCTCGTCTTATCCTCTTCTCTCGTCCGAATCTGTGATTCGGCGCTGTTTGTTGGCGGTCGGCATTCGACTGTTTTGCTATGGGCGGCGGGCGAACGTTGGCAGTGTTGGAGCTCGGAGGGCACTTAGCAACAGCCGCGAGTTAGCCCAGGCAAAGCAAGGCAAGGCAAGGCAAAGGCAAACCCGAAAGCAGGGTCCATGTTTTATAAAACACAGCGCACACAGTGCGATGAAGAAACAACAAAACCAAACCCGTAAAAGTAACACACAGTGCATCACAACACCATGCTGCTGGTCGGTCGGTCGGTCGGTCGGTTGTTCGAGAGAGGGTAGTGGTTTTATATTTAGCCTGGTGTCTGTGTGGTGTAGATTGGATAAATAAATTTTTTCGAACTCGAGAATCCGAAGACCGAAAGCCGGCTGGCTGCCTGTTGTCTACGTTGAATCGAAAGCAGACCTATCTCTTGCGATATCAAAATAAATGTTGTATGATCGTGTGTGTGTGTGTGTGTTCGTGCGTGCGTTTTACAGATCATGCAAATCAAGCTAAAACACCGTTCGCATTGCCGGCAACAACCATGCAGTAGGTTACGGCGACACGTGATGATTTGAAACGTGGTTCGCGAAGGTTTGCAATCATCATCATCACAGTCTCAAGTAAATATATAAATTATTCAGAAAAAACAGAGACAGCGGAAAATAGCTTCAGCCGTAACCTAAATTGATATTTAGTTCTATGCTCATTATATTTATGAGATCGAATATTATTACTACATGATGTGTGGAAAAATGCGTGCGCATAAAATTAAAGAAAGAAGTGAAAATCATAACAACTTGTTCCTAGCAACATATTCAAGTCTCTTGAGCTGAGTCCATTTGAATTCGAAGGTCGATTTTTTCATATTTTTTTTAAATTGATTCAAATTTTGCATCAGTATTCTTCATAACCAACAAGGGCAATTTCCATCATCAGCCTAACTCTTAGGAAGGCAAAATCCTTGGATATTTTCAATTACATACATCTCAAAAACGATTAGTCCTATTGGTTTGGTGTTTTCGGTAGTGTTGTAGTTAGTAGAAAACTGTTGTAGGGTAAGGGTTCCCTATTTCATTTAGACGTAACGTTTGTTTGGACGTTACCCTAAAACCCTGATTTAGCCACTAAAATCACTGCGATTTTTTAATATTTTTGCCTAATTGCTCCACATTGAGAATTGGTTCACATTCCTTGGAAATTAAAATAATATTAAAAAAATCAACTAAAAACACTTCTGATATGTTCACTACTATGCTCCTAATTTCATCTCAAAGGTTTTATATTCATCCTATCGTTGGTCCTTTATTCATCCCATAAATTAGCAATGGCGGCAGCTATCAAAACCAAAATATTGCACTATTACACTCTCAGGTTCAAAATGTCAGAATTTTCTTTAAAAATAGCCAAATGCCTAGTATGAGATAACACACGATATTTTTAGAAACTATAATCAACCGACAAATCCAATGTTGAAATGGAAATCTTTTGTGCAAATATTTGATGATGAACACTGATAAACATTTATATTAAAATTTTTAACGAATTTGAACTGATTCATTTTATTAGTGAAAACAGATAGAGCAGATAAATATTTTTTATGAAAATATCTGGCATCTCTGTGCACAGTCGATGAAACACACACACACTTAACAATGTTATGGTGACGTATAGCGGAAAGAAACCAGTGCTACTAGATTTGTCACAATGGTTATTTCATTAGTATTTAACACGCTCTTTCTGGTAATATTCGAAGCCGAAATAGTTTGATTGAAATATAGATACTAACAATATAATTAAACTAATGTCACGGATACCAAAAAAAAACTTGTTGATATTATGAAGAAGGAAAACATTTTTTTTTGTAACATTATGAGAAAACTTGGCAACTTTGCGAAATCAAATGAGATGAAAACAAAGCGCAATCAAGTGAACTTGAGCTTGAGCTTGAGCTTGAGCGACCACCCCTGGTTGCTACTCCATTACTGATCGGGATTAGCTGAAATTGTACAGGGAGTTTCTAGATGATCCGACCTGGGACTGGTAAATCATCCTTCAATGTACATCTTCTGGTAATCCCAGAATTCATTGATCAGTACCGGCGCCGGCCAGGCCCGAACGTAGATCGTCTAAGGAATGGGAAGGGATGTTAGTCCAACACTTGTTGTTACTAGAGGCCGTATATACTACTGCGCACTCCACAAGTGTCACGGGAGAAGGATATTTGTTAGTAAAAAATTCAGTATTGGTCGCATTCGCGCGCGACTCAGTATGTTCCGGTTTTAAGATGCTCGGATGCACCACTAAACTCACTGATTTCCCGAGTAAACGTTTCAACAATATCCTATATTGAAGTCCCGGAAAGTCTTGATTCACAGCTCTTATTCGAGTAAAATGAAGAAAGATTTGCAATACTATCGCGTAACGAATAAAAACTTACCTATTTTTATATAAGAAATTACGCGATACAAAATAAACGAGTGAATAGGATTTAGACAAAATAGTTGATTCATTGCATTGACATATTCTAAACAGTTGTTATAAAATCATTTTAAATCACCAAATAAAGGTCAACAGATTTCACGCGCGTCTTTATTTATTATTTATTGTTCTTTATTATTTCCGCTTTCTTATTTTAATTACTTATTAAAACTATTAATTCGTTATATTGGTTGATCTGGGCAGCCGGCTACCAAGAAAAATATTAATTTATTTTTTGAAATATTAATATCAAGTGTTTTTTACTACGTGTTCAATATTGTCTCTGTTATTAACTTTGTAATATCAACGGATTTGCGCAATAGTTATAGATTATTTATTTATTTATCATTCAATTTATAATCCTGACAGACAATCAATAACATGGAGGAAGAAAACATTCTAAATTAGAAACTTTTTTTCGAAGTTAGACGGAAATTGATAGGTTGAATGAAGAGATAATTTAGTAAAATTGAGTAATCAGAAGTAAAACATTGAAAATATCTGATAACTGAAAGGAAAAAGAAACTCCTGCAATTATCGCCATTTACGACATGGAAGCAGGAACCCAGTGGATCTATTCTTGGTTCAGTTTTTTTCCGCCGGATTCCACACGGCATCTAGGCTGATACTGTCCGGAGAGAGCTAATAGGTACTATCAATCTCCTAGTGGACCCCAGCCCCTCACAAAGCGCAATCAAGTGAACTAAGTGAAAAACTTTAATCTCATATTCTTGAAGACTTTTATTGATTGTCGGGTAATTTTTGAAATTTTTAATCGTTAATTAAACAATTTGCAAGTGAACATTACTAATTATGAAGTCATCCAGCATTCAATAGTAGTGTAGTATATGTGCGAAATAGTGATCATGTTTTGAGACGAATCGATTTGTAGGCACATGACGAACCGTTAATCTTGAGACGAAAATGTGTCCGAAATTGAAAAGTGAGTTTGTTATAAATTAAAAAACTATCACCGAAGCATTTAAAACCATTTCTTCCAATGCCAAAGTATGACAATGGCTTGAATAATCATTTTAAAACATTCTACAGTTTGGTTCAGGTACGTTGTAAGATATTATACATGTTCAAAGTAATGAGGTGAAGGGATGAGATGGAAATAGGAGCTCAGATGAAATAGGGAACAGTTACCCTATTTTTATTTATTTCGCAAACGATGTTGGCAGCTAACATTTTTACCACCTGTGAGTTTCCCGTGACCAGTTGAAATTGCATGTTGGCCACATCCATGCAAGTCACCTTAGGAAGGGAAGGAATGTTAGTTCAACACTTGTTGCTATTAGTGACCGAAGAATTCTCTGCACCACCACAAGCGTCACAGGGGATCAGGGTCATTTCGCCGAATGCCATTTCGCCGAATGCCATTTCGCCGAAAAGGTCATTTCGGCGAATTCTTCAACAATCTTCAAACTGTGATTGGTATTGATTTGAAATAAAGACAAATTAAAAAATGATGTTTACTACCGTTTTGTTGAACTACAATCGTAGTTATGAAATAATCCAGAAAGATTAAATGATTTTTTTTAATTTTCTTTTCATTTCATAATTTTCGGAACGGAATTCCCAAAAAAACTTGTTGACTTCATTGAAGTATCTACCAGGCAATTGTTTGTGATATTTCCCGATAACTGAGTGCCAATGGCGGCGTAGTGCCAAAGATAAACTCAAGATTACAATGTCTCATACGATTCAATGAAAAATGTTGGGTCAGTAATCGTGAACCAGTTGGTTCAGTAATAATGTAATTTTATTGACCCTCCGTTAATAAGCGTCGACTAGTTCCGACAAGATGCCATGGAAACGATTCAAGGAAGGAATCAAACATATGTTTACATTCAGCACATAATGATTTCTTGCCACCATTGACTTTAATGCTTCATGGTATGAGGCAATAACAAACTAAATAAATTCTAGGCAATGGTTCTAAGTAGTTTTTACTTTCTTATTGCAAGAATCACTGGGTATGAGGCAAAATTGTTCAATATCGTCCATACTGTAATTTGATATTTTTCCAAACATTAACAATCATTGTCATAGCTACGACGCATCTAGCGATCAGACGCTTGTTGTTTTGCTTCAAAATACTGAAACTGACAGTGAACCGAGCTCATCGAGGGGTCCTATTCAAATGATACATAAGAAATCGCAGACTACTCCATCTTGAGTTTATCTTTGGTAGTGCCTCCGAGCCATCTTGGCTTCGGTTATGTGGCTGCGTTATTATCCAGGAGACATACAAACAAATAGATAAGTTTGATGAATAACTCGAATTTGAAGTTTTCTCGTTCATTATGTGATGTAAACGAAAATCCGGCGAAATGACCCGCTCGCGTCGCAGGAAAGGAGTGGTGTTGGTGGGGCGAGGAAACGATGAGAATTTATCTTGGTAGATTATATGACATAATTATCTCAAGAAACAATTCGAAACTAGTTCTGATACGACTAAATCCAAACTATTTCGCAACAAGAGCACGAACATGTTTTTTATATAACACTGCTTAAAACAAGGTGACAGCAGTGTTTCTTTAAAACATAAACATTGATATAATTATAGTTTGTAAGTTATCGTTAATGATAACGAAAATGTAACCTAGACAAGATTTGTTGGCTTGAATATGGCGAACACACTATGTAGTTTCAAGTAGTCGATAAAACATAAATAAAATTAGAATATTACTTTTTTCAAAAGTACTTTTTGTCGAAAATAATGAAAGACAGAATAGTCATTTTCTCATGATATATGAATTCAAAATAATGAGAAATCACTCTACTTGGATGAGCATTCTTAACATAGGGTTATTTCGTTGTTTATTTTTCATATCTTCATAAACAGATTTTGATTGAAGGCGCGTAAAAAAACAGTTAATTAGAATTGGATTCTGCCCGGTAGTTTTAAAATACCTTGTATAAAGTTTGTAATTACAAGTACTATACTGCCTTTTTATTATTGATAGAAAAGCATTCCGAATTCATTCAATGTTTATAATGTCGATGGTCACTAAATTTTAACTAGTTTATTTTAAAACAAGTTGTTTTCATGTTTTGGTAAGATAAGTTATTTCAGTAGAAACTGTGCTTTTAGAGTCACGCATGTATTTAGATGTTAGTAACAAGCACACCAATTTCTTGTTGCAAATTAGTCACAAAAAGCTAACGTAAAAAATTTCCTACTTGGGATATAAACGTACGCAGGCGATGTTTGAACCTGAACGTTCATGTGTAACCGACCTCAAAAAGAATAATTTATATATTAATTATCAAAAAACCGATTCACGACGACAAAATCACAATGAATTTCTAGTCAAATTTCGAACGAGTTTACCCAGTGTACGCGCCAAAAGGCATCTCAGATCTAAATGCAGTTCGTGTTGGTCGTAACAATTCAAGGCATTTTTCAGTCCCACAGATCATCATTAAGAATTAATTAAATTTTCTCAATTTCCTACCAAAAGCATCAGATTCATCAAAATGGAAGTTGAAAAGATTTCGCTGTCACAGACACATTCAATTACGACGGGCCACGCTATCACGCAATGCGAAAATGAAAGTATTGATGTAGAACACATCGTTATACTAGTATGGGTGTCGTTTCGAAATATGCCGTGCGAAACAGGGTTGCCACATATACAGATTAATCTGTATTTTATTTCTCCTGAAACATACAGATTTAAATGTGGCGAAAGGAAAGAATTTGTTAACACAACTAAACATCCGAATTGGTTGAAAAGGTGTTTTTTCTAAAAATAATTCATATTTCTATGCGGATTAAGAAATCAAGTACGTCAAATTTTGTCTCAAAACAAGATAATATTAAATTCATTGATTTCACGAGCAAGCATATGAAGCTGAATAGAAAATCTGCTCCTTCACAAGCTACTACGCTTGGAGGCACCGTAGATATATTTCATACTTTTCACATCCTAGGCCTATGGCAGCTGGCAACTGAATTGCCGCTTTCAATTTCCCCGTTTTTAGTTAAAAACTTCCCGGTTTTTGGGATAGGCTCAAATCGCCTCTGTTTAGTTTTGACATGAATACGTCTTACTGTACTATGGGACGTCTTATTAAAATCCACCCTGTGAATGAATGGGTAGACCTTAATTGTGAATAACTCTCATTGTACTTAACGCTTCAACATAATTCTTTCTCCATGCCATCAGAAATATGATCAGCAATTTATGACTAATTTTTTAACAGAGTTGATAACAATAACTAAAAAAAAATAGTTTTCTCTAACTTTTGGAAACAATGTAGAAAACTCATTACGCTTGCTTAACTTTTTCGCACCCGAACGACGGCTTTGAGGCGAGACCGCTCAAGCGAGACGAACAGTCAGTTCCAACCAGACCTTCTACGGGGTATGAAGCCTCAAACACTCAGGTTGCACTCTCATTCACTTGTAAAAAGCCTCATTCGGATTGGATTCAGAAACTAAATTTTGAAACTGAATTGAGAACCTGGATTCTGGTTCACGAGAACTTTGAACTAAATTTTATATTTAGAATTTAGTATCAGACTGCAGATTTGGAACTTAGTTCCAGAATACAGGTTCAAAAGTTAAAACTAAGGCTTTGGAACTGAATCTACATTCTAAATTCTGGTACTAGATATTTGGAACTGATTTTAGTGCCTTAATTTAAGTTCGGAATTCGTGTCCTTCTTCTCAGTCCGGAACAAAATTCAGTGTTCTGAAACAAAATTCATGATATGAATTCTGATTAGAGATTTTAATTTTGAAACTGTCTTCTGAACCTGAATTTAATTCCTGAATTCAGATTCAGAATTGAGTCCCTAAATTCAGTTTCAGAACTTATTTCCAGGATTCAGATTAAGTAGTCCAATTTCAATCATACTTTGGTATAGATGTACCGTAACAATTCTAGAAGTGAAGCAGTATAAGTTGCAAAATTCACACAACAATCAACTAATTGATTCGGATGCATAAAAGAAGCATGTCAGTTTTGTTCGTATTCGCGTCTTCCAGTTATGATTTTGACATTACCCATCCGTCTTTTTTTAAATATTTCTTTAATTCAAGCTATAAACAGATATCACATGTCCAAAACAGAACATTATTATAGGCCCGCTTATTGAGGATTGAAGTATTTTCCGGGCATCTTGATGTATAAATAGGAATTATTCATTATATTATTAGTATATACTCGTCCCGGGTTGGCGGTTCAATGCTGGTCTTGCAAGCCAATTGTCGTATGTTCGATCCCGACCTGGAAGGATTCTTAGTGTCAGTAGGATCCATAGTACTAGCCATGCAATGATTCTGTACACTAAGAATCGACTGCGAAGTCTGTTGAAACAGAAAGGCCAAATTCTACAATAGGAATGTAATGCCAGGACTTTTTTGTATATACTCAAGCAAATTGAGTTGTGAAAATCATAAGGCAAGTCTTATGATACATAAAAAATCATCAAAATCATAATTTCATAAGATAAATATGAAAAATATACCTCTGCAATATACATCTTATCTATCACTATTATAGTTTTCATACGAACAACTTATAAGATATATGAGAGAAGTTATGTTTATCATAGAAATTTCGCACAATGTTCCTAAAAATTTCTTATGAATTTCATAAAGCGATTTATTGGAATTCCTATTTTCGGGATTTCATAAGGCTGTCTTATGATTCGCTTACGATATTCTTTTCTTTTTTTTCTTTTTTTTTCCCTTTATGGGCTACTCTGGCCGAGGGGGGATTCGCTTACGGTATTCTTGTGGCTAAAAATCATACGAAATCATTATGAAATTCGAAAGATGATTAGTACGACCGTACAAATATTCTACATTAATTATGGTTTCGGCTTTAGCGGTCTGTTAAATAAGAACGGCTGTTATATACTGCCCGACGTTTCGACCACTGGTTATGGTCTTTTTCAAGGGAAATGATAAATTATCATCTTCATATACTCGCTCAAGCTCACTCACGCAAATAAGTTCACTGAATTCAGCACCATCTCATCATTTACCCACCATCTTTGAAAGTGACGTTAGGTAGTGCATAGTAGTAAAACAGGCTAATGTTTAAAACAAACGTTATTAGTGCAACGTAAGAAATCAGTTTAATTAAAATATTTTAATGATTGTAAATGAACAGGTTTTTGTGATCGCACATATGTTTTTTGTATTTTTTAGAAAAGTGACGAAAGAAGCTTTGTTATTATGTAAACAACCGTTCGTGGGCATACGATTTTTAGACAAAGAACGATAAGATAGTGATTTTTTTTTTTAATATTTTTGTAATATCATTTATAACCAATAAACTTACAGTTTCCCTTGAAAAAGACCATAACCAGTGGTCGAAACGTCGGGCAGTATATAACAACCGTTCTTATTTAATAGACCGCTAAAGCCGAAACCATAATTAATGCAAAATTATGAAATTCCTTATTATTTTGCCTTAGTGTATATTTAGTATGTTTACGAAACATAATAATAAGAAACATACTATATATACTTTTTTAAATGAATTATAATTATATTTTTCATTCGAATTTTCAAAACTGTACGGTTTTTCATTGCAAATTTTTGAAGTTATGCGGTTTTTTATGCAATGCGTAGCTCCCGCATAAAAAATACTTGAGTGTATTATATTTGAAATTTAAATATCAAATTGTTGTCGAATTTGCACTCACTATAGAATTTCACTAAAATAGAGAGATGAAAATAAAAAAAATACTACCTCGTCATACAAATACCTAAGCACTGACTGATTTCAGCCTCGTGGTACACTCGTGCTCTAGCAGATTTAACGGCCCAGCATAAAATGCAAGACACTGAACATCACACACCTGTTCAGTGATCTAACTAATGTGATTATGTTTCTGTTCACCGAAAACCAAGCAAAGCAGCGCGGTCCAGAAATTCAGTATGTGATGCAACACAACGCTAAAAAACAAGACCACAAGTACAGTGTTTACAGTCGCTATATCTACAGGCACTTCTCCGTACCACAAACATGGATATTCTCATCTCATGAAGACGACGTGATGATGTTATAGTGAGCAGCACTCAGCACCGTGGTTTCCTCGCGTAAAGTATACATATAATGGGGCAAAGGCATTATGGAGGGGGCGAGATTTTATTTGTTTATCATAATATGAATAACAAAATGGTTCCCGTTCTGAGCCGCAATAAATCTATGTAGAATTCTTTCTGTGGTCGTTCAGCCTAGTTGAGCTAATGTTTATTTAATATCTTCAAAACATCAGTCAATACTCGTGGAAGCACTCGACTAGCGTTGCAATACGTATTGTTTATTTTGAACAGCCATATATATATTTTTTGCGGAACGCGTGGTTTCGACATTATACAATCGAGTTGACACGTGATTAAGAATAATCTGGAGCGTACCTAGGCTTATAAATACGCATTGACATAAACAATAGTGAAAAATGCAACTCACCTGAAAACCAACTGTCGTGTGTTTTACTGTTCCGCGGAAGTGCGGCTTAAATAAATAGGTCGTACAATTCCGTAATCACAGAATGAATAATTTTCCGACTGTCCGCACTGTTCCACTCAGCACACAATCTGCTGCTGCAAAACAACAATCACTAGATAAAGATCGATACGATGGAGCTTTTCCGAGATATTTTTCTTCGCTTCGCAACTTTTCACGATTCACCTTTTCTCAGTTTTCACCAATAAATCCAGTTTTTCAAGATTCCTTTCGTCACTCGTCTGGGGCGATGCACGTATCTCATCGATCAAACGATGTTTTCTTGTTCACTGTTTACGTTTTTCCTAGGAATTTAAGGTTGCGGAAGATAGGAAAATAAAGTTATCAAATTGCAAACCATACGAAAGGCGATTAGTCTAACGTGAACACGACTCTATTTTGATATGGTTAGCGAGTGGAGAGACAACTGGCCCCAGCGTTGCCAAGTGCGAGTATATAACATCTCTGCGTGGGTAAAACTACATTTGCACTTGTGACAAATGCATTCATAGTACAATAAATTATACCTACATGCAAAAATAACTTTCATAAAAACTAATCAAAAGTTAGTTTTTGAAAAATTTCTTCAAAATTATTTTTACTTATGTTAATTTACAATTTATTGTAAATTAGGATTTTTTTTCATTCCAGCTCGTTTGCAATGCTGATCGCACTGTTCGAAGAACAGGTTATACCAACACAGACGCATACTCCCGTTGCACCCCGCACACTTCTTTTCAAATGTTTGTGTTTACGTTTGCATGGCGAACATCGCACAACTCTTGCCTATAATATTTTGATTATGGTGCGTTCGCTCTCTTTCCGGCTGCCACAAGTCGAGCATAGTACCAGAAGGTGCTCGCAATCATGGATGATCAAACAGAACATTGTAATTCCGTTTACACCAATACCAATACGCTTCATCCGCGGCGCAAGAGGCAAAAATCAATGTGAATTTCATATTTTTCAATGGAATGTGTTGTTTTTTTACCACCACAGCCCGGTTCAACTTTGGTACCGGCTTTGATATTTTTTAAAAATAACATTTTCTCAAACTATGCACTTACCACTAAAGCACTCAATTTTGACTGTTTTCAACACTTCATGAACGTATTTATTGATATTTTTAAAATATTTTGCTCGAGTTCGCATAAATTCAACCTCACTACGAGATATTCAAACTTCTTGAACTAACTCAACAAAACTGACATAAAATCGTATAGTAAATCCCGAACGAGTTTTATGGTCGACTATTCGTTAAACGTTGGACCGAACGTCAGAAGTATTGTTGTATAATGCTACAGTCGGATGTACGTTTTGTTGGTGGGTTGAAACGTTCAACGAAGGCAAGCCAATATCTATGCGGTGGTTGCGGCAAAATGCTTTCCGTATTCGTAATTTAAAAAAAAAAACAATTGCTAGTTTCACCAGTTTTTCCCTTATCCAAATGAACTAACTAGTTTTCATCCAGATTCAGCTTTTTATAATAGATATGAGGCAACAAAAGAAGCTGATCGTTAGTGGTAAATTTATTATATCAATAAAGGTAAATTTAATAATATGACGGCCCACATGAAAATTTAAAAATCGTGAATGAGAGAATATCATTCAATTATGAGATTTTCAAATGACAAACTGCTTTTTTTATTTTTTTTTCATATGAGGACTGAATAGCAATTTTAAATCTTCGAATTTACGGGAACCTGAAAAGATTTTTAAACAATATTTTAAGACCAACATTAAAAAAAGCTCCCAAATGCAAATGACTCTCTTTTGATTATTACGGTCCAATAAAGACTAAAACCATCAATTTTCGATTTGGACTGTACTTCCCATACTCGCATATCAGTCGCATATCGATTTTCTCCAATTTTGAGTTAGCTCGAGAAATGAAATCTATCCTCAATATACTCTCAGAACTTACAATAAAAGTTGAGGGTTTGTTCAGTAAAATGCGAAAAATTTATAAACTCATGTCTGTCCCATATGCAAATTACCCGCATGTCAGTCCATTCAGTGCAAATTTCAATATTTTACACACTTAAATTTTATAGCTGAGTCTCGGCAAAAATATGCCGAGATTCGCACAGCCGAGTAATCAGCAATCATCTCGGCAAAAATAAAATTACTGAGCGTCTCGGCACCCTCAAATTTGACAAACGTCAAATATTGCCGAAATCGTCAGCATAAGATTTACTGTTTGCTCAGTGAAACGTTCACTGAATATTCGGCAATCCAATAAAACGAAAAAAATGAAAAAATAAATTACTGAGTCATCAGTAATTAAAAATCTAGTAGATTAATTTTGTTTGTGATTTCTCAACATTATAAACACGCCATTTAGGATCAAAAATTCATTTTATTAACATTTAAAGGAGGCTTGCAAATTTGTTGCCAGCATGTAGCATACAGAAAAATTTAAAAAAAATATCGGAAGGCTCGCATACTGTAAAAACCATGCAAAGAGTTTTAAATGCTGACAGTATTTCCGGTCCTATGGGAATTATTACATCTCTCCAAACTAATGAGCAGTCTCCTTCGCCAAATTCCTCAGACATCACTACCATCAGCGGCGTTTCCGGATGGCTTGAGTCGAGCTGGAAATATGAAAATGAATATATACATTGATTTCTGGTTTACAAAAATTTTCAATATTTAATGATGCATATACGGTATTGTTCAAATAAACTTACTTTGATCCATTGAATTATTCCATGCATTGGGTTATTTTTTCGCATATCCCCCAAAGTTTTGTCTCAAGGACGCTTTGAGCCCCGAGTTGGGTGTTTTCCCTTATAATCGCGAGTGCTCTGATAAAGTCGCTTTTAATAAAGCGAAACATTCAAGCTATTTATTCAATATGTTTACTTGCAAGTGGTTCCACACTTCTTCGAAGATTATCCATTTTTTCACTAGAGAATTTCATCAGAAAATAATCGCGCAATGCGAAGCGAAAATTTTACGCGGCAAAAAATGACAGCTGTTGTACTGAATTTCGGCAAAAGCTAGCGCATATTCCGAAATCTCGGCAAACGTCGCTGCTGATGTCGGCATATCTGTTGTTTACTGATACATTCAGCAAGCAATTATGTCAAATTTCGGCAAAATGAAGCATTTTACCGAAATATCAGTGAATGCATTTAACGAAGTTCAGAAACATGCGTATTGATTACTGAGCTATCAGCAAATTTACGTGTTGCTGATCAGTTTCGGCATTTTAATATGCCGAGCTCAAGAAATGGTTTTAAGTGTGTAATTGGTTGCAATTTTGGAATAGCAATGGTGTATTACCGATATTTCATGTAATAATACCATGATTTAGCATTAGGTAGCACAATAAATCAAAAATGTAGAATTCTTTTAAAAAAATCTACTGATATATGATGGAAGAGAAAGTAAACAAATAAAAACTGTCATTTGCACTTGGGACATGTTCTAATGTTCATTTAGATTTTCATCAATCCGATGAAGTTTCAACTACACAATCAAAAATATTGTCGATATTTCGTTACTGCCATCTCGTTTGCCACCTTATTATTGATCACCGCTACCTTTTTTATGTATAGCGTTGAAGGCTTTGCGGAAAATAAAAACTACCTACTGTTTGACTTCGTTTTACTTAATTTTGAGTTGTTCTTAATATTTTCTTTCATTCGCTCTCTCCATTATTGTCAAAACACAAGCAGTAAAACCACCCAACATCGAGAATTTCGCTCAATTAGATGACACACATTCAACCTAAAATTGAGTCCATAAAACTGAACCGTTGAGTCATTATAACATACTGGTGTGTAGATATAACTTATTTTTCAGTATAGTTTCTTAAGGAAAAAAAAGTATGTAATTAGATCCACTTTACCGAAAATTATGTTATTGAACGGAGCCATGGAATTAGGTGGTAAGTACTCTAGACTAGTTAGTTTTGCGGTTCCGTGTTCATGTTGCCATAACAGTTTTATACCAGTTTGCTACACTCTGATGAGAGATTCGTTATTTGATATGAAAAATCTAACTGGATTAGCAGTCTAGATATTGAGCACAAACAGTAACTTTTATTGGTGTTGGAGCTTTTGTAGTTGTTAATGTATGTGTGAAGTATGTGGACAGTAAAAAAAATAATGCTAACGATTAGAAATATTTAGACATGTTACATTCTGTATAAAAACTTACCAAAATTCGTTCGAATTTGCGTTAGTTATCTTCATATAATTTCAACTCATTTCTTCATTTGTGTAGTAGGAATAATAAGGAGTAATAGAAGTAAAGGTAGACCCATTCATCTCAGGTACAGTAGTCATCTCATATATGAAAACCATTAGAGCGAGATCCAGTGGCGTACCGAGGAAAGTTGACGCCTGGCGCAAAATAAGAGATTTGCCGTCCCCATCGTTGGTTTAATGAGTAAAAAAACAAAGCTGAACTCCATCTCCGGAAAGCTGGCTTTGGCGAGCCAAAAAAAAAAGATCCCAAGGATTACTTTGCCGCCCCCCTAATGCCCCCTTCGTATCCCCCTCCCCCTAGATAAGCCAGTGGCGAGATCTACTGTCTCTGTTCGATAGATTGACTTCAAGAGTAAGAAGAAATTACATACTTCTTTTTTCGCTGAATCTCGGCAAAATAGTTGCCGAGATTTGCAACGCCGAGTACTCGGTAATCATCTCAGAAAAAGATAATATTACAGAGTCTCAGCAATCTAAAATTTGCCAACCGTCAGTTATTACCGAAATTGTCCAGAAAAAGTTTACTGTCTGTTCGGCTTAACCTTTACTAAATGATCGGCAAAAGCAACGAAACGAAATTTATGAATTACTGAGCCTTCAATAATTAAAGTGAAATTCATTTTTCAATTCATTCAATTGGGGATCAAAATTTCGTATTATTCTAAGCATACACAAAAAAAAATTTTCTCCGAAATATTTCTCCAGGAAATAACTGCGTAGTGCCAAGCGAAAATATGAAACGTAAATGACTGTTGTCTTATCGAATTTCGGCAAAAGTTAATACATATTTCGAAATTTCGGCAAACGCATTTGCTTACTTCGGGATAATTGTTAATAACCGATGAGTTTAGCACAAGATTTTGCTAAATCTCGGCAAAAAAAATTAATTTGCCGAGATATCAGTAAATTTGTGACAGAATTCTCTAGTAATATTTTTGAAAATATACGAAAGGCATCATTACACCACTAGGTTGATTAAAACAGTTTTTTTTTCATTATCGCTAAAAATGATGTAATTCCGGAATCGGAAATCGGATCCGGACAAAATTCTTCATCAACTTATGGGAAATTCGTGGAAATTTGGCCAACGGCTTCTGAGAAATTGGACTGATTTCCGGTTTGGAGTATACGATCACTTTTCCCATACCCAAATCAATGTATTTAGTCATCAACTAAGCAGAATTATACTACTAGTTAAAAGTATTTTTCTCGATTTTCCAATGTCATGTTTAGGAACACGCTCTTGAAATTAAGTTTTTTGTGTTTATCAACATCAGATGCTGTCAGCTTGAAGCGAAATCAATCTTCAGTTAAGCAACGCCATCGCACGGCATCACATTCAACATATCATGTCAATTGCATGGATGCGCAGTGCTCCTATTTTGGCGCACACGAATTTGACATTTCTCTCCACTACTTCTATGTACAAGATTCGATGCGGACTCGCCCGAGGGCACCAGGCTCGTAAAAAAGGATGTTGCCAATGATTTGTTCGAGAAATGTGAGAGCTGGATATCTTATTAATATGATGTCTTTGTCAACATGTAACTCCGCAATCGGAAGTTGCATCCGCGCCAAATTCGATAGCATTCTGTCTGATTGTATGACCTTTCATTTGAGCTTAAGCTTTTGAAAATTGGTCGAACGGTGTCTGTGAAAATCGTGCGTATACTTTTTGACGTAGAACTACGTCTTTCTTTACTATGCTCACCTGGGAACATTTTCAAAACTTCACAACATAAAAGTATAACGAAAATACTCCAGATTTAATTTCTTAATAACTCCTTTGTTTGAGTATTTTCTCTAATTTTTTCACGAAACGATTTTTCTAATTATTTATTTATTTTCGTTTATTACGTAAAAACTGTTTAAATAGTGAAAAAACTGGTAAAACACAAAACATCAAAATCGACCGAATCTATAATAGACCCTGTTTGCTAGCTTCAGTCTATGAAGAACCATGAAAGTGGAACTACACCCGGCATTATTCAACTGGTGCTTCAGTCAATGTCGAATTTGAGGTTCCGTCCCTTAACTAGTGAGCAATTCCAGAAATGCTTAGCAGATCATCAGACTCGACCTTCTCCGATTTGGACGAAACTTTGCACATGGCTTCAGTATGGCAAACCTTAAGTTTTGAACCGATGAAGAGGTCAATCCGACTCACGACTGATTTTTAAAAAGGGCGTCACCAAAATTGCTTTTTCAAATCGTTGTAACTCGGAAACCGTTAATCTTACAAAAATAGCGTTCAGGAAGAAGTTATAGGGAATCGATTGGGCATTCTAAAAAAATGTGCATAAAAAATGGTGTTATAATTAAATATCCAAGTATCTCAAGAACAGCTACTTTTAGAAGAAATGATATCATGAACAAATTTATTGCCTTCAACCTGTAGAATAATATTCTACTGTTTAAATGATTATCTTTCAACGAGAACTTGAAATTTCGAATATATCTGTAAATTGTTTTAGCTGTAACTTCTTCATTATTCAAAAGGCATGGATGGGATAGCCATCAATCTGTAGGTTTTAATAGGACCTTTAAAACAAAACCATGCTTTTTTTATTTAACTTTTTCGGATTATTTTGTAATTATTGAGAAAAAAACAAAAATTGTTTTCAGTGTACATTTTTTTAGAGTGCCAAATCGATTCCCTACAACTTCTTCCTGAACGCCATTTTTGTACAATTAACGGTTCCCGAGTTACAACGATTTGAAAAAGGCAATTTTGGTGAAGTGCAAAAATACATACGCCCTTTTTAAAAATCAGTCGTGAGTCGGATTGACTTCTCAATCGGTTCAAAACTTATAGTTTGCTGTACTGAAGCCATGTGCAAAGGTCGATTCTGATTTTGTCACTTTTTCGTCTACTCATTTCTGGAATTGCTCTAGTTCTTCTGTGAGCATATTTGATGTTGGACACTCGCAGTGTGAGTTTCGCTTCAAACAAGAGTGATTGCATCATAAAGCTTCTGGTCGTTTGCATTGGAGGAAAATAAACGAAAAGTGGACAACTATGGGGAACATCACTCAAAATCAGCCATTCTAATGGCTCTAAATGTTGTCTAAAGAACTATGAGGATTACTTCTTTGCAAATCGATGGTAAAAATCATCAGTTCAGTGCAAATGGAGAATAATTTGATTAACCTTTTGTACTTTTCGCTGTACGAAATTCGCACCAAACGAGTGCAAATAACGTTAGCATTTGACTGCATCGCTTTTCCGAGCAGTGTTTAATATCGCCGAGAATTTCACAATTTAGCATTAAAAATGCCAGAAATGAATCGGGATCGGCATTTTGGTAATTTCTTTTACTCAAATATTTAGATGTGTGAAATATTAAGACAATGATTTGGAATGGCGCCTAGAATACAAACGTAATCATCATTTAAGCGCTTGTTTCCTAGTTTATGAAACCAATTTTGAGCTTATCTAAAATTTGCATGAATTTTCACTTCCGTCATTTACTAAATTTGAACTGCCATTGTCAACCTGTAAGTTCAACTTAAACCGCTTAGCAGATGCAGAACTTACTCTACTTAACTACCGACTTTTACCCAATTGCGCTGAACTGAAGCTTGTCCTAGTTTGAATGTCTGATATCTGTGATACAGAGAAGCACCAGCGGCGTACCCAAACAAAGCTAGCGCATGCCGGGCTCCGGAAATGATCTGCATTCTTCTTTGCGCGCCAGACACGTATCTCAAACCACAAGTGCAAGCATCGGTACTGAAATGATGAGTCATAACTTGTTATGCTGTAAATCGACCGTTTGTATATAAACTTTAAAGCTACCAAATAGAGCTTGCTGTTTTAAACAGCAGTGATTATATTTTTTTGTTTTTGAGAAAAACGTACATTTTTGTAACGGTGAAGATTTTTGTCTAGAATTAGTGTGAAATTTAGAACTTATTTTCAAAAATTGAAAGCAAATTTGAATTGTCACTTTAAGAGCCAATATTCAACAGAACTTTTTTGAATATTTATTTAGTTCTTCGTATTTAGGTGAAAAATAGTCTGCACAATTGTCCTTCGTCCACTTTAAGTAAAAATCAAAACAACTCGACGATTGTTATCTGTTTTGCATTAATGAAATTTTCTGTCATTTCTGTTTCCGAGAATGTGCGCCTGTACAGTTGTACAATATAAAAATCAAGTTATTCAAACTAGTTCGCTAACGTTTAGCTTTTAACCTTACGCTCATATGTGCAATGAATACACTATCATTCAAACCATAACAATTGACGTCATTACTGCTCGATTAACAAAGCTTGGTGGAAGGATCACAGCTAAATTATTTGCCCGACTGTTTTCTTGCAAATTGCAGAATCATTTCTCGCTAGCATGTTCATATTTTGTCCTCTTCTAACTTGAATGTATGCGTATATACGAAATACACCTTTTCATTCAACTCTAGCTTTATTCAAACGTCAAATTTGAAAATGAAAATTACTATAGCATGTGCTATTATGCGTGCGTGTGTATCATGACAGCACAGTGTGACTGTGTGTGTAGGCGCAATGGTTGTTATTTTTACTTCATTCAATCAGCAATGTATGGCTAGCCACATGGAAACGTGAAAACCGATGACTCATAGCTTCTATTTGTATTTGGCAATCGTTATTGGTAGTGCGACCATATCTAGCGAGGGAAACCGTTTGTTGTGAGAACGTTTCTTTTTGAAACGTTGTGAAATTCTAGGAAATACACGGCCTTCTGTTCACATCGGAAGTTGATAAGTTTACACAATTGTTCTTAGCTAAGAAGGTGTACAATTTGTGCGTAGAGTACGGGTCCGATGTTGCTCATAAGAAATTCCAAATCGTTCATAAAATAGTGAAAGGGAGAACACAAACACACGCAACAGAGTTGCGTCACAGCAGGAACCGTTCGGACGTGGTGTTTTTCCAGTGCAGCAAATTGAGTGTTTACGTTTTTTTTATTTTGCGTCTTATCTTCCATTTATCCACTTAATCATCAAAACGCAACAAGATAATTGTAAATTCTGCACAGTGTCTAACGAATAAAGTTCAGAAGAAATCAACGTACGCACACATAACCAAGGCAACGTGAAAGTTTAGTCAAGCTTTACCAACACGGTGGGCGAAATTTGGCGAAAAAGGATCAAAATATAAAAGCAATGAAATTGGATTTAACTCGGGTCACACCGAAAGCAATGTCAGACGAGAATTCGGTTTCGTCGGCCAGCAGTGGCTCTATCGGAAGTAGCAACAGTGCAGCGGTGGACGATTCAACAAGCATCACCAACGTCATCGGCGGCGGTAGTAACAGCAACAGTCAGCAGCGGATCTCGATGGTCCTAGGGAAGTTACCGTTGGACAGTACCGTTGTCACGCTAGGAGTCCCCCAGCCGGCACATCAAGCCAGCAGCGTTATCATTACACGACCGGTAGGTGTTTATTTAGAATTACATGAATTAGGGAGAATTTAAAAAATGGTAAACTATGATTCTACCGATCATAATGACATTGTTTAAAAGCTCGGGTGAAATCTGCTAGTCGTCTAGATATTGGAACAATAGGATCAGTAATAATACTACTACTACTCAAAGTATTCCGACAACATTCCAACGGACAATTGAAAGGTTTGAAATCAATATTTCTTGGAAACCCAACTTTACGACTGTTATCTCAAGTTTATTTGATTCGTAAACCTAAAACAGTCCTCTGATAAAACCATCACATCGCATTTTTTATTTAAAATTTGACTTTATAACTGCATTACCTTAGAAGAGTAAGATTCTTTAATTGGGCAGCAGAATTTGATTCGTAATCAGGTCTTGTTGGTAATTTTATTTTTCCATGATGCACTCAATTAGCGCTACTACTCTTCAGAATCGCACAGGTATTTACATCAAAAACTGTTATCGTTAGTTTCAGAAAGTGTCGAGACTTTTTGAAAAAAGCAGGTGGGTTATGTTAGAGACATAACCGGATGACGTTAAAGTTTTTCTATATTTACGTGGTTGAGTGCATTTTCCTCAAATGCGATGAACGGAGAAATGTATTCGCAAAAAGCAACATGCAAATCATGCTTATAAAAATTTGTTTATACCGTGTCTACAGTTGAAATAGGAGGTCACAAAATTCACATCTTTGCAAGCGATGCTGTTAGGAAATAATTTTCAATTTGTACCGATTGCACATCCCATACTAGTGATTTGCCATCCGAAATATTGAACGAAGTGGAAATAATACCAAAAGATGAAGATTGATCGTCAAAATATTGAAAAAAGTTCGAAAAAGAAAGTTTGGTAGCCAAAGTATGAAGTACTGATATGAACGAGACAGAGAAATACACAATACACAGAAAGAGACATACACAAATATGTTTCATAGAAAACATCACAAACACTACAAATTCCTTTAGACACCACTTTATCGTATAACTTTCATATGAATTGTAACTGAAAATATATATTTCTTCTTATGTTCTGAAAACAATGGCCGATAGAATTCAAATACAAAACAGGGATCAACAAAAATAAGAAAATGCATTTCTTGGAAAAAGAAGCTAGCTGTCTGATAGGGAACATGACTAGGATCTTATATGATATTTATTTATTTATTTCGTCAAGCAAATGTAGACTACATATAAATTGTTTACAATGTTCACTTACATACTAAGCATTATTTCTACGACAAAGCTGAGATTTTATTCGATTTTGCATAATTTGTTCTAACACATGGATCAATAAGTCCCGAGACTAACAATGGCAACAACATTTTTTTTGCAAAATTTTTTTTATTCATCAACATAATCACCATCTACGATCCATGGATGAATTCGACACCAGAAAATGAATCCTGGTCCTGTGCATCTGACCCGAGCTCGGAAGCTAAGCCTGGATAATGAAATTGAACTAAACCTGGTTTCTGGAACTGCGTTCTAGAAATTAATTATGGAACTGAATTCAGTTTGAGATTCTTCGCTCAGTTTCAGAGTTCAGGTTCAGAATCAAGTTCTAAAATTCAAACCCATGACAGGATTCAGTTCTATAACTCAAATCCAAAATTCAGGTTCAGAATTCAGTTCCAAAATTTAGTTCCTGAATTTAAATCCAGATCCAGGATTCAGTTCTAGAACTCAATTCCAAAATTCAGGTCTAGATTCCAGATCCAGAATTAAGTTTGAGAATGCAAATCTAGGATTTTATTCTAGAATTCAGTTTCAAAATTCAGTCTCAGAATTCAGGTCTAGAACCATATTTCAGAATTTTGTCTGTAACTCGGGTTAAAAATTCAGGTCCAGAATCCAGATCAAGAATTTAAATTCAGAATTTATTTCAAAAATCATGTCCTGAATTCAGAATCCAGGTCCCGAATTCAGGTCCAAAATTCAGTTTCAGCATCCAGGTTCACAACTGTAGTCCAGGATTCGATTTCAGAATCCAGTTCTATAATTCAGGTTCAGAGTCCAGGTCCAGAATTTAAATTCAGAATCTTAAAATATGTTCCTAATCACGGCCCAGGATTCGATTCTATAACTCAGTTACAAAACGCAGTCTTAGAGTCCAGGTCTAGATTTTTTTTCCGAATCAAGCTCTGTAGTTCAGGTTCAGAAAATTCGGAATTTATTCCAAAAACCACTTCCTAAAGCCAGGTCCTGAAATCAGTTCCGAAATTCAAGTCGCTAATTCGGTTTCAGAATCCAGGTCCAGGATTGGATTTTTGAACTCTTCTTCAAAACTCTTAGAATTAAAGCCCAGAACTCTATTACAGAACCTCGCTCTGAAATTCAGGTTTCAGAATTTAATCCAAAAATTAGTTCCAAAAGCTGATCGTGAATCCAGCTCCAGAATCCAGGTCCAAAATTTAGTTCCAGCATCCCGGTTTAGAAGTTATATCCAGAATTCAGGTCCACAATTCAATTCTAGGACTGAGGTTCAAATTTCAATCTCAGAATCTAGATCCAGAATTCTATTTCAGACTCCAACTCTGTGATTCAGGCTCAGAATTCAGTTTCAGAATCAAGGTCAAGAATTTAAATTCAGAATTTAACCCAAAAATCTGTTCCAAACGCCAGATCAAGAATCCAGTTCCGGAATCCAGGATTCGATTCTAGAATTCAGTTTCAAAAGTAAGTCTCAGAATTTATGTCCAGAAATCTATTTCAGATTCCAGCTATAGAGCATTCAGGTTCAGAATTCATTTTCTAAATCCAGGTTCAGAATCCTGGTCCAGAATTCTATTTCAGAATCAAGCTCTGTAAGTCAGGTTCAGAATTCAATTTCAGAATCCAGAACCAGGGGTGGAATCACGTAAGGTGGTTATCACCAAATGATTATCACTTTTGAAAATTTGGAATCATGTAAGGTGATAATCACCAAGTTCTGTCACCACTGCTGAAAGGCTAACATCACTATCAAATGTTGGCATTACGTAAGGTGATAGTCACCACGATTTAATCACCTTCATGTCAAAATGGAGGTGATAGCAATTTAGTTATCACTTTTAGTAGTGATTTGATTTTTTGAGAAGTGGCTTTATAAATTATTGTCCGTTAGGTGAATTTTAAGCCACTGATATAAACATAACCTACCAAAATTGGTCGGAGAGGATAATTTTTTAATAAAATTCGTACTGATATTGTTTCAAAATTAAATACCAAAATGAAAAGTAACTTAGTTTGTATAGTTTAAAGAATTCATAGAATGAACGGTAGTATTTATCAATTAAATCAATTCATTTATGTTGTAATTATTATTTGAAGGAATATCATTGGGGTATTCGTAGAGTCAAAGATAAATTGCTTTCTGGAAAAGTGATAAGTTTATAAATGTAGACATCTCCTGTTGCACATAACGTAACAACATAAAAAATCTATGCTAACATTTTCAGTAGAATTAGATGGTCGTGACTTAGTGAGCGACATATCAGTCTCATTCAATTGAACGAGTAAAAAAGATTAAACTGCGTTCTTAATTTTCTTCTTGTGAGTTGAACTAAATAAGGCAATATTTTTGGACAATTATTTGCTAATCATAGTTGATATTCGTAGTACCGGTGGGTAATATTTCCAAAATGGAACTAGCATTCGAAAGCTCTGTGATCATGGTACTACAAGAAATGCCATAATCGTAAAGTGAATGAAAACTATACACAAAATTATTTAACGGATCTTTCTCATTCGAGAGGAATGCCATCCGTTGTGGAACTTCAAGAAGATCTAACAATTCGTGTTATTTCAAAGCTAGCAAATTTATCCCAAAGAACTGACTGTAACATTGATTTCCATTGAAAAATAAAATTCGGCACTAAATTAAACCAACGAGTGAATTTTTTATTTGTTTGTGCCATACTCGCGAGGCAATTTTTTTCAACGTTACTCTTCGATCCATACAAATCATCGTTGATAATCATGACTCGAATTAATGAAAAGGGTTGAAAACTATGGGAATAAAAATTTAGATTTTAAAATATCATATGGGTATACGCCACTTTCATATGTTACACCTCCTTATATCAACGGTATACGCCACATCCATATTTTACTCCGGAAAAATTGACGTTTCTTGACAGGTGATAAATGGAATGAAGTTGGCTCAATCACCGGTGATGGTGATAGTAAAAGTGATCACCTTCGGTGATTCCAAACATTCTGGTGATCACCTCTTTATCACCAGGAGGTGATAGTCACTTATCACCTTACATGATTCCACCAGGTCCAGGATTCAATTTTAGAATTCAGTTTCAAAAGTGAGTCTCATAATCCAGGTCCAGAATTCAACTCTGTGATTCAGGTTCAGGATTCAATTTCAGAATCCCGGTCAAGAATTGAAATTCTGAATTTCATCCAATCCAGATCTAGGATTCCATTCAGGAACTGAATTTAGATTTTTTTTTTTCAGATTCCCACTCTGTAATTCAGAATCAGAATTCAGTTGAAGAATCCAGGCCTAGAATTTAATCCAAAAATCAGCTACGAAAGCCTGCTCCTAAATTCAGCTTCAGAATCCAGGTCACGAATTTAATTCGAGGACATAGTTCCAGAATCCATGTTTGTAATGCAGTTTAAAAATTCTAGAAATCTGTTTCAGGAATCAGATTCAGAATTCAGCTCCAGAATCCTAGATTCAAGGTAAAGAAATTAAATTGCGAATTCATGCAGTACTAAATCTTAATTGTCATTCAGTAATAGCCGTTCAACCGAGAAGGTTGTGTATAGAAGCGTACAGTTTAATAACGCTGGTTAGTTTACACGCGTTAAATACGACAACGGTTGAACTACAGGTAGAGACCTGTTGGCAGCAGCCGTTAAAACGTAAAATCGTGCTGCATAAGAGAGCCCTAGTGCTGGGCCAAGCTGGTGAAGGAAACAACAAAGGGCGTTTCCCAAGCTCTACCCAGGCCACAATACACAGCCACAAGTGCTGAGCAAGAGAGTGCAAAGGCACATCGAAGAAGGAGAGTGCAAAGGCACATAGAAGCAGGAGAGTGCAAAGGCACACCGGTGCGAAGGCACTTCGGTGCAGAAGCATATCGGTGCGGAGCACAAGGAAGAAGGAGACAAGACAACTCGGTCTTTCCACTGCCATACAACACGCAGGTATACACCGGTGACCTGCGCTGGTTGCAGCTGGCGAAGACAAAAGTATATCGGAAATCGAGTGGTGCTGGATGTCAGGTAGCAGTAGCATCACATCCAACAATCAGCATCCAACAAGAACATCTAGAGCAACGAGGATCTACACGGCAGTGCAACGAAGATAGACAACAATTTCAAGGTAGAAGTTTTTTCTTTTCCTTTTGATTGAGTACTGTGTAGTGTTGGTTTCATTTTTTATTTTAAAGTTTGATTAAAAATTTTAATGTGATGGATGAATCCATGGACGTAAATCCTAGCATGAATCCTATACCCCCACGAACGAAAAAATATCAGGAGAGCTCTTCTGGGCCTTGGATAGTCTTTTTTAGACGTATATCAAAGCCATTAAACATTTACCAAATTTCTAAAGGTTTGACATCACGATTCTCTTCAATCAAAGAGATCATAAAAGTAAATAACGATAAAATTCGTGTTGTGGTAAATAGTTTGAAACACGCGAATGATATTGTCTCTTCGGAACATTTCAATAAAGAGTATAAAGTTTACATACCCTCCAAAGATGTCGAAATTGACGGTGTTGTTACCGAAGCGAATCTTTCGGTAGATGATTTACTCAAGCATGGTGTTGGTCGTTTCAAGAACTCTATGCTTGAGGGTGTGAAAATACTGGAGTGCAAACAACTGTACTCAGTAGTTTATGAAGAGGGAAAAAAAGTTTATCGCCCATCAGACTCGTTTCGAGTGACATTTGCCGGATCTGCGTTGCCGTCCTATGTCTATGTCGATAAAATTCGCCTCCCTGTTCGGCTTTTTGTTCCAAATGTAATGAATTGTACGAACTGCAAAAAATTCGGACACACAGCTACTTACTGTAGCAATAAACCAAAATGTATTAAGTGTGAAGGACCTCATAAAGATAATGATTGCAACAAGGAAATTGAAAAATGTATTTATTGTGGGGAAAGTCCTCATGAGGATATTTCAGTATGCACTGCATTTAAAGTGCACAAAGACAAAATTAAGCTTTCTTTAAAAGCACGGTCTAAGCGCACATATGCAGAAATGCTTAAAACGGTCATTGATGTCCCCGCTTTGGAAACCGAGAACGGGTTTTCAAATCTAGAGGAACCAGAGGACTCTGACTCTAACGAAAATAGTGAAGGTAATTCGTTTATCACTACCCAAGGGTCAGTTGAGAGAAAGAAGTCTTCTTCCAAATTACCAAAAAAGACACCTAAAGTTTCATCTTCAAAAAAAGATCCCCGTGTTAAACAAAAAAAGTCAAAACCAAAGATTGTGCCTCCTGGTTTGTCAAATTCACAAACCAATCCAGGATCTAGCACAGAAAAAGGTAATAATCCTGTGGGCTCCATTTCACAGCCACCAACAGGATTACTGAAGTTTTCGGAAATTGTTGAATGGATTTTCTCAGCATTCAATATATCTGAACCCTTAAAGACCCTCATAATGGCATTCCTTCCAATAGCTAGAAATTTTTTGAAGTAGTTATCAGCTCAATGGCCAATTGTCTCAGGTTTTGTATCTTTTGATGGATAATTTATCACCCGCCGCAAATGATACAATCACTGTCCTGTAGTGGAATTGTCGAAGCATCATGCCAAAACTTGATTCATTTAAAATTTTATTGCGTAGTCAAAAATGTGATGTATTTGCTTTATGCGAAACATGGCTTACTTCAAACATAGCTTTAAATTTTATTGATTTTAACATTATACGTCTCGATAGAGACTCTCCGTATGGTGGAGTGCTTTTGGGAATTAAGAAATGCTGTTCCTTTTATAGATTAAACATCCCTTCAACTTCTAGTATAGAAGTTGTTGCTTGCCAAATAAACATTAAAGGCAAAGATATTTGCATAGCTTCGGTTTATATTCCTCCAAAAGCACAAGTTGGACAGCGACAGCTTAATGAAATGGTTGAAGCCCTTCCTGCTCCACGATTGATTCTGGGGGATTTAAATTCGCACGGAATGATGTGGGGTTCCGTTTACAATGATAGCAGATCATCTTTAATACAAAACATTTGTGACAATTTTAGCATGACGGTATTAAATATGGGTAGCATGACACGGATCCCAAGACCTCCTGCACGCCCAAGTGCATTAGATCTATCTCTTTGCTCAACATCAATTCGACTAGATTGCACCTGGAAAATATTGCCTGATTTACACGGTAGCGATCATTTACCAATCATCATCTCAATTAGCTGTAACAAATGTATTGCTAATTCAGCTAGTATTCCATATGATTTGACAAAAAATATCGACTGGATTAAATACCAAAGTAGAATCTCTAGTATTTTGAATTCAATGGAAGAGCTCCCTCCACTTGAAGAATATGACTTCCTCGTTTGTTCGATTCTGGAGGCCGCAGAACAATCCCAAACTAAACGCTTTCCTGGGCCAACGACTAACAGAGGGCCTCCCAACCCCTGGTAGGACAAAGAGTGCTCAGAGGCTAAACTCGCAAAACAAAATGCTTGCAAGACGTTTCTAAAACGGGGAGGAGGAACTCCTCAGAATTTTGAAAAACTTATGGTTTTAGAAACCAAGTACAAGAGCATACTTCGAGCCAAAAAATGTAGCTATTGGAGACATTTTGTCGAAGGTTTGTCAAGAGAAACCTCAATGAGCACTCTTTGGAATACGGCCAGACGAATGAGGAATCGTATCGTGGGCAATGAGAGTGATGAATACTCGAACCGATGGATATTTGACTTTGCTAGGAAAGTTTGCCCAGATTCTGTTCCTACGCAGAGCATTATACGGGAATCTCCTCCAAATAATGGTTTTATTAATAACCCATTTTCAATGATGGAATTTTCTATAGCACTTTTGTCTTGTAACAATAACGCCCCTGGGTTGGACAGAATTAAATTCAACTTGGTGAAGAATCTGCCCGACCTCGCAAAAAGACGTTTGTTGGAATTGTTCAACAAGTTTCTTGAGCAAAATATTGTTCCACCTGACTGGAGACAAGTGAAAGTTATCGCCATTCAAAAGCCGGGGAAACCAGCTTCCAATCACAACTCATATAGACCCATTGCGATGTTGTCCTGCATCAGAAAATTGTTCGAAAAAATTATTCTACGACGTCTCGACACTTGGGTCGAGACGAACGGTTTGTTGTCAGATACTCAGTTTGGCTTCCGTAGAAATAAAGGGACGAATGATTGCCTTGCATTACTTTCGTCTGACATCCAAATTGCCTTCGCTCAAAAGCAACAAATGGCATCTGTATTTTTAGACATTAAAGGAGCATTTGATTCAGTTTCCATTGATGTTCTTTCAGACAAGCTCCACCAACATGGACTTCCAGCGGTTATAAATAATTATTTGCACAACCTTTTGTCAGAGAAGTGCATGTATTTTTCACATGGCGATTTGGCAACATTCAGAATTAGCTACATGGGTCTCCCGCAAGGCTCATGCCTCAGTCCGCTCCTCTATAATTTTTACGTGAATGACATTGACAGCTGTCTAGTAACCCCATGTACACTAAGACAATTGGCAGATGATGGCGTGGTTTCAGTTACTGGGCCCAAAGCTATTGATCTGCATAAACCATTGCAAGATACCTTAGATAACTTGTCCGTTTGGGCTGTTCATCTTGGTATCGAATTCTCTGCGGAGAAAACAGAGTTAGTCGTCTTTTCAAGAAAGCATGATCCCGCGCAGCTTCAGCTCCATATGATGGGAAGAATGATCCAACAGGTTTTAACTTTTAAATACCTCGGGGTGTGGTTCGATTCCAAATGCACGTGGGGAGGACACATTAGGTATCTGATAACGAAATGCCAACAAAGAGTAAATTTTTTTCGAACAATAACAGGATCTTGGTGGGGTTCTCATCCGCAAGATCTAATAAAATTGTATCAAACAACGATACTTTCAGTGATGGAATATGGATGCGTTTGTTTTCGTTCCGCTGCAAACTCTCATATTATCAAACTTGAGCGAATTCAGTACCGTTGTTTGCGAATTGCCTTAGGCTGCATGCATTCGACACATACAATGAGTCTTGAAGTTCTGGCGGGAGTTCTTCCATTAAAAGATCGATTTTGGGAGCTTTCATCACGCCTGCTAATAAGATGTGAGGTGCTGAATCCCATGGTAATTAATAATTTCGAACGACTAGTCGAGCTTCGATCTCAAACAAAATTTATGACAGTATATTTTAACCATATGTCACAGGAAATCAACCCTTCAAGATATCTTCCTATCCGTGTCAGCATCCTAAGTGCCCCTGACTCAACTTTATTTTTCGATACATCCATGCAGCGTGAAGTGCGTGGAATCCCGGATCATCTACGCTCGACGGAAATCCCAAAAATATTTTCAAGTAAGTTCAGGCATATTGACTCTGAGAAAATGTTTTATACGGACGGATCGCGAATTGAAGAAGCGACAGGGTTTGGTATGTTCAACAATAATGTTTCGGCCTCATTTAGGCTTCAAGAACCTGCATCTGTTTATATAGCAGAGCTAGCAGCAGTTCATTATAGTTTGAGTGTAATCGTCACATTATCTCCAAACCATTATTTCCTCTTCACAGATAGTCTGAGTGCAATTGAAGCCATTCGCTCAAACGCTGCTGGCAAAAATGAACCGTTTTTCCTGGGCAAAATAAAACAGTGCCTGAACGACATATTGAACAATAATTATCTAATCACTATAGTCTGGGTCCCGGCTCATTGCTCAATTCCTGGCAATGAAAGAGCCGATATTTTAGCCAAACGTGGTGCTATTGAGGGTGAAATTTATGAGCGACCGATTGCTTTCAACGAATTCTATAGCTCGTCTCGCCAAAGAACACTTGCCAGCTGGCAAGCATCTTGGGATAGAGATGATCTGGGTCGGTGGATGCACTCAATTATTCCGAAAATATCGACAAAGGCATGGTTCAGGGGACTGGATGTGAGTAGGGACTTCATTCGTGTGATGTCCAGACTCATGTCCAATCACTACACGTTAGATGCACATCTCCTTCGAATTGGGCTCTCCGAGACTAATCATTGTGCTTGCGGAGAAGGTTATCGGGATATTGATCATGTCGTTTGGACATGCGTGGAGTATCGTGATGTCAGATCTCAACTAATAAATTCTTTGCGTACCCAAGGTAGACTATCCAATATCCCAGTTCGAGACATTCTTGCTTGTCGTGACCTTTCATACATGAAACTTATTTATCATTTCATAAAGAAAATTGGAGTTTCAATTTAATAAAGGCCCCTTTTAAGACTTAGTTCTGATCCCAGCTGCGTCCATGAGTTCAACCAATAGCTAAATTAGAATAAAAATTATGTAATGATACAAACAAACTCGAAACAGTTTATGAAATTATCAACAAAATGTCTGAAAATAACAGCTTATTTTATAATTTATAGAAGTTAATCGTTTGGTTCAAATAATATTTCCGAGTAGATTTCATAGTTAATGACGAGTTACCTAAGATGATATTTAAGCTATAAGAGAATATGTTTTAATAAATGCAAAACGTTGTGACTATGTTAGAATTAAATTAGGATAAGAATATTATGTAAAAGTGATGCTACGGCGAAGAAAAACTTATGTAACTGCCTTAAGAAATAAACGTATTTATGGAAAAAAAAATAAAAAATTAATTGTAGACATGGGTTCTAGATCCGAGTTTCAGAACTGAGTTCAAAAACTGAATTCTAAATCATGAACCTGGATTCTGGATCGATCGAGATGACGTGGTCTTGGGATAGATAGATTGCACTTCTAAGGCTTGAACCGGATAAATGCATAGGCGAAGTAGGCGGTCGCCTAGAGCTCCGAAATTCAAATTCTGGAATTTTTCGAATGTGAAAAGTGAAACATGCGATTATGGTAAAATGAATGTCTAACGCATGGAGGGTAAACGATTCAAACCATAATGGATTATTTTTATAATTTATGACGATCAATTAGGTACAGATCACAGGTGATTCACAGCATAATTCGTATACACCAAAAATGTGCCTTGATCGGGCCCTGTCTAAAACACAACCCGCAACATGAACTAGTATGTTGTACTTAATGGGCCGTATGAATAAAATGTAGTAAAGTCTGTTGTTTGTAGTATCTTCTCAAAAACAAAGTCGACAGAGTATAACGCAGTTTGGTATGAATAAAAAACAAGTTCGAACATTTAGTTAATGCTACTTCCGAATTTAAGCATTTATTGCATACCGTATCGACACAGAGCCGGAAAAGCTCACATAAGCATGCACAAAGCAAAAAAGGTACTTACATCTGTGAAAATACCACTATTTTAATTTCCTTACTTCACTTAATCAGCAAACACACGGGTAGCAACCTCTAGAGCTACCTACCGAAAACTTGTAGTAAATACTACAGTTTATAGCATGTTTTGACAGGAACGTGATCCACCCGTAGCATTTACTACCGAAATTCAAGCATGCTACGTTTTATTCATACGGCCCAATGTTTTCAGGTTTCACATAGTGTGCTTGTTGTTTTCAACAAATTTAATTGTTTTTCACTTCGTATGGAATTGAAAGTATATTACACTATTCGTTTTATTCATTGGCAGTGTCTTGCACTTGCTTTAGATCGAGGTGCATTTGCCGCTTAATAAAAGTTTCAATTTCTAGTGCGGAAGATTGAAAACGTTTGAAGTAAAAACGTGATTAATCCACCTAGCAGTGAGATGATAGCTTTTTTCATCAATCCGCATGTGTTTTTTGCATGGAGATTCTTCGGTGTTTTAGTTCTCATGGCATTATTTTAATGACCGTCGTTTTAAGCGGCAATTTGAGATTTCAATCGTAAATCGGATCAAATTTGATTGATTCTAAGCGTGTGACAATCGATTGAACATTCCATGAGATATTGAAGTAAGTTCCACTTTGAAGTTTTCGCCATTATTCACGGTACTCCCAGAGCCGATATTCAGGAACTAGCATAACCAAAAATGATTCGTATGACCATAAATTAATACGCCAAACAATTTACTTCTTTTACTGTTTAAATTTTAATAACTCATCATCCTGTAATTCCAGAATTGGATAAAATTCACCAATTTTGTATGGGACCATGTTCCTTTAATTTGAATTTTTATTTTTGAAGTTCGATTTGGCCTTTTTGAGAAAATGATTGAGCTTTGAGAAACGATACTGGAACCGGAGTTCTAAAATCAGTGTAGACATCTTTGAGAAATTGTAGTGCGAATTAAATTTTTGGGTACCTCCCGAATCTAAAACTGAATACCGCTTAAACTGAAATAAATTTATTTAGTAATCCACTATCCAAATCTGCCAACCCGATAAGCCTGATTAATTTATGTGAAATGGACATTTTTATACTAATCACCCTGTATCCCCTAAACCAGAAGTTGGATCTGACTGAAGAGCAAGATGTTTTATAGAATCTTAAAACTTTGCATTTGAATCTTAGATGATTCTTAGATTTCATTTGAATCTTAGATCGGTTCAGCCATCTACGAGAAAAATTAGTTGCATTATTTTAATTTCGTTTCACATATCATCCTGTGGTTCCGCTATCAGAAGTCAGATCGAAATTTGGGAATATACTATATATATGAATCTGAGTTTGTAGAAAACGGTTTAGCCATCTCCGAAAAAATTGAGTGAAATTATTTGTCACACACGCATTTGCTGATCTCGACGAACTGAGTCGTATGGTATATGGAAGTTATGTTCTTCCAGCTTTCATTACTGTAAGTAGTTTAAATCAATATAATTATGGAATTACTTTCAACTCGAAAATGCTGATATCATCTGGTTTACATGTGCCATTTTCGAACGATTATGTTGCCAAAAACGAACCGTGCTAAAATCGGTCCAAGGCAAATTGTCATGAAAAAGGATGCTGTACACAGTCTTTTTGATACTTAAAAACAATTGTATGTCACAGTATAAAAAATCGTGTTTTCCGTTGCTCCCAAGCATTTCTGTGCCAGACAGCGCTCAAAACTTCTACTGCTGGAATAAGGGGAAAAGTCGTTTACACAAAAATATTGATATCTCCATTAAAAATGGACGGATTTTAACAATTTATGGCTTGTTGGATAGCTATTACCGTGCGGAATCTAATTATAAAAACATATTCTGTTTTCAAGGTCAATTGTGACAGATACTGTCAAAAAACTGAAAAATTTGACATAAAACTTCGCATAACTCAAAAAGTAAACATCCGATCTCAAAACCATTCAATAGCGTTTTGGGTGACGGGGAGACCTTTCATTTGCGACTAGTTTGATCAAAATCGGTCCAGCCATCTCTGAGATCTCGACCTCTTAGTTGACAACACACATACAGACACACACACACACACACACACACACACACACACACACACACACACACACACACACACACACACATATATATATATATATATATATACACACACACACGGACATTTTCTCAGTTCGTCGAGCTGAATCGATTGGTATATGTCATTCGTCCCCCCGGGCCTCGGAAAAATTTTCTAAAGTTTAAGCGAATTCTATACCTATTTTTTATATATATAAAAAAAGGTAAAAAACGTTGATATTTTTTTCGAGCTGAAGGCGGTTCCATTTGTTTGATAAGTAATGTAAGGTAGCCCCAATAACTGGAGTGGAGAGATTTAGGGCGATCTACAAAATATTTACAACAGGGAGCTAGCGACTCTACTCTCCCTATCCAAATCGTTTCAATCAGGTGAATTTCTGTATCCTGTGTTTCTCTTAATCGATTTAAACATTCTCCAGTTCCGATGCCGTTTCAAAATTCCCACACGGCATTTGGTTTGAGCTTTCGGAGCCATACTTTTTGGAATCTTGGAGTACGTGTGCAGGATCCATTTTGATTTATCGTATGTTTCATAGTGTTTTGATCCTAAGTGTATCAGAATTTTAATGTAATTTAAATCTCACAGCTTACAATTTACATGTGGTTACAGCGGCAACTTCTCGAAAGTCGTAAGTCACACCTTTTGACAAAAAATCAGTATACATGATTGCTCGAATAATGATAACAATTCTGAACAGAACATGTTCGCAATATTTTCCACATTTTTTGTAACTTGTTTTCCAGTCAACGAGAATATGTATAAGTCCTGATTGCATTCATTATCTCAGGGCTATAGAAAATATAATTTGTATTGCACCTAATGCTGCCGCCTTGGAGCGCGTTCGTATCGGGGGTTCAAATAAGAAAAATCCGCATTACACTGTTTTCAGTCGTTCGCCGCCGGTTGTTGGGGAAGGAAAAACGGAATTTATTACCAGCGCTAAATAACTGTGCACCGAGCGGGTCGATCGTGTACCGAGCGGCGACCTGACGAACGACGGCAGGCGCACATCGTTGAGCCGATAATGCACATTCCTGTGCATTAGAAATGTATTTTCAGTCTTCTGCTTGGAAGCCAGTTCTCCTTTATCATGCCCATGTGACCGGTCATTGAAACAACAATTCTCTACCCTCACCGGTGTTGACTTTGCACGAGTTTGAATGAGCGTTATTATGGCTCACGGCTAAATTCTTCCCCGCAGTAGTTTACTTTTCTCCTTCGGCTGCTATCGCGATGCTCTTAGCTGTAGAACTAATCGGATCGGTGAGAAGCACACATTCACCACGATATCAGTAACCTTTGTCCGATTGTAAGCGATGATTTCTGATGAGATTGTAAGATATTAATTTATATTTGAAAAAATAAAACTCATTGGCTTCGGAAGCAATAGAAAATAATTCATATTTCTCGCCGATTTGCGATGTCATGGAAACTGCGTGTACGAAACTGGAAAAATCAACAAGTGCTGAGTTGCCTGAACGCATTCCGTCTATAATTCTCAAAAAGTGCTCGGAAAGTTTTTAGCTCTATTGATGATATCTGGAATCTAGCCCGAATCATGGAAGAAATCGTTCATATTTCCTGTATTTCAAAAAGTAATACATGTAAAATATCGAACTACCGAAGAATTGCCGCATTGTGTGCTGTGTCTAAACTTTTTGAATTAGTCATTTTGGATTTCATCACACACACAATTCTTGGTTGATTTTTCAGAAGGCCGTAAGAGCAAGTGACAGTTTCTCTCTGTTTACTTTCTCTTTCAATTATTGTGATGTGATTATGAATAATTTTCTTGGAATTCACAGCTCCGTTTGAAAGTCGAAAGCTTCGGGTATCATTATATGCAAAAAGTTGTGTGATAAACGTGGAAACCTCTTGGTAATTGTTAGAAGTAAACAAAGATAAACTGTCACTTGTTCTTACGGCCTTCTGAAAAATCAACCCAGAATTGTTCTAATTATTTATCCTCAACTCAACACGGTTCCATGCCAAAACGATTTACATCTACGAATCCTGTGTGTTACACATCCTACGTCATTCAGTCGTTACAGACGCCTCAAGGTAGTAATCTTGGATCCATAATATTTTTACTGTTTCTGAACGATGCGAACCGTGCGTTGCAATGTCAAAAACTATCATTCACCAACGATTTTAAATTCAAAGTTATTTTACGTTTCGTCTTTGAATCATCAGTGCGTAGCAGCAGGTTATCTAGCCGAACAGATTTTGATAATTTGAAGGGGAGAAAAAGTTTATTTTTTAATTCTAGATAGCCGAAATCAGTTTCGTCCGAGACGTCAGTTTGGACATTAGGGAGTTCATCGAAAATAAGCTATCTTCATACATTTGTGTTGTACGCATGTATTTGTGATGGTTTTTTATGCTCAGATCACAGCATGCTGTGCGTTTGGCTGTCAGCTTTCGTTTGTTTACTTGTTTGTGCGGTTGAAATTCTGCGTTTTTAAAATGTCGCGTATTGAAAAGGAAGAGAAAATTAAGGTTCTGGACACATGGCTAAAAGAGAAGGGCGAAAATTGGCGAAACGGTTTGGAATTCATCATGCCAGTGTTAAAACCATCATTATTAGGTTTGGGGAACACTATTCTTTGGATGAGCAACCAGGAAGAGGCAGAAAACCCGATTCTTCCAACCCGAAACTGGACCAGAAAGTGGTATCTCTAATCATGAAGAACAAATCAAAGTCAATACGTGATTTGGCCAACAAAGCAGGAACGAGTGTCGGAATGATCCATCGTATGAAGAGGCGAAATCACCTGAAGACCTAAAAGAAGCAGAAAATCGCGAAACAAAGTGTAGAACAGAAGAAGCGAGCAGCAACAAGGGCGCGGAAATTGTATTCGCGTCTTTTGCAGTGTCCGGATGCATGCGTTTTAATGGACAATGAGGAGGACTCAAAACCCTTTTCAGGTCCACAATACTTTACTGTCGTCTTTGGGGAGAATGTGAGCGATGCGGACAGGTCGATTCAAGTGGAAAAATTCTGTCGAATGGTACTGATATGGCAAGCAATATGTTCCTGTGGTTTGAAGTCAACCATTTTTTACACTACCGGAACTAAAAATGCAGAAATCCATCGATCTGAGTGTCTCCAGAAGATATTGCTGCCTTTAAATAAGAAGCGTAGTACACCTCCACTGTTTTGGCCGGATTTAGCGACGGCTCACTACGCCAAAACCACTCTTAATTGGCTTGCGGAAAAGGGTATAAATTTCGTTGAGAAAAATATCAATCCGCTAAATTACCCTCAGCTTCGACTCATCGAACGTCACTGGGCAATCGTGAAGAAGGTTTCCAAGAAGACTGGTAAGGCAGCTGGGAACATGCAGGAGTTGAAAAAAAAATTAGACTTAAGCGTCCAAAAAATGCGATGCAACACTTGTCCGGAACTTGATGAAGAGCGTTCGATCAAAAGTTCGAAAATTCGTGAAGGAATAACTTCAATTTCATCCGGTTTTCATTATGCACAAGTTTAATCTCGTTATTGTACGATCAATTTTTAGTTTGAATAAAATATCATTTTTTTATTATAATTTGAAAGAAAGATTTGTGGATAGCTTATTTACGATACACTCCTTACACTTCGGTGTAATAGCTTAAGGTGTTTTGCAAATAGCATTAAATTTACGTCTGCCTAGCAGTTTATGTTGAGCCGCCAGGTCAGGTAAATAAACTTTGAAAATTGATATGTGCACCTTGCATAAATTTGGGGGTTAAAAATAAACTTTTTTTTCCTTCAAATTATGCTTTTGAATTGTTCCATCTTATTAGAGACAAGGAAGATGACAGATTCCCGCAGAAACTGTTGGATATCTTCTCTATAAAGTCGCAACCTTAATAGATCGGTTTTGAACGCTCCAAAATGTTCAGTAATTTCCTTTTATCGTCATCGCACAAAAGTTGCATTCGATTATACTAGTTCCCACACTTTTCTCAAACGAGAATCGACTCTCAAGGACTTAACAGTCCTGTTGAATGCAAAACTTTATTTCAAAGATCACGTAGAATATACAACTTCTACGGTTTCAAAAATACTAAGATTTATATTTGATACAACTTTAATAACATGTGTTGCAGGTTTCCCAAAAGCACTGAATTGCCCAACGCCTCTAACATTTTGATGCCATTTGATAAAAAAAATTTTGTCAAGGCCTTCACAATAGACTTCCGTTTCTGCAATGACCCCAGTATTCGACCAAATTTCTTTCCCTGGAAAAACCTGGAAATAGCTAACAGTCGCTGGGGACCATATCTGGAGAATACGGGGGATGGTGGACCAATCCGTACCGCAAATCATTCAATTTCACCGTTGCTATTTTATCATCATACGAAACTCATCTTTTTCCATAGCTTGATGAAAACTAAAACTCGTCTGACAAGATCAGCTGTTATTCAAACACTACACGCTTATAAATAGTTACTCAAAAATGAGTAAGGTCTCACTCATCTATAGAAAAAGTGGAACAACTCTAATTTAGAGTAACTCCGAAGATACTCAAATTTGAGTTCTTCCACTGGAAACGATATTTGGGTAAAATCTACTCATTCACTGAGTAATACTTTATTTGTACATGTACCAAAAATAGAGTAACTTTCACTCAAATTTTGAGTGAAATTTTATTTCACATATACCAAATTTGCAAAAAAATTGCTCCTTTTCTGAGTGTATTGTATTAAAATATTAAGTAATTGAACTCAATACTATATCAAGTGGTGGTCGCTTGGAGTAGTGTGTCAATCGCAAATTAACATACATGTCAGTTATGCTCAGGCACCAATCATACACTTATCCCTCATAAAGGACATTTGAGCATATTCGTTTCCATTCTAAAGCACAACACGCAGTTTATCATTCCGGTTTGTGCAGACACAACACCGTTTGTGTTGAGCGACTCACCCTCGAAATACGCGATCTCACTAACAAAAAATACAACCTGTTGCTACAAATGGTTATTACAACTTTTAGACTGATCTGTCGAATAGTAACAAAAAAACGAGTTCTTGCGTTAAACTCAAATTTAGAGTAGGAGTTACTCAATATCATTGATAATAACTACTCAATTTTTGACTTACAACTAAAATCGGGTCTGATTGTATCGAATATAAAGTTATTTTGTCCCTAATATAATATGCACAATAATAACGCTTGCGCTTGCAGGTCAATGACAGTCAAACGATCTTTGCATGTCGCATTGCCGTAGTCAATACGTGACGCTTTGAGCTCTAGCACTTTGTCTTGTGCACCAGAATTGCATGTATTTACACATATCTCATATACATCCAACCTAAAATTTCAAGTATCTGTTGCCGCTGTGTTAGTGTCTTCTCCGTGCACATGAGTTACTGCACAAATTCAAGAAGACCAAGAATTACTCAGCTCAGCACTGAGATTTGTTGTTCTCTTTGTCAAGTTTGGCTCTTTGAGAACTTCTGTGAACATCTTATGCTTATGGCAGATGAGAAGAAATTGCTGTCTTAGTTCGAAGCGGTTTTATTGATGAAGTTAATGACAGATTTGCTCGACGTGCAGAGCGCCGAATTTCGCTATGGTACCGATGATGCGAAATAAGATTTATAATAAATTGAAAACCACAAGTGAATATTCATTCACCATCGTTAGTTTTCACTTACAACGAACTGTTACATCTGATATCATACCACATAATAAGTGCACAACCCGTAAATTTTGTCTAGAGACGCCACTATTCTCAACATCGTGGAAACATTATTTTTAAATTTGCTTTCTACTTCTTAAATACTAGGGTTAGTTTCGAGTGGAAGCAATAACTATATGACAATGTATCTGTGGGATTACTGTAATCTGTCGATATAAAAGATGAGGAAGTTTTATGCCTGATGGAGAGAAGTAGTAGTGTGCTTTCTAGTGGCTAGTAGTCATTACAGTGTTGACGTTTTTTCGGTGACAGTGCACCATATAGCTACAGATTGCAGAAGCCAATTCAACAATTCATGTTGGTTGAAAACAACATTTCATTTTTCTATTTCAACTTAAAAAACTAGTTGAACGAAAATAAACTGTGCCTTAGCTAAGAAATGACAGCACGTTTAATTAGTGAGTTCAACTAAAAAATAGCCATTTCAACTAATATTTTATCATTATTAAAGAGAATGAGAATTAAAAAATCTTAACTAACAAAAGGAACATTTTTTAGTTGTCTCAAAAACTAACTAACTATAATCAGAAATTCAACTTATTCTTTTCGCCAAAAAGCTGATTTCGGTATTTCCGTGTATGCTTAATGGTGTGTGTTTTGGTAATTTTTTATCGCAATTTATGGTGATTACGTACTTTTCTTCATTTCAATGGAACTCACCTCATATGTGGAACTTATCCGAAAAAATGGTAGAATTGCAGACCATGCCATTCTAAAATCTTTATGTACCGTATGCGTGATAATGTTTGCACCATCGTACAAATAATGTTTCCGTTTCACCTGCGTATACAAACCTTGGGTTTCATTGCATGCACGAAAACTATAACTCGCACTATGATAGGATGTGTATAAAAGAAAACGATTTTCTTTATTTGACAGTTGCGGTGCCAATGCAGACAATTCGGTGAGACAAATGTCATCTAATTTCACTTGTCGATTTTCATTGCAATACGAACACTGTTTCTAAATATATAAATTTGGTGGAGGAAATGGATTTCGATGTTTCGTGAATACCTACTTTTCATAAAGTTGATAAAAGTCATTTTCATTGATTCAAAATTGACGAAAATTACGAAATATAAATGTCACTCTCAGCTCCGCTTGCAACTTTTGAGAACGAGAACCATGTCCAGCCAACGATAAGAGTGGAATAGTAGTTTCCGAATTGTGTTTTTTTTCGTTTACGGTTTAAGTCATTTTCGAAGTCTGGTGAAGATCGGATACTTCGAAAATAGATAATGGCATCGATGCTTCGAAAATAGATAATGGCAGGATATGTTACAGAATGTTTTTTTAGCGTATCTGAAGAGAAATCAATCCAGATTACTTTATTAGGACCTGCCATGCGTTCCGGAAGCGTGTGAAGGACGTAATTGAAGAGGGAGGGAACTTGATTGTTGATTAAGACTCTCATTTGAATAAATAAAACAAAATCAAAACTGAAGTTTTGGAGAATTTTCTCAATTTTGACATTTCTCAATAGTGCAAACGCATACGGTACGATCAAACCACTATAGAATGTTGTAAAGTCAAATCGATGGATGGATTAGGCAAGGCTGCTCGGAATAGAAAAAATTGTGTATAAAAGAATCATCTGATCAAGTGAATATTATCTAAGATATTTCAGAGTCGAGGCTTTTTTTTCTCCTGTATGAATCGATGCTAAAATCAAACTGTTGATGAGACCGCAAGTTGTAATCCCGAAACATCTGGTTCTAGTTAGTTGATCGACCTTTCCGAAAACCGCTGTGTCATTCGACGATGACAACGGGTTTGAAAGCGACGTTGTGATTATTGCTATCGAAAACAGTTTGTTCTGTTGGGATGAGAATCTTCGATTGTCGAGCCACGCTAATTAAACGTGACAAGCTATTGAAAGTGTAAATTGGTTTTTGTTGAAGAAAAATACCAACGTTTTGAAAGCCACCCGTTCAAGGAAAAAAATAAGGTGAATTACTTATTATGTACGATATGCAATGTTTTCATTAAACTGGTTGTAAATAAAACTAGTCAAAATGAACAAATTCCGAATAATTTCGTCGAAGTTTGCTTGAAACCAACATTGTTTATTTTATGTTAACGAACTGCTAGGTGGAATAACAGTTCAACGAAAACTGTTAAGCACTGCTGAGTAGACAGACAAGCAATTTTGTCCTTGTGTTTGTTGTACCTTATTGTTTCAAATGGTAATGGGCGGCAAAAACTAATTTTATTGATCCTTCACTGTTTTCATGTTTGAAATCCATTAAAAAATAAAGTAGCATCAATAATGTAGGTAAAAAGAAAGTTGGAATTCCACGCTACATTGTTCTTTGTACGTTTCCCATTCTATCCGAATCAGACATGTACGAACACGATGGTAGGACAACAATTGTGGCCATCCAGACGATGTACCTACCTAACGTTTACCTTCCGCTTGCTGTTTTGCAATTTGTCAAAACTTGACGGAGATAAAAGAGAATCTTGGTACAACGGGAGAGAAAAAAGAAAAAGAGAGTTCTCCGTGCTCTTTTTTTTGCTTTACGCAAACGCAAAAATCTAAAAGCCAAAGTCACGTCATTACCAAGTCGCGCGCGTGGTATGACATCATCTCAGATAAATATTTCGCTTATTTCCGTTTTCAGCCGTATAGCGCTGGCAACAGCGTCGAGTGGAAACGTTTGGAAGCGAAAGTCAAGAGGCTACAGAAGACCGGTTCTGCTGTTTACCGCACAATTTTTGTCGATCTTGTCGAGAAATGTGTTGGGAATTCGTGGAATTATGCGTGAATCGACGACACACCCGTAGCGGACGTAGTGAATGGAAACGACGACGTAAAAACCCAAAACCCAATTTTCCATCTATATAATCAATCCACCCTGCTCTCGGTTTACTAACATTCCATTATATACTGGCAAGGTTATTTGGCTTAGGTTGCATTTTGTGCCTTGCTTATCGCCGACGTACAATGCGCTAATTTGAGCCGTGCTATATTTTGTGCATGGGAACCAACATCTAGTAAGGCATAAAAAAAAACCCTGAACTACCATTGTATAAAACGTCGTGAAGCCAAGTTGATTGGCAAAAGTTCAAAGTCAAAACTGTCAACCATGCCTCTCCAGTCATATAATTACAATCCAATCGCAGTATGCTATCCGACATTATTTGACATTTGAAAACGTACCTTTTATTGTTGTGGCCTAATTTCTGTATGTAGCTTTAATGAAACAATTGAATGTTTTTTAATACAAATCTCAAAAGGTAATGGATACAAATAGGAACGAAAAAAATTTATTCCATATTCAATGCGGACTATAAATGGAAAATTCTTATTTCTATTTAAACAATGGACGCTTTTTCTTGCTAATCAGTAGCTGCCACCGCATTTCCACTCAATAAATCTGCTTACTTTCATCATACGGTATAATACAGCCCCGACACATTACATGTGCAGTCTGCGAATGGAGGGGTTAGTTAGTTAGTTAGTTAGTTTTTTTTTATTGATTTTCCAGTCCAACCAGGCGTCAACTGGTGCCAAAAGTCTGAATGGGTATGTAGCGTGACGATTACTGTGATACAGTAGAAGAATATCAACGCTCTCCAGGAGCAAAGCAGAGACGAGTTTCTTTTGATTAATTATTAATGCCATCCAGAAGTGGAATTTTTGTGTTTTTTCTTTGGTAATGTAAAACTTCAAGTTTGTTTGAACGGCTAACACTGGACATTCGTCCTCCAAGCCAAAATATTCAACCGCAAGTAAGGATTTCACTAAAGGTTAAGATTCATGAAAAAATAATCATTTTGGCACTTTTAAATTCATAGAAGCAAATTATAAGACGACTTTTTGCTTAAATTGATTATAGATACTGTACTTGGGAACGCTGAGACACTCTAATTTAATTGTCATAATTCAGAGAATTGGTAAACATTGGTGAATTTTAGCCTAACACTAGCTAATTTTTTTTATCTCTGTTGATTCGAATTCACAATCGGTCAAAGTGATGTCGTCAGAAGTTAAGTAAAGAAACTAACAAATATTTTGCGTTGATTTAAAATATAAAAACGCGTCATAAATAGATCCAAAACCGGCACGAAATTTATCGTTCAATCGTACTCGAGTCGTAGAGCGATATGGAAGACAAACCGGCGCTTACGGTGAAGGATTTCGAATCTTTCGAAATGTTAATTCAACCTTTCGGCTTGCAGCAATGCGATAAGAACGGTGAATGTTTTAATTTGTTTTGAGCATAAGACAAATTAAATTGACCGTACGTACCAAGCATACAAGGTTAGGACGGCGCCAAAGCGGTGCGATAAGCAAAATACGGAGGTCAAATCCAGCCTTTGAAAGTTACTGTACTTACTAAACCAACTAAATGCGACGTTATGAACACCGACACCAAGCAAATTCAGCGACAGGAGTTTTACGTCAGCAAATTCGGGATGTCAAATCCTGAAACTTCTCGAAGATACATGCTGTTTTGGGAGGATTTGGCATCTTATCATTATATCCAACTGGCCAATGTTGATTTTGTACCGCCGAAACGAAGAATTACTCCTAAAACGCTGGAATATAGCTCAATCGAACAATGTTAGACTATTATTAGGGCAAAACATCGGAAAATCTCGTCCTTCTTTTGGGAAACATTAACTATAAAGCCTGTCCCAAAAAGTATGGACGCACTCTGATTTCGCTGTAAATAATTCACAAGTGTTAGATATTCAAATTTTATTCGATGTACTGATAAAATTAGACTAAAACAACAGAATATTTTTCTCAACATTTGCTACTTAGCCTTCTTGGGAATGTTCCTCATTAAATTCCGTACAGACTTCCTGGGGACAAGTTTTGACACTTTTTTTCCCATCTTTTTCAAACTGTTGAATGGTTTCGGCTGCCAAGACATGTTTCCTAAGATGTGCCTTCGGTAATGCCCAAAATTCCTCAATTGATCGAAGTTGTGGGCAATTTGGTGGATTCATGTCTTTTGGGACGAAAGTGACATTTTTGGTAGTATAGCAAGATCTGGCCAGAAGACAACAGGATCCTTGTGGCTTCGAATCATGGGTAGAAGTCGTTTTTTTAAGCATTCCTTGATGTATATTTCGCTGTTCAATGAAGTAGTGGTGATGAAGGGTTTCGAAATCTTACCGCAGCTGCAAATTGCTTGCCAGACCATAGCTTTCTTACCAAATTTTTCGACTTCAATCGATGTCTCGGACTAATTTAACACTTGCCCTTCTCGCACCGTATAATAATGTGGTCCCGGCAAGGATTTGTAATCGAGTAGGATTTGTAATCACGTAGGTTTCGTCGTCCATGATTATGCAGTTCAAATTTCCAGCAAGAATCATATTGTACAGCTTTCGAGCCCTCGGCCTGATCGATGCTTCTTGTTTCGGACTACGTTTTGGTTGTTTCTTGCTTCTTATAGGTTCGAAGATTCAAACGTTCTCTAGCACGAAGAACATTTGACTTCGAAGTGCCCACTTTTTTGGCCACATCCCGAACTGAAACCTCCTTCTTTTGCTCGAACGCCTTCAGTATACGTTCATCCAACTGAGGGTTAGGAGGACCTTTCTTTCGACCCGTTTTTTGTTTATCCCCCCGAACTTCCTGATTGCATTTCGCACAGCTTTTTCACTTACTCCTTTCATTTTTGCTATCTTTCTCAGTGACAGTCCGCGTTCTGTGCACTATTTGTATACAATTTTTCGACGTTGTTCTGTTGAAAGTCCACGCATTTCAAAACAAACTAATGAAAACGAATAGACAACTGCACAAGTGGTTAGAGAAACTTGTAAACAACAGGACGCAGCCATGAAAATTGACAGATTCTGAACGATTGCGAAATGGCAACGATTTTTGGTTGCGTCCATACTTTCTGGGACAGTCTTTATTTGAATAAAGAGTAGTTGAAAGTGTAGAAACAAGTTGACCATACAATTGCCCGAAATCAAATGACCAATGCCAAAGGAAAGATGCAAGCATTTGAACATAAAGAAAATGCTCAATGAAAAGCTCTTTAACCGAGATGTTGTACCTGAAAGTTTCAAGGAAGAAATTACTTCCCTAGGGTCCCTGTACCATTTCCGAGTGTTCTAAAAAGTGTTTGGTTTAGTCCTGGTCTTCCTTATATCGCCAATATTTATTATTTATATATATATATATATATATATATATATATATATATATATATATATATATATATATATATATATATATATATATATATATATATATATATATATATATATATATATATAACTTCATAACTTCTAACTTAGTGCACATTATGCGGAAATCTATACATCAATGGAAAGCTTAAGTCTCTGGCTAACAACTGATTAAGAAACTAAGTTGATTCATTTGATTTAAAAAAAATGTTATCAATTTAGTAAAGCGATAAATTTTGGCTATTTTCAAAAAAGTCTTCGGTTACCGGCACCCCAAAAAATTCCCCTAAAAATGGAAAAATATAAGTAAACACTGCAGCTATTCAAAGAAAAAACAGAATTTATTCTTTTTGGAAGCATTTTTGACAAAAGTCTTCATTGTCTGATTGTGACTTCGCCTTGGCTCTCTTGGTCGAATATTTGGATGATGGCGCCTTTGGTATTAATGTGGCCGGTCTTCAACGTTTTTTTCTTATCCGAAGGATCTGCTGTATGAGCAGCTAGATGTTTGTCTCGAAAGCTGCTTGCATATCACTGACAATTTTTCACGATTTGTCGCGATAACCGAACACCTTAAAGTGTCGGTAACCGAAATTGGTAGACATTTTGTAAATGACAAAAAAAACCTTTTCTTGTGAAAATTTTGATAGCATCCGGTATTAAATAACGAAATAGATCTATTTCACCTCATAAATATTCAATCCACTCACCTTTCCGATTGATGCTCTTCAATTCATGATACACTGAAGTCGTACCGCATAAAAAAAATCGCATAACTCTGAAAATTCGCACAAAAAAACTGCATAACTCTGAAACTTCGCATAAAAAAACCGCAGAAGGGAAACCGCATAACTCTGAAAATTCGCATAAAAAAACTCTATAACTCTGAAAATTCGCGTAAAAAAGTCGCATGAAAAAAAAACCGCATAGAAAAAGACCGCATAAAAAAAGACCTCAGAGTACTCTAAAAAAATCAGAAAAAACTTTTGTGTTGATATTCATATAATTAAAAGTTATTTTGATGGCAGCAAAAAGTACAAGTGACTTTTGGCTTCGCAATTCGGTACAAAAAGAACGCGCTGCTATTACACACACATAACCGCCCTTATTCTGAATAACGACGTATTGACGCTATCTGCTTTCTGTCAAAAGCTACTGTCCCCCATACCTTCCCCCATTATTTATTATAGGTATTGCTTCGAAATTTCTAATCGAAATCTGGTAATTCGAGGAAAGAAAAAGTAAACAATGAGAAACTATTATTTGCAGTTAGGCCCCTTCGTCGAGGCACGATCCAATAGAAATTATCTCGATGTTGAAGTATTGACGTTTCGCACAACGCTTGTACTCTGCAGCATCCTAAGGGTCATGTATGTTTGGATGGAATGCAAAATCAGGCATGCATCGGAAGAACCTTAAAATAATTTTTGATAGTTTAAGAATGTTTTTAATTCATTTGCCGAAATTCGTAAAACCTTATCGTGAAAACGAATCGCTACATTCCACATTCACAAGAAAAACTGAACGATATTAATACGAGAAAACTTTGACACAAAATTGGTACTTTGGCTAGCGCTGTCATACATTTGCACTGTTGATATAGTTCCGTCCGATTCAAGACAACTACAAATTAAAGTGTTACTCACAATCTTAGGACATTGTTGAAAAACGCAAGAGCAGTTTTCTCCGCTACTTGAGACAAATTTTCAAGAAAAAAACCTCAGTTTATTAAGAAAAATGTGCCAAATGAACTGATATTTTTCTTTCGAATTTGCGCTCAACGCCAGCGAAGAAAACTTGAGCACCACTTAGACGTTGTTCGTGATATACGTGATAGTATATATATATATATACTAAAGGATCATTTTCTGTAATGGCAGCATGTCAAATCCGACCAAAACAAAACCGAACAATTGTGTTACGTGAGGAAAGGCAACAACCATATCTTTAGACAGTTTTGCATATAAATTTCCTGGTTAATGCTCCCGGTGGCGATGTGAATGTTCATTTAGGCGTTAGCCAAATTTTGTGCTAGGGCACATAACCGTTTTTATTATTTTTATTTTAGCTTTTCAAGCCGCAGAAACAGATAGCCTACCACACGAGATCTTTCTTCGTGAACTTCGATTGCTCCATCATTTTTCTTTCTTTTTTTCTTTTTGTTTCAGCTACTGTACCACTCAAACTCTAATCTTCTTGTTTTGCTTATTATCAACATCATCAAGTTCATGTAACTGGATTAGAGTGATTTCGCCGAAAGTCATTTCGCCGAAAGGGTTATTTCGCCAAATGACATTTCGCCGAATGCCATTTCACCGAAAGTCATTTCGCCGAATGCCATTTCGGCGAAAGAGTCATTTCGCCGAATCCTGAAATCGTCTTAAAATCTTAATTGGAATTAATTTAAAATAAAGACAAATGAAAGATGATAGCGTTAACGCCCGTTTTGTTGACCTACAATTGTACTTCTTGAATGAAAATTGATTCTTGTACTCTTGAGTTCCCAAGGAAACTTGTTGACTATTAGCTACTAGGCATCAAAGCAATTGCATAGGTGTATTTACCAGGCAAATGTATGTGGTATTTTCCGTGTATCAAGTGAAAATGAAAAAATATCCAATGCGGCCACATCGTTTTGGTTAATGTGCTGTCCGACCTCACTACCGCTCGTTTGGACCTAACTAAAGCAAAGAAACCTAGCTTTGAATAGACCGGGCAAACGAGGCGGTTACAGGTTTGTATGCTAGAGGCCGCCGCTTCCGACGGCGGGTAGTAATGTAGCGAATTACCGCGCAATAACAAGCCTTTTGGCATCACGCAAAGAATTATATTTCATTTGATCAGCATGGTCTTAAGCCTGGGAGATCAGTTACAACGAATTTGTTGGCCATCTCATCCCAGTGCATAACTAGTATGGAAGCTAAAACATGAATGGATGTTATCTATACCGATCTCAAAGCTGCTTCTGACAAATTAGATCATAATATACTTCTTTGCAAATTATCTCACCTTGGATTGTTATCGCAACTCGTATCTTAGTTGGGCTAATATCTTTTCGTTAGGAAACTACGCATGAAAATAGACCACCGGAATAAATCAGGTATCCCACAAGGTAGTAATTTTGGATCCTTGTTGTTCGTATTATTCTTCAACGATGTAGTGTTGCTTTTGGGAGCTGGATGTATATTAGTCTACGCATGTGATTTAAAACTGTATCTCGTTTTTCGTAGGGTAGATGATTACTGGCTACTACAATGTCTGCTTACATTGTTCATCGATTGGTGCAGGAAAAACAAACTCATCATAGGTGTAGCCAAGTGCCAAGTTATCACATTTCATCGGATTTCATTTTCAGTTATATTTGACTATAACATTGATGATACAATTATCTCTACAATGGATCAAATGTGTGATCTTGGTGTACAGTTGGATGCTAAACTGACGTTCGATGTGCATCGGTCACAAATCGTTTCGAAAGCTACACGTCAATTGGGTTTCATCGCTAAGATTGCAAGGGACTTTGCAGACCCCTGTATGCAGAAACGATTTGTTCGTATGGTATTACGAAATTTACCGTAGAGAGATGCAGTATACTTGTCACCATATTCAGATAGATGCCAATTGTTGGGAATCGAATCGTTACAGCGACGTAGAAAAACTCAACGTTAATAATTGCTAAGTTGATCAACGGAGATATTGATGCTACTGAACTGCCGCTTCAAGCGATCTGCAATAATTTGACTATAGATAATTTGTTATAATTTAATATGTTATAAGTTGTTTGTACTAGCTTTTAAGTTGGTATGTAGTTATCATGTAATTGTTTTTAAAAGATAGTGGTTTTTATGCCTATCTGAGAATGACATAAATTTGTTTCAACTCAGATGGGCTTTTTCCCACTCTATTAATCGATTTAGACATTAGTCTGTGGTGGACTTTGTTTAACAAATAAATAAATGAATAAATTACGTTGGTGACAGTTGATTTGGCCATATTCTTAAATTTGGCCAGTTAAGTGTGCGAGTAGTTCGAATTTTCGTGATGCGCGAGCAGAATCTCTTGCATCGATTCCATTTCTACAAGTGAAGAGCAAACGTCAAAATCAAACAGTAGGCATGATGCTACACACATACACCTTTGAAATGAGAGATGTGCTTTTTCGTTGGTTTATTTTTAATCGTAACGCCCTTCAAAGTCAACCCTTCGTTTGGCGGTTCAAAGCATAGGGCTCTGAGCAGCTATTGTATGTTCGAGTCTCGACCGGGAAGGATTCTTAGTATCACTAGAAGATCGTAGCACAAGCCAAGGTTCTATACGCTATGAATTGTCTACGAAGTATGTTGAAACAGAAGGTCAAATTTCATTCAAGGAATGTAATATCAAGGTTTTGCTTTTCTAGGAATCTCATCACATAAAATTTCAAGAGCAAAATGATTGATGTCACGAAAATTTTCATGGGAAATCAGTTATTGTTCATGATGTCAATCATTTTGTTCATAAAATCGTGAATAATACGACATGATTTCATGAGAAGACTGGTTTAATGATTGTCATCCGTGTGCTTGCGACATCTCGAACAGATAGGTTGGATTTCTGCTTGAAACAGTTGTTCACTTGTTTTTGCAGCTTCCGGACAAACGTTCTCCGAAAACTTTTATTACCTTGGTGACAGTTGATCTGACCACATTCCTGAATTCCGCCAGGGAGGTGTGCGAATAGTTCGAATTTTCGTGATGCACGAGCAGAATCTCGTGCATCGATACGATCAAGTTGGAGTTGGTTTATTTTTTAATATACGGTATAGAAAAGCGATATGTTAAATCATGGTTAGTAAAAGATGCGTTAAACTTAATTACTAGACGCTTCTGGGTGACCAATCCGTACAAGATTATCCTTAAGTATCATTTTTAAGACCCAATGGTTTGACAAGCATTTTGTAACCACGGATACGATGACCACTGATGTTGACGTTTGAGAATTCTTGCTTCCTCAGGTTCGACAGAAGCATCATCATCCAGTACTATTTTGGTCAAATTTGTCATCAGTGCATCACGCGAATGACACGGTAGATAAATTCGATATGGCACACTGATAAATGTAGCAACACATCCGCTCGCATGCATACTGAAAATCGAACTTTGCAGTCATTGCAACAACTGTCGATGTCAGAGGAGTGACATTATTCCACTTAATCGGTGTGCTCGTTTCACACAAATTCTCCGAAATCCAGGCGTCACATGTCACAGTTTGCTCTTATCAGACAGTCTTGTTTATCTGAATCGGCGAAAAAAGCAGCTGCAAATATAAAATAAACAGTCCCTCACATCATCGGTGCATGGTCGAACGGTAAATACCGTAAACCGTCAGTTCTAGGAAAACTGACATCGATATAAAATGCTGCCGATAAACAAATGCGATTGAACGCGGAGAAGTCGTCACTACTAGCGTGTTATCGCCGGAAATCATCCGGCTGATAACGGTTTAAATTAATGCGACACGAACGGAAGAATGCGATCCATGCAAAGGAATTCAATTTTCCTCGCGAATGTGTATTCGTTTTCATGGATTTAAATATTTTCACAGCATTCGACGATTTTGCACCGACAATTCTAGTTTATCAACTTATTTCATTTTTAATGATTCGTTAAAAAATATATCGTTTTAGGTGGAAATTTCGGTGAATGAGCTCGAAGAAATGTTTGGTACACACATTTAATTGTCAATGAAAATTTCTAATGAAATGGTATAAAAAATTGTCTAGAAGTAAGGTGAAACCAGTAAATTTCGGTCAGACATTTATCAACAACATTGCATCATTCACAAAAGCAAAGTCAGGGAACTACATTTCGAGGCAGAATCTTCAGTTTGATCATTGCAGCCAACTCGTTAGGTTAAGAATCCTACTAGGTTGTATTCAGGTTCATTGGATAAGTTTAAAACTCGGTGCCGTATGGGTTAGAAGCTAAAATATAACATCAAAAAATGTGATGATTTCGAATGCAAAATAAGAACATAGCCAAGTCCGACGAGCCGGTTAAATCAACAAAAAAGCGAAATATTCTCCTAGATAAGGTGGGATCGTATAAGACCTGTTACGATTTGATATTTTTTCAATACGACAACGTTCGACCACCTGTTGTGACTTCGGTTAGAAACAATTTGAATAACAGTGATTAGTAAATTCTTCCATCTCGAGCCAAGTGTCACTACCATCGTAACACTGGTGTTGTAATTAAATAAAAACAAAAAGAATGATAAACCGATTAACAACACTTGAATAGAAAATATTCAATCAATATTTTCACAATGAAATCACAAAACGCTGGAAACTTGCTTCTACATCCAAGAAGTTTAAATTCATATGTAATTCATACAATACTCTGTATTTTTACCGAACATTCAACAGCTTATTGTTTGGTAATTGAAATAATTGGAAAAAAACTTCATTGAATACTGAACATTTTAATGAGTTCAATAATATAAATAGCCAGAAGATTCCAGAAATTTAACTTTTTTTATTAATTAAATTCGCAAATTTAAAACAATGTTCACAAAAAATTATTCTAAACTTTCCACAGCTCAGTTTTGAGCACATTTGATAATACATTTATCAAAAGAACATAAAGGGAATTGAAATTCGTTTATCCAAATTTTCAACAACTCAGCTGAGTCTGGTAAATATCTGTTGTCGTTGAAAATTATTCTAACGCTTGTTCGCATGAACATGAACTTAGCGAAGCACCTTTCGCTGATGATAACGCAAATAGATGAATAATTTGTTGCTCGTTAGTTGCTAATTAGTTACGGTAATTTTGAAAGAGTTTCTCAATTTTTTTCCAAATTGTTTGAGCACTTCTCTAAGTTCATATGAAGTTAACGGAGCACTCCTGCCAAATTAGCTTGAAAACAAATTGAAACCCGGTGGATAGTTTGTTGCTAATTAGTTACTGTAATTTTGAATGAGTTTCTCATTTTTTTTGAGTTCTTCACTAAGTTATTATGAAGTTAACAAAGCACCCCTCCCAAATGAACTTGTAAACAAATTGAAACCCAGTCAATAGTTTGTTTTTAATTAGTTGCAAATTAGTTACGGTAATTCTGAATTTTTTTCTCACTTCACAAGTTCATAAGAAGTTAATGAAGCATACCTCCTTAATCAGCATGGAAGCAAATCGAAACATAGTGCATAATTTGTTGCTAACTAGTTGCGGTAGTTTTGATTTTGTTGATCATTGTTTTTTTTTTTGCGAATGCATTACTAAGTTCATATCAATCGTAAACGAAGCACCCCTTCTTACTAATTAGCAACAAACTATCTAATGGATTTTGGTTTGTTTTCAACGTTAACTTCATACGAATTTAGCGAAATACTCAAAAATATTATAAGAAATGTAGCAACGAATTAAAAATTACCGTAACTAACTAGCAACCATTTAGCAATAAACTATCCGCTGGGATTTGATTTGTTTTCAAGCTAATTTGGAAGCTCAAAAAAATTAACAAAATTGAACAACTTCAAATTTACCGCTAATAATTAACAACTTATTAATAATGTAGTAACGGGGTTTGGTTCGTTTTCAAGCTTATTTTGGAGGGGGGTTTCGTTAACTTCATATGAACTTAGTGAAGTACAAAAAATATTGAAAGAAATGGAGCAATAAATTCAAAATTACTGTAGCTAATCAGCAACAAATTTTCCGCTTATTTGCGTTATCAACGGCGAGATGTATCTCGCTAAGTTTATGTTCGTCTTGTTCTGGACAGATTAAATTTGGAATAAAACAAGTTTCCTGTTAGTTCAATCCAAGATGCATTTTTATTTCTTAAACTTAAGACTCAAAACTAAAAAAAAATTAAAGTTACTGAAAGATTTTCGAAATTTGTCTATAGTTGTAGCTTGTTGTTTATATTCAGAGAGAGTTCTCTCTTTTCGAGAGTCCATACCGCTTGATAGGTCGCAACTCCGGGTAGTTAGGGGGATTCACATTTTTCAATAACACCTTAGACTCCCTTCGTTTTATATCATTCCAAAACATCTTTGGAGTAGTGACAAGATGCCAAACCAGGCCAGAGTTGCAAGTGAGCATGATGACTGCATATTAACGGTAACAATCGCTTCTTTAGGCATTCTTCACGGTATATTTCCATGTTTACCGTTCCGGTAGTGATGAAGTTTTGGCTTACACGACCACAGCTACATATTGTCTGCCATACCAAATATTTTTTGCAAAAATGGCAGTGAAAAATGACATTCTAAGTCTTCCAGCACATAAGCTTCATCGTATATTATCACACAGAAAAAGTTAGTGGAATATTCGCGATACAACTTACGAGCCCGGATTTTACCTGTCACATTCTGTTTATCATTACTGCTCGATACAGTGTTTATCTCTAATGACTTCATACCTTTCCGGTACTTGAAAGTATGCACGAAAGTTGAAGACATTTATATTTTTATAGCCACAGTACGTACTGAAAAATTTCACCTTCGCGTCTTTCTAGTAGTTCCTGAGATCTCATTTTGTTCCACTCTCAACCTTTCTGGCTGTTGTCAAAAATTGATTTTATACAATGAACAGACATAACGTTAAACTAGAACAACTGATTAGTTTTTTTCACCATTGTTCGATTATAAGCTAGCTGGCGAATTTTCTTGCAAACGTTCTTCTAAATCAGTTTGGTGGGTCCATTCTATCGTTAATTTTTCGTAACGGCAAGACGCAAGATCTGGTCAGAAGACAGTAAGATCATTGAGGTTTCGAATCATGGGCAAAAGTAGTTTTTGTAAAAATATTCGCTGTTCATCGATGCAGTTGTGATGAAGGGACATCTTACAGCAACCACAAATAGCTTGCCAATCTATAGTTTTTTTTACCGAATATTCAACACTGGCATATCTCGCGCTGAACATTGTGGTCCCTGCAAGAATTTTTAATTGAATGTCGAAAAAGATCCTCTGGCCCTGATCTGCTTTTGCGTTCGAAAGTTCACACGTTATTTAGCACGAATAACATTTGACTCTTCGGTGTCAACTTCTTTGGTCACATTCCGCACTGAAATCTCATTTTTCTGCTCGCACGTTTTCAGTGTACGTTTGTCCAATCGAGGGTTAGTAGGATCTTTTTCTACCCATTTTCAGTGCGCACCTTTCATGCCCAATATTTTGACGTCACTCTGCCAAAGGTTCACACCTTTTGAAACAAACTGATGGAAACAAATAAACGGCTACACAAGTGGTGATACAGGGTGTCCTACGAATAATTTAAATTCGGTTGGCTTGGCAGTAGCCAATCCGATCCAACCAATTTTTGAGTACATGTTCAATTGTTTCTGATCTTTTGTCACCAATAGCAACTTGAATTTCGTGCTTGAGATCTTCAATTGTTTCTGGATGATTGGCGTAACATTTATCTTTAACCGCGAATATAACACAGTATTAAAGTTCACAGTATTTTCTGCCGCACCCTGTAAGAATACCAAAGCAGTTCGATACTAAGTTATCAAAAGCTTGCTATGGATTAAACTGCACGTATTAAACGTCTTTTTCATACATTGCAGAACAGACTCTTGAAGGAAGCCATTTTTCTTATCTCTATAAAGTTGATGTTTAACTTCCGATTACAGTTCGATTTTTTTTTCAACGGTGGTCCCTTTGGTGGCGAAATTGAACTGAAACCCGGTCGTATCAGGATGATGCAATGCAGCATTAACGCCCAACCACGTGCTTGGCGTACGGGACATTTGCGAAAAGTCACCCAGGAATGTGATCTGCAGTAATTTTGCTTCGCATCGTTCCCACAAAACTTCAGAGTGCATCGTATGATAACACAGTTTCCAATAGATACACATGTGCAAAAACTTGATATATTTCCAAAAAAAGAAAATTAAAAGTGGGTTGAAATTGTGTACTTTTATCGCGCGACATTGGTTGGTTGGACCAGACAAAAAGGGGAAGGTTGGAGACGAACCAGCAAAAAACAGGCAGGCAGTGCAAATATGGTCGATCATCTCATCGTTTTTTCTTGGAATTTGAGAATGGAGCATGGCGGAGTATGGGTTGCATTCTCTCGCACCAGCACCCGGCAAAGTCGGAATGAACGAAGAGACCGGATAGGAAGTGAAGGCAAACAAGATCTGGGAATCCCCAGCATCGTTGTGCAGCAGGCCGTCTCGGCATCGAACGTGATTGCGATAGCTTGAAATACACTTAGCTCTTCAGTTGTGTGGCGAAACGAGACGCATGGATTATGTGCGTGAACAGGGAAATGTTCACCCAAGAGAATGCAGAGAAACAGTATTGTAGCCATTAAAATTTATATGGATTTGTTTCTCTAAATAACGGAAATGATAAATTTTTAATTATTTTCAATGTATTTCTAAAATTTCCTTCAAAAATGAAATCGCTTGATTTCTGTACTCGAAAACATAATAAAAATTTACTAAAATAAGTTCTTGTGCCCTTTCAAAGGGGCGTGGATCATTATGTGACAAGTAATCCTATTATGTTTCTTCAGCCAACATCATCCTCTCTAGAGAGATCGGGTGGCGGAAGTATTTTAATCCGGAATCTTTCTTGTAAGATTCTTGTGGCTCTGTCGTTATAAGTGACAGAAATAGAACTCATTCATTCATTATTTCAATGTTCAGTTTAGTCTGGTTTCTTTAGGTCTTCTTAAATTCGATATATTGTTTTTCATCTACCAAATCGGTATGTTTCAAGTTAATTGTGTAATTTGCTTGAGATTAATAGTAGCTATAACTGTTCTCCGGACAGAACCAGCGTCTACTACGATGAAAAAAAAACAATAATAGATTCATTGGGTTCCTGGAGATTATCTTTTTCTGTCTTCAGCTGCCAAATCCTTCTGAGGGTTCTTTATCTGATTGCTTTATTAACCTGAAGTATCGCTTCGTTTAACAGATTTCTTTTTTTGTTGTTTCAATTGAAGTGGCTTTAACCTTAACGTCATTCGCCTCTTCGGGTCAGCAAAACACTCTAACCCTATGTGTGGGGTTGGGAATCGAACCCAAGTGGACTGCGTGTATGGCATCGACTTACCCATCACGCTATACTAGGGTGCCAATATTTTCGAGTCATCTTTGATTTTGTTAAGCGTTAGTGCTCAAAACTTTGAGCACCTAAAAAGAGTTCCTTTGCAAAAAATGAGCTAAATCGGATATGGGTAAGGGGTGCCCGGCGGTCAAAGTTTGAAAGCAGAAAAACAGCTGGGAAGATTTTAGTTCCGGGATTTTTGGATGCACATGGTATAATCTTTATCGAAAATCTTGAGAAAGGAACTTGGTTTTTCTTCTACTAACCGTGAAATATTGCTGTTCAAGAAACTGTTTTTCGGCGGTGTTGCGACATCCGGATTTCGATTCCCTCGCTATTTGGACCTACTGACTGCCGACAAACGATCTCCTAATACTTTCATGACATTGGTAGCCGTTATTTTGGCCACATTCATAAATTTCGATAGCTTTGCAAGAGAGTAGTATGAATTTTCACGATGCACAAGCGAAATTTTGACGGTCATTTTCACAACCGATAAGCAAATATCAAAACCAAACAGTAGGCATGATGCTTGTTGAGATCGAATGCAACTTAGCGTGCTCAACACATTTGTACACTATTTTCAAAAAAGTTTTCTTGCAGTTGCAACGCGATCAATTCAATTAAGACAAAAGCTTTGGAGCTTGTGCTGCAAACTTTTGAAGTTTAAATACAATATGAGTTGCCAAAACTTTTCACATTCCCGTGTCTCGCTCAGCGACAGGCTAAAGATGGCGATCTGTAGGAATGATCCACTCATTTATAATTTCCTCCGAAAGACTAATTTAAATTTTGATATCTCTGTTTAGATCTGTTTACAAATTCGAAAATACCGGATTCATAACTACAACACAAGTTGATTGAGTTGATGAAAAATGAAGAATTCATGTCCATGTTTAAACGAAATTTTCTGATTTTTTGGGATTCAGCAGTTCGTTCCCACTCTTTATTCTGGCCTATTGTTGAAATAAATGTTGTTACAGCGATTTCTTCTTCATATCCTGTCGAATAAAGTTTCAGTGCAGAATTGGTTACAAAATTGAGAAATTCTTTAATTATTACTGAGTGGTAGGATTCTAACGATCATAAAATAAAATATTAACAAAAATAATAAACACAATCATGCACATCCATTTCACTAAAACTGTCTTAACTATCCATTTGGAAAACTGCGAGTCGCAAATAAACTGTTTGATCTCAAATGGTTTTATTTTTTTCCGCACACAAGAAGTTAAACCAAAATCATAAATGTTTCAAAAAGTTACTTTTGGGCGAGAGTTGCGCACGGTCAATAATTTCGGAAAATACGTGTTTCAAACAACAAGATTTTTGACGAAGTCCTGTAAACGACTTCATATTTGAACATGACGTATTTGTTCAGACGTAGAGCCATCTTGAGCTAGTTTTAAATTTGATCAGTATCTAACAAGGAAAACAGACTGTAAAAATAATACGCGAATGCAACTATCTAATGAAAACTGCGAAGATGTTAGCGCAGAGACGGGGCTCGAACTTGTTTTTCCAATTAAACTACCGCAATTGTTTTGCCAATTAAACTACCCTACACGTAAAAACACATGACGAGACAGACAGTCCAATTCACTAGAAGAATCAAGCATGCTTCGTTTTACTTGACCGCCACAGCATTCAATTATAGTCCTATCTCTATGGAAACCCATCCAACAGAAAACAACACACACCGCATCACAAGTTTATCTTCAATTTCTGCTTTGCCATCAGACGCTGATTTCAGATTTTGTTTTTGTCTTTTTTACTGTCTGGTTTTATTTGTCCTTCAAAATATTGTGTCCGAGAGAATAATCGTCACTGCTGCAATACATCAAAAAGATTAAAGACGGTTTCTTGACTAGGTTTTGGAACTGAATTTAGTGCCTTTATTTGAGTGCGGAATTTGTATCCAGAATTCTGATTCAGAAATTCAACTTCAGAATTCTAAAATAAAATTCAAGTTATGAGTTCTAGATCTGGATTCTGGAACAAAATTTTAGATTTGAACTCAGAAGCAGAATTTTGGAACTGATTCAGAATTTAATTCCTGAATTAGGTCTCAGAGTTTAATTCTCAAATTCGTTTCCAGAATTCAGGTTCAGGAATCAGAAGCTGCATACTGGAATTTATTTCGGAGCATGAGTTCTGGAATTAGATTTAGGAACTGAATTAAGTGCAGTGCATGTTCTTTTTAGAACTATTCCAATATTTCTAAAGATCTATGCAAAGTTTACCTTTACTAGGTATTCTATTTATAAAAAACAAAGTTTCACTTTCATTTGTTATTTGTGTGGTAGAATATGTTTATCGGCGAAAACTTTTACTTTAGCATAGGTGCACCGTTACAATCAGTAAAAATTTCAAACAATTCAGTCAACTAATACGAACGATTATTGTTAATAGGAAATGTAACAAATGCATGTCAGTTTTATTCATATTCACGACCTACAGTTTTGTCTGATACATTACCCACCAGTCTTTTTTTAACTTGGAGGACTGCAGAAAATATAATACAACCAAAATGACCATTCGACCAAAAACGTTTAGGAACCTTTACCAGATCCGTTATCCTCAGATTGCAAACTATGCTTTCGCCAAAATTATTGACGAATTAAATAGCTGTGAAAATTACAGTAGGAGAAGTATCGAACATTATAGTATACTTCAAGAATTTAAAAAAATATTTTTTCTCAGTTTCCATTCTACCTGAAATAGAAACCCACATCAAGAGAGACTTCAGTGTATCGAATGTTTCTCTAAGGGGAGTATTTTCTCGACCATGTGCGAGAGCCTAACACTTCAGTGAGAAAGACGGAGAGTGGCAAGTACAGTAGATGAAAGAGCGAAAGAGAGAAAACAAAGACGACAGACGAACCACCATAGAGAGCAATATAAAACCAAAGCAATGATGACGCATACCTTTAGTTAAACTTGAAATCGCGCACCGACTGGAACAGACCGGCTGATACTTAGCGAAGAAAAAAAAAATAACTAGATATCGACAAACCTCACTGGGAGAAGTGTTAGCATTGTGACTTGTTTTCTATGAACAGAGTTTCGATTCAGTAGCGTACGGCGTAAAGGTGCTTGCTGACCTTCCAGACAGTTCTGAATGTGACGTTGTGGTAATTGTTGTGGTCATTTTTATTTCCAAAGAGAAAAACCGTTGCCAATAGTTTTGTTTTTGTTACCTGTAAACTACGGAAACAGCAGTGAAACGCCGGACAGTGATTTTGTAACCAAAACAAAGTAAGCCGAGCAGGGAAAATTGATTACCTAGCGCAAAGGGAGGAGGAAGCCGCCCAAATGACGAGGGACGATAATGTATTGTTGAATGATGTCTACTTCGGGTCATATAATATGACCCATCAGCCGCTGACGCCGTTAACCCCGATTAGTAAAATTGTAAGTGTCCTTGTAGGCGTGGTGGTGGTGTAGGTGATTAGAATTTTGTTCTGATTCTGAATGAAGATCGTTGACCCGATGTAATGATGGTTATGTGTGCCATTAAGAAAGTGTATTAGAAAAAACCATTCAGGCGTGTACAGTTCACGCGAAGGTTGAAGTCCAACTTCAGCCAAAGTGGAATGAAATATGAAACATGACATCAGCGTTATTGTTGAAAGAAAAAAAAATTAACGAGTATCAAGAGCGCGATAATATGCAACCAAACGCTCCAGAAGGCAGTCGCCTCTCCAATCGTGTCGCGGCGGCTTTGTGTCGGGTCACGGTTAAACCGCCCTAAAACCAAGTGCGCATCGCGCGGCGGATCCGCGACTGTGTTCCGTCGTGAGCGTTTGCGATATGTTGTTTTCGACTTCACCCGTCTCGGATATTATTGGTATTGTTTGCACCAGAACGGTTGCTGATAAGATAAAAGCAAAAACGAAACTTACTGCGCAATCTGTGGCACGTTTCCCGTGTCTGCCTTTGTTCATCAGCATATCGGTTGTGTGGTGCTGCATCACGCAGGAATACTGTGGCCAACTTTCAAAACGTTTCCAGAAAGTACCATCGGGTGACAATAAAAAAATAATCTGTTGATAAAAAAAGAACATTTCGTTCATGAGGTTCGGATGCAAATTTAGGCTACACAAAGAAACATTAATTTTTTTATTGTTGGTCAACAGTTTAAAATTACACTGAATTTCACAACGAGTTTTCAAGTCACATTTCAACGCGCAAATCCGATTGGGGCAAACAAGTTTGTGACGCAATCATCAATACCGGCTAAGCTCACCTACTGCCCAATATCAACTTGTAGCGGGGAGGAAAAAAAAAAACAGAACAAGATTCTGGTTCTCCGCGAACAAAAGGCTCGCGTGAGTGGGATTAATAAGTGTTCGAACTGAACTGAACTGAACGTTGGTCGAGACATGTAGAAGGCGTTCACAAATTCTCTACGAGTATACTTCAGAGATGGAAAATATTCCGCATACCGGCAGGAGTCGGTGAAGTGATAAACAACCATCTTTTGATGCTGCATTCCGTCATCGAATTCAGCTTCATGATTCGTCTTCATGCACAGCTTTATATCTCGAGTCAGTTTTAATACATATTCTACAGGATTTCTTACATTGACTATTTTGCAATGTTTAATGACATTATAACCGAGAGTTATTAGTAGAAATTCTTACTTTATATCCGCTGTTTCGCCCCGGACGGAACGATAAAATTCTACATCCAAACAATTTACATGTTCGCTGCTGACTTGAGTCGTTCAACGATCGGAATTTCCCATTACAAAACGGATTGTTGAGGAGCATTGAAAATCACAATCATTTGTGATGTAAAATGATCAATAAAATGTCGGATTGTGGTTGATAAAAATTAATTTGATTGTTTCGGATGAATATCCGGATTATTAATATCGTTACGAAGATTGAACTTAGCTCGCTTGCTTCTTGTATGAAGTCCTTCTAGCGAACGAACCGTTCTGCTCCAATAGATGTAGAAGTAATTCTGGAATTCGAATCCAATTTGAACTGTTATACCTGCATAATTGCGCTATAACTGCGTATCTCACTTGTCTTTCTTGCTTCCTCAACTTTGTCGAATCAGACTAACTAATCCAATGTAGAAAATACGAATTTGATTTAATCATAAATTTGAATGCTTTTTTATTACCCATTCCCATACAGAAAAGCTATGCAACACTGCGAAACCCGACTTCTGAAACTAGTCCAGGAGTGTAGTACAAGATCTCCTTTTAAGTGGATTTCTGAAGTTACGCGATTTATTTTCTACGCTGATTTCCGAACGTACGCCATTTTTACGTTGATTTCCGAACATATGCGGTTTTTTTTTCTGCGCGAATTCCCGAAGTTACGCGTTTTTCAAGCTGATTTCCGAAGTTACACAGTTTTTGTTACTCGGATTTCCGAAGTTACGCAGTTTTTTTCTATGCAGATTTCCTAAGTTATACATTTTTTACGCGAATTTCCGAATCGGTTTTTGTCAATGCGGATTTTCGAAGTTACGCGTTTTCTAGGGCGGATCTCCGAAGTTACGCAGTTTTCACAGTGATTTCCGAAGGTACGCAGTTTTTTTCCTATGTGGATTTCCGAAGTTACACGGATTAACGAAATAAACACTTTTTTCTGTGCGGATTTCCGAAGTCTGTGCGAATCTCTGAAGTTAAGTGGCCTTTTCACGCTGATTTCCGAAGTTATGTTACACAGTTTTTGTTATTCGGATTTCCGAAATTAACCGTTTTTTGCGCAGATTTCCGAAAAAACGCGTTTTTTTTTGTGCGGATTTCGGAAGTAACACAGTTTTTATTACTCGGATTTCCGAAGTAACGCGGTTTTTTTTCTTATGTGGATTTAAGAAGTCACGCGTTTTTCTATTACGCAGTTTCTGTTACTCGGATTTCCGAAGTCTCGCGGTTTTTTTCTATGTGGATTTCCGAAGTTAGCCGGTTTTTTTGCGCGGGTCTCTGAAGTTAAGCGGCTTTTTCACGCTGATTTCCGAAGTTACGTGTTTTTTCCACGTTAATTTCCGAAGTTACGCAGATCTCTGAGGTTACGTGGATTTCCGAATTTTTGCGGTTTTTCTGTTCAGATTTCCGAAGTTACGCGTGTTATTGCTACGTTGATTTACTAACTTACACAGTTTTTTAAACGGATTCCCAAAGTTACGCTTTTTTCCACACTAATACCCGAACTTACGCGTTTTATGTGCGGATTTCCGAAGTTACGCGATTTTTCTATGCGGATTTCCGAGGTTATGTGGTTTTTTCTACGCGGATTTCCAAAGTTAGGTGTTTTTTTGTCATACTGATTTCCGAATTTTCACAGCTTTTTACGCGTATATCCGAATTGACGCGAATTTACAAAATCACGCGGATTTTCGTGATTTTTTTACGCTGATTTCCAAAGTTACGTAATTTTCTTACGCGGATTTTTGAATCCATTTTTTCCACGCTAATTCTCGAACTTTCGCGGATTTCCGAAGTTACGCTTTTTCCCACGCTAATTGCCCAACTTACGCGGTTTTTTACGTGTATTTCTGAATTTACACGATATTTTTACGCGGATTTCCAAAGTTACACGTTTTTTGCGTGGATTTTCGAAGTTTCGTAATTTTTCCACGCGGATTTTCAAAGTTATGCTTTTTGTTCACGCGGATTTTTCGAAATTCAAGTGTTTTTTGTGCGGTACGCATCCTCTGCTTATAAAAGACATCAGTTTATAAGCAGAGGATGCGTATTTGATTTTTATACTTATTTTACTTTTCGTCTTCGACTCATCCGTGCAGTAGCACTTTATGTTGAAATACGGCTAATGCCACTTCGCGGTTCAACGTAAACCGCGAAGCAGACATTATGTTCACCGAAGTTCTCGTGAGGAACCTGACACATTTTTTTTTTGGGTACACTAACCAAACAAAGGGATGGAGAAACCGAAAACGGCATCGGAAAGTAGAAGAATGAAGGTTTATTATCGTCTAGTAGTTTTCCATCATGGAACACTGGAGTGTCGCTCACCGCAGTTTAATTTATAACTCGTTATTGAAGAATCAATTCGACGTTACAACTATTCGTGAATTTAAAAAAAAACATTGTAAATTAAAACCTCTGCGTAATACTGTGAAACTGTGGGTGAAAAAAATTAATAAAAACAAATTCTGTGATCAAAGTAAATTTTGTCACCCCGATTCTGTATTTCGTTCGAATCGGATTATTTCGATCGAATACGAAATTTTGCATTCTGTAGTTCGATCGAGTTCGAGTTTTCCATACAAAAGTATCGCTGGATCGAATTACAGAATTCAAATTTTCACATTCGAACGAAATAATCCTATTCGATCGAAATACAGAATAGGGGTGATAAACTTATTCCAAATCATCAGTAAAAATGTTTAAATTTTCACATTTCCAATTTGTGCCTAACTGACAGATTTGAGTCTCGCTTAGTACTGTTGGCAGGAAAAAATCGTAAAACTATTATCGAGATCATTCAAAAGTTTACAGACCATGTCAGTATTTTTACAGACACTATTGCCCACACGGCTTCGAGTTCTTCGGAGTTAATTTTGTAATTAAAAGCGGAGACAAAAAACTTGCCACATCATCAGTTTTCGGGTGAATTTAACGACTGAAAAATTTACTGGAGACTGCACTCCGTGCAGTGGTCAGTTCAACTTTTACCTAGTGGAATAAACTCCAGACAGTTGAAGTTCTGGGTTACCCTTGATCGATCTCAACATCTTTCAAATCAGCTGTTTATCTAAAGCTTTATTCAACGAGGTTTGTTTTGATTATTTTGAGCCACACGTTTGTGAGTGCGGAACAACCTCTAAAATATCATCCTCGGTTGAAACGGAAATTTACCGTACGTTATGCTTTGTTCAGCCTTGAAACTACGGCAACGGAGTGTAAAATTTGCAATGTAGAGCTAATCGTAGCTAGCGGTGCAAAGTCTGGTCGAGTTTTGACACGTAATGATCGAATTGGTTGACAAAAGTAAACCATGGAAAAAACAATTACTGCCACGCAAACTATGAAGTGACATTTTGGAATTCAATGTTTTAATTGCATGATGCCAAAAGTTCAGTAACCCAAAACACTCGAACGGTAATAAATTTCAGTGATTTTCACTCCCTAGAAGCGATAGTGAAAACAAGCTTTACTCAAAAGCCAAATAGTTCATATGGCAAAGCAATTTTCTGACCAACTTTTATTGGTTATTTCACGTCCTAATAATTTTCCTTCTGTTCTTTGTTCATAATTTCCATACCAATACACACAAAGACAAAATTGCTTTGGACGACATACAAATGTCGATTTTTATCGCCAAACGGAATCAGTCTGGTCCGGTGCCAACCGGATATTCATTTTCTTTTTGTAGATAAATGAAGACGAGCAAATTACACACCGCAGTATAGTGCTTTATCGAACTTCAAACGTTTGTATGAATGGAAAACGGTGCCCCCTTAGACGACTGCGAGTTCTTTGTTTCGCGACCCAAAACCTCACACACTTAAAAGTTAGTTAGGCCACTACAAGGACGATACAAAGACGTGAAAGTAAAAGAAAAATGTGTCGCTTTCACCATCTTCCTCCTCCTGTCAGTAAGTAAATAGGCGATAATATCGCGTGATTGCACAAACAACAAACAGCTCAATTTATTTCGCACGTACACACAACAGCCAACCATCTGACATCTGGTGACAGTTTTCAGTAGTAGTATTGTATGTGTGCGCGCGACCGGCCTCAGGAATGTGAAACATGAACAAAGAACTGTTTATGGAAATCGTATAATTGTAGTCTGGCTGTGTTATTTTTTATTCCATTTTGATTCAATCAACATATTTGTCCTTGACATGTACAAACCGCAGTCAATCCAGTAATGAAGATTCGAGTCTCCAAGCATAACGAGAAATACTTGGGAATATGTCGTTAGACTGCAACCATCAAAGCACCGTGTCCGGTGCATTATTTATTCTATCGCCACGGATGGTAATTCTTGTATGGACCTGAGACGCAGCAAATCGTACCAAACGGAATAGCTCTATCTTGACGACGACGACGATAACTTGGCCAAACAGTATGTCATGAAATTGCGAAATTTTAGTATCGCGCCGCTTTTATTGCCGTTGCTAACGAACGAAGCAGCAAGGAGTGGTGGTGGCTTCAACGACTGACGCCAAAGTTGGTAGTTTTGGTTTAGTGTTTACCTACGGATCGAAGTTCAGCTAGCACACACGCGTTAGTGGCATGTTCGACTGACGAGTGCGCGGCATGTAGGCCCCATAAAAGGTGATATTTATGTGACCGGCCCATGTACGAGCATATTATTTGTATGTTCATTTTGAATGTTCCAAAATAAGCCTTTGTTCCGGATACAAGCAGCGGGTGGAAAAAATTAGCGAAGGGTCGCTAAAAGGAACACGTGTTCGACTTTCGATATGTAAAGTGTACAGATAATAGCCATTTCAGACAACAGCAATGGCGATTACGGAGCCGACGAGGACAGCATCTAAATTGTGTGCAACATACTCCTTAATTGCCTGTGGCGCAATTCAAATATGGCGGCCGAGCGGTGAATGTTCTTTGTTACTGGCATCGTCGCTAGGTACAATTGAGACTCCTTGGAAAATGTCACGATTTGATGCGAGGTGACAGGGTTCTTTTTATTACCTCAATCAACAAGTAATAATTTGAACAAAACACTTCCAAGTGATTGCGATCAGAAAAATAAAATAAAAAAACTAAAAACCGTATAAAAATTTAGCCGGTTCTTCCGAAATAAATAAAAGTGATTTTTTGCTGGTATCTTTTTGGCAACACTGTTTTTAACAGATCACGCGTGAATCGTGTCTTGTGTCATTGTCAAACTTGTTTAGTTTGGTCTATAATTTAAGCAGGAATCGCACTTCCGATGAAACCCTCAACGAGTAAACACCTCGTATCGTGTTAGTGCGGTGAAAATTCGAGTATTTCGCGAGAAAGAAAGGATTTTCATCCGTACTTCGGTGACTCCACGTTGCGAGGGTTTCACTTGTAGTCCAGTAAAAGGAAAATCCATTGGACTATAAACGAAAACTAACTGGCAATATAGCTTAATCGCTGTGCCATCAATCGGCGTCATCTCAAGTGAGGTGACGCCACCAGAAGTGAAGAAGAAGAAGCAGGAATCGACTTTCTATCAAAATTCATGCTCGGTTAAGAGATTGAGAGATCCACTTTTGGCATTAAAAATGCCTTACTCTTCACTATACACTATTTTTGGTCGATTTTGCCATTAAAAATGCCTTACACTTCGCTTCCCGAGGCTGGGTGTCAATTTGAAACATGCAAAACTAATCGCGTAACATGTTTCTGTCATAAGTTTGAACGCTTATAACTCAGTGATTTGTTGATGGATTTATTTAATTCAACAACTAATAGATTCGGAAACATTTAACTTAAACTTGTGAGATAACGTCATTTGAATATTTCAATTGCATACCATTGAAAAATTGGTTTGAATTGAGTATTTTATTTTGGTTCTCTGGTAACTATCAGGCCAATTTAGAAATATCGGCGATAGATTTTTCGGATCTAATTTGCAGCGCTTGTTCCTCGATGATTTGTTAATGGATTTTCCGAATTTAAATGATTCCAAAGCTTCAATATTATAAGCTTCAAAATGTTTTAATTTGGCAACGAATCGGTTTGCATACTTAAATCTCCATTCCCATACGAACAAAACGTGACAATGTGACTGAACAAGTTGTTATCCCACCAGGAATTAAACGCTTCAAAAGATTCAAAATTAAATTCTGAAACTTATCTTAAAGCGACCTTCTTGGTTTAGTTGTATAAATGAGTTCCACAGGCTCACATATACAAAACTATTAGATGCAATATCATATAGTATCAAAGATAAACTCAAAGTAAGTTTACCTGCGATTTTACATGTATCGTTTTAATAGGAACCTTCGTAGAATTTGGTTAACCGCCAGTTTCAGTTCAATTATTATTTGCTTCGAAACAATAAGCGTCTGATGGCTACACTCGTTGTAACTATGACAATGTTCATTCATGTGTTAATAACATCAAGTTATAGTATGAACAAAATTTCGGAATTTTGTTGCGTATCCATTCCGTATATTCCTAATATGCCAAAGCGAAAATCAATGTAAATAACTAAATATTGTATGCGGACTGTTTCACATGCTTTCTTCCTCGTATTGTTGCCATATTATTTACCGACACTTTCCGAAGACTCTCGACGATTTTGAAGGATTAATAAAATTACACCATTACTGAGATTACTGGTACAACATTCTCTTGGATCGATTAACTGTTTATAAAATTAATAAGTCCACCCAGTGAACGACCATTATTAGGTTAAAACTGGGGGTAAATAAACGATATAAATCAAATCAAATTTATAGTTTGTACGTTTCTCGAAAATTATCATTATAAAATAAAATAATTTCATTTGTTCAGGTTTAAATCTTTAGGTTGTTTGTATCCAAAATTGAGCTTTCAAGTAACTTTGAAGTGTAGTGAAGTTTAGTGTATCATCATCATTATCATCTTTATTGATGTATTTATTATGAAGACCTTAGAAACGTTTCATTTTTAATGTTATTGTGCTCGGTCGTGTCTTGAATACAACCCTCTAATTTTTTTTTATCGGAAAATTGTGTTCAGTGACGAAGCTCATTTCTGGTGGAATAGATACGTCAACAAGCAAATTTGCCGCATCTAGAGTGAAGACCTGAAGCCCCAAAAAAGTCACTGTTTGGTGTGGATTATAGGCCGGTGGCATCATCGGACCGTATTTCTTCAAAGGCGACGATGCGTGCAACGTTACTGAGAATGTGATGATTGAAGATTTTTGTTGCCCAAAATGGAAGAGTTAGATATGCCTGACATGAGGTTTCAACAAGACGGTGTCACATCCCACACGGCAACGGATTGAAACCCGTCTGCGTATTTTTGAAAACAAAAACCGGATAAAAAAATTGAGTGCAAAAACCGAACACGAACTTTTTAAGGCAAAAATCGTTTAAAAACATCTTTTTTGCAATAACGGGGCACAAAAAATTCAAATCTCAAAATCGGATAAAAATTTAGCCGGTTCTTCCGAAATAAATAAAGGGTTTGGTTTATAATTGAATCATGAATCGACTTACGAACGAACAACGCTTGCAAATTATTGAATTTTTCTATCAAAACTCATACTCGGTTAAGAGATTAAGAGATCCACATTTTTTTTGAAAAATTGTGTTCACTGACGAAGCTCATTTCTTGTGGAATGGATACGTCAACAAGCAAAATTGCCGAATCTGGAGTGAAGACCTGAAGCCCCAAAAAAGTCACGATTTGGTCACCTTTTTGCCGTACTTCTTCAAAGGCGATGATGTGTGCAACGTTACTGTGAATGGCGAGCGTTACCATGTGATGATCGACGATGGAAGAATTGGCATATCTGACATGTGGTTTCAACAAGACGGTGTCACATACCACACGGCACGCGAAACAATGACCAGATTGAGAGTCGCCTTCGTGCCAGGATCGTGTGATTTAACGCCTTTGGACTATGTGGAGCCAATATTGAAGCATTTATTCGTGAAATACCGGTCGATATGTTGGAGAGGGTGGTCTTCTTCAAATATTAAATTACAATTAAAAAACAGACTTTCTGTGTGCTGTAAAACCTCATTTGGATTGGATTCTGAAACTGAGTTCTAATACTGAATTTTAGAACTGAACTCAGAACCTGGATTCTCAACATAATGTAACTAAACTAAGACTCTGAATCTGAATCCTTATAGTAGATTCTGGAACTAGATTTTTGGGACTGGTATTTTGAAAAGATTTTGGAACTGAATTTAGTTAGCCTTAATTAAAGTCCGGAATGCGTTTGATTCAGAAATATCATTCTTTCCTTTATGAATTCGATTATATGATTCAGAAATCTAACTTCAGAATACTTGAGCAAAACTCAAAATATGGATTCTTCAACAAAATTTGAGATCTGAACTAGACTTTTGGAACTGACTTCTGAACCATAATTAAATTCCTGAATTCAATTTTAGAATCTACTTTCTTAGTTTCAGAATTTAATTCCTAAATTCAGTTCAGATTTCAGGTTCAGAATTGAAAACCTGTATGCTGGAATCGAATTCTGAACTTGTGATCTGGAGCTCGATTTTACAGGAGAATTCAGTTGCTCCATTCAGGTTCGGAGTTCAAGTTCTGAATTCAGTTCCAGAATTTAAATCCCCTAATGTTCCATTTGGATATTGTAAATCTATTGTTAGGGAAAACTGGGGCTTAACTGGGTTTTTACCCAAGTTATCTATTCCATTGTGTAGCTTCAACCTTCAGCTGCAATTCCTGAATTGTAAATTGGAAAAATATGGATTAGCTTTCGTACCAAGTCGTGATGGAGTGACAAACCCAAAATTAAAAATTTCAGAAAGCGCTGGGCTAAATTGAATACACTAAAAGTTTCGCACAAAAATGAAGAACGAATTTTGCTGGGGGCGCCAATTCGCAAGATACATTAATGAGCGCAAAGAAAAAAAGGAAACCATGGAATCGAATGGAGTGTCTGCACGCGAAAATATAGGTACGGTCTCAAAGCTTTGCGCCCTACTGTGCCGACACTGACTCTAGAGTCTTCAATGAAGACTATTTGATTGTTTTGCTACATATAATGAGCCATTTGCTAAAATGTATAGTAATTCTAGTGATATAAAATAAAATATAAATACAGATATCAATATTTATGTTTCAAGAATACGTTAAGAATTTCAAGTCGAAAATTCGGTTTACTCCCACTTCTTTATCCGGATTAGCCCCTCACAGACAATTCATTTTTGAGACGCAATTTCTAATTTCATTTTTCACATAAACGAAAATACTCTATAATCACTGTATTCAGCACGACTTGAACTTTCAAAAGCGTCGTTACGATGCACAAAAATCAAAAAATCAAAACTTTTAAAAAAAGTTCGATTAATGTCAAACTGAATTGATTCAGCGAATACCTGTCACATGAAAGTGCGTTCACAAAGTCAATCTATTGATCGATCGTTTTTTTTAATTTTAAGCTGTTTCTGGTTAGCACCGATCTCTCCTATAAAAGTTGAGGATGTGTAATGCCTGTTATGTAAAGGGATCAGAAAGTTTCAGCTCCAGTAGGCTTTTGCCGGTTCCTAATAAGGAAATATGTTTCAGAGGCTTTATACCTCTGAATCTTCACACAAACAACGTTCAAATGCAAACGAACATTTAGTTAGTTAGTTAGTTGTTTATTTTTAGCCCGGTTTTAACCTATCGGTCATTCACCGGGGGTAAAACGAAAATTTATCAAACACTAACCTGGGCTGATATTTTAAATGCATATTCAATGACAGAAAATATCGTAGGATTAAGTTGATATTTAGATTTCTATCATTTTGATGATACACTCAAGTCTTTTTTAACTTTGAGAATTCACATAAAAAATGTTACATAGCAAAATCGCATAAAAAGAGACTTGAGTGAAGGCTGTTTTTTATGCGGGAAATACGTACCACATAAATTTAAAAATTCGCTTTAAAAAAATCGCATTATTTTTTAAATTTGCATACAATAAAACACATAAAAAGAGATTTGAGTGAAAATCTACCAAATATTAATAAATAATTTTTTTTTGGAGTGGAGCGGACAATTTCGCAAATAGTTCACTCACTGGCTTAATTTATCATGACACAACCGAGAGAATGTGAGATGATATCATAGTTAGCTTTTAAAGATTGGGTTGGCGATTCTTAAAAGAACTGATAAATTCAACTTTTTCGTTATGTTTAACAATATTGATGATATTTTCCTCGGAGCCGAAGGAAACAATCAGCACGGTTTGAACGACGCTTGACACGTTTGTCTTCTCTGTTTTTTTCTCTAACCAGATCTGGTACAATTTTACTTTCAATTAGTTTAATATTTACAGCAAATAATCGAACAAGTTTTGATTAAATCAATTCAGGAGTAGTTTCGAAACGTCTCGATGTATGAAATTTATGAAATTACACCCCGATAAGTTAAGTGCGAAAACGTAGTCCTACGTCAAGAACGAAATCCAACGAACGTAGTTTCAAAATTTAGTTTCCCCACGAATTCATTTTCATTTTAATAAAAATTGTGTTAGTTCTGAAATTGAGGCAAAATTATTGAAAAATTTGACAGAATTTAGCTGCTTAATGAAATTCGGCTGAATTTCGATGTTTCAGTTTTGTCTTGTCATAGTGAAACGAATGATGTTCGCATGGATACTATTTTTTGTTGAAGCGATAGACAAAAGGCTTTGTCTCTGTTGGTTTGTTTCACCGGCGATCATTTTGATGAATGAGACCGTTAAGAAGAATTATGTTGAGACTTTTGGAGAGATCCGTCAAAAATATCACGGTAGGGGAGAGTGCTCGGTTACTGGCACCCTATTATTTTAAGCTTTTAACTTCTGACTAAGAGCACATTATGGAAAGCTAAAGTCCCTAGCTAACAACTGATTGAGAAACTAAGTGGATTTAATTTAAAAAACTTTATTGTCAATTTAGTAAAGTGATGAATTTTGGCCATTTCAAAAAAGGTGTTCGGTTACCGGCACCCCAAAAAAATCGCTAAAAATGGAAAAATACAAGTAAAGACTGCAATTATTCAAAGAAAAATGGAATTTATTATTTTCGGAGGCGTTTTGGACAAAAGCCTTCATTGTCTGATGGTGACTTGGATGGTGGCGCATTTGGTTTTTTTATTTGGCCGGTCTTCCACGTTTTGCCTTTCTCATATAGAAAGGTTATGCAATCACTGTGAAAACCGACTTTTGAACCGAGGCCCGGAGGGCCGAATGTCATATACCATTCGACTCAGTTCGTCGAGTACGCAAAATGTCTGTGTGTGTATGTGCGTATGTGTGTATGTAACGTTTTTTTGCACTAATTTTTCTCGGAGATGGTTGAACCGATTTTCACAAACTTAGATTCAAATGAAAGGTCTTGTGGTCCCATACAAAATGCCTGAATATTATTTGAATCCTACTTCCGGTTCCGGAATTATGGGGTAAAATGTGCAATAAAATGTGAAAATAAGTGCACTAACTTTTCTCAGAGATGGTGGAACCGATTTTCACAAATTTGGGTTCAAATGAAGGTCTTGAGGTCCCATAAAAAATCCTGAATATTATTTGGATCCGACTTCCGGTTCGGGAATTATAGGGTAAAATGTGCAAAAAAAAAATATATGTTCTACTTTTCTCATAGATGGCGCGACCGATTTTTACAAACTTAGATTCAAATGAAAGGTCCTGTGGTCCCATACGTAATTCCTAATTTTCATCTGGATCCGACTTCCGGATCCGGAAATATAAGGTAAAGTGTGTTAAAAATTGTATACCATCACTGAAAAGGGCGAAAAACCTCAAATCTGCTCCAATCATTATTTTTTATCAGTAGACGGTCAAACAAACCGATTTCGGTTATTTTTTTTAGGAATCGAAGACAATTATTTTGAAGAATACCATAGTATTATATATGATAGTATAATTGACATGAGAAAGGCATCATTACACCAGTAGGTGGATTAAAACAGGTTTTTTCTTAGTCGAAGCATCTGCTGTATGAGCAGCTAGATGTTTGGTTAAAACTTTGTCTTGCTTTGTCTCTTTGCATCTTTGGATAAGACCGACAATTTTCCACGATTTGTCGATAAAATGGGGTACCGGTAACCGAAATCGGTAGACCTTTTTTTAAAATGACGAAAAAACTTTGGTTCCGAAAATTTTGATAGCATCCGGTATCAAATCACGAAATAGATCGATTTCACATTATAAACATTCAACCCACTCACCCACCAACTTTCGAGTTGATTTTCACGCAATTAACATTTGTTTTGAGCACAGCAAAAAGTACAAGCGTCTGTTTGCTTTGGTATTCGGCACAAAAAGAACGTCTTGCTATTACACCCACATGACATTTGTCGGAATGACGCTATCTGATTTACGTCAAAAGTTACGATGGGGTGCCGGCAACCGAACATCTTCCCCTACAATTCACGTCCCTCTGTGTATTATTTTTAGCTCAGGTTTGTGTTTTGACTCTCGTTTTTTTTTCGTCAATTTGAATTCCTACCATTGCACTCGTCAGCTATTTCTAGTCTGTTTTATGTTACATACGAATCGATAGAAAAACTAATTATCTGGAATCGTATGTTCTTCGAATTTCCGTTTTCTTCCCCGTTCTCTCGCAAATTTGGGTAAAGTGCGTGAAATCCCGGGATAAGCAGCAAACTTCACCTGACCACGGCGAAACGCTACCTTAAATACAATGAAAATTAATTAGGTTTTACTATAAAAAGTGTTAAAAAAATATGATAAATCAAAATTTTTACCTTTCATAATTTCTTCAGATCTCTTTGGAAATACAAACTACTATAGATACCCCAAGTAGCAATCCGCAACTAGTTCTGATACGACAAAGTCCAAACTATGTTGCAACAAGAGCACGAATATGTGTTTTATGTTATACTGGTTAAAACATGGTGACAACAATGTTTCATCATAACATATTTGTGTTATATTGAATTAAACATAGTTTATAAGCTATCGCTGCTTAATCCAAACATATTTTTAATCACAACAATGCTTCTAGCCACAAGTTGAAAATAAGTTTATTTGACGTCAACAGTAGCAACCCATAACAAGTTTTGATACCACTTAACCCAACTGTGCTGCAACAAGAGCACGAACATGTTTTTTATGTTATACTGGTTAAAACAAGGTGACAGCAGTGTTTCTTTATAACGTAAACATTAAACTAACTATCATTTGTAAGTTATCGTTACTTGATTCTAACATATCTTTAATCACAGCTATGTTTTTAGCTACTAGTTGAAAAAAGGTTTATTTTCCGTTGCGAAACCATTATAAATACGTTAACGTATATGTGAATCGTTACTGTGAATTGATATAGCAATAACTTAGATATTATAAGATTGTAACATATAATTTCTTCATCAATTCAGATAGTTATCGGTAAGTTTTCCCAACGTTATGATAACTAAAATGCAAACAAAACAACCTTTGTTGGCTCGAATATGGCGAACACAATATGGAGTCTCAAGAAGTGTATGAAACGTAAATAAAACCAAGATATTACTTTATTCAAAACTACTTTTTGCCGAAAATAGTGAAAGGCAGAATAGTCATTTTTGTTCTATTCACTGTCATAAACACGAAGAAAATAATATAGGGATTGAACATCGATTGTGATAATATTATAGTTCTCATGATATATGAATTTAAAATGATGAGAAATCACTCTACTTGGAATAATTTTGAGCATTCTGAACATAGGGTTATAATTTTGTTTATTTTTTATATCTTTAAAAACAGATTTTTATTGAAGGCGCATAAAAAAACAGTTAAGTAAAATTGAATTCCGCTCGACAATTTTTGGATCGTTGTGAAATTTGTACCTTGTATCAAGTTTGTGACTTAAAGTACTCTTCTGCTTTTTTATTGAAGATAGAAAAGTATTCTGGATTCATTCAATGTTTATAATGTCGATGGTGACTAAGTTTCAACTAGTTTACTTGGAAACCAGTTATTTTCAAGTTATGAAAAGATAAGTTATTTCAGTATGGCATTACAACGTAACGACAACATATTTTTAGCCGATTTAACAACTAGTAGAAACTGCGCTTTTAGAGTCATGCAAGTGGTTAGATGTTAGTAACAATCACTCAAATATCTGGTTGCAAACTAGTCACAAACAAGCTAGCGTAACAAAAATTGTTACTTGGGTACGAACACCATCAGGTGAAAATGGTTGTGAATCGTTTTCTGTTACTATTATTGTGATGTTGGTTTCATAAAAAAAGTGCTCAATAGTGCGCTATGTTTTATTTACTTAATAATTGAGTTTCACTGATTCAATTTAAAGTTCAACGTGGTTTACCTACTCCTAACATTCCGCATTCAACTTCTGCTGTTGGGTGGTTTTACTCTGCACTCAGACAAAAAATATATGGCATTTCATAATGATTTCGTATGGGTTTTAGCCACAAGAATATAGTATGCGAATCATAAGACCGCCTCATGAAATCACGGAAATTGGAATTCCAATAAACTGCCCATACTTGCATATCAGTCCCATATGGAAAATCGGCATGTCGAGAAAAAGACGATTAAAATTTTATTTTCGAATTTTTTGATTTATTGTGTTACCTAATGCTAAATCGTGGTATTATTACATGAAATATCGGTAATACACCTTTGCTATACCAATATTGAAACAAATGAAATTATTGATATTTGCACTGAATGGGACTGATATGCGGGTACTTTGCATATGGGACAGACATAAGTTGATATTTTTTTCACATTTTTCTGAACAAACCATAAACTTTTATTGCAATTTCTGAGAGTATATTAAGAATAGATTGTATTCCTGAAGCTAACTCAATATTGGAGAAAATCGATATGGGACTGATATGCGAGTATGGGCAGTAAAATGCCTTATGAAATTCATACGAAATTTTTAGGAGCATTGTGCGAAATTTCTATGACATAACATAATTTTTCTCATATACTGTGGAATTCATAAGTTGTTCATATGAAAACTATAAAAATGATAGATGAGATATATATTGCAGAGGTATATTTTTCACATTAATCTTATGAAATGGTGATTTTTGATGCATCTTAAGATTTGCCTTATGATTTTCACTACTCAATTTGTCTGAGTGTGTGTTTCCTGACAACAATCGAAAGGTACGATCAATACGATCGATACTCAAAAGTGAGTAAAAAACGATAACCGTTGAGGTACTTTATTTCGTCTCAATATTGATCAATCATTTTAATTATCGCAATGTGATTTAGCATTCCTTCCGTAGAATCCTGCAACTTTCGGCGAACGAAGGTAGTTTGATTTATGAATGTTGGAAGTGATGATGACTTGCAAAGTTGACAGAAGCTGCGCAAAAAGTAGTTGTACCTAAACCATTGATGAACAAATTATAGCCTTGTTGCGCAAATATCTTCCAGCATTTGTGAAGCAGCGATGGAGGACCGCCAATGAAACCTAAAAAGTGTTTCTAATTAACACCTTTTTATAGTTTTTATTTTTTTTAAGCCATTGGTAAGCGAATGTGTATTCTTCAATTTCCTGTTTTCTTCTACTGCATTAACTCACTTGATTCCTGGCATATACCTTGTCTTGATAGCCGGTTGTCAGATAAAGTAAATGAACTTCGGGTGGTACGCCTCAGAGATTTCTCGGCAATTAAACAAAAAAGAACCGCTTCTCCAAAGTGATAGAAAAAACGCCACCGGGCAGAGTGCATCCAACCGTGCAATTGAATAAATTTGGGATCCCACAGCAAAGCGCAATACGTACACAGTAAATAAATCTCTTTTCTTTTTCCAGAGATATTTCACGATCAAAACATTCCGGACCGACCGACGAAGTAGGTAGGGTAACGAGTCTATTCTCAAGCTCAAGCAACATTTTGTGAGAATATCCCTACCAGTATCGCATAAACGGTTTACGAAATTTATGAGTTTGACCTTCCATCTCGATAGCAATGACGAACGATTTATCACCCGTATTCGAACGTAATTTTGATTCGATTAAAATTCATAATCGCGCACTTTGTCCTACTACGCAGGAGGGGAGTTTCCAAATAAATAAACAAAAATGGAGAAGATGAGAACTTGTTTCGTACTGCCTACTGCGACGATGCTTATAAATAGAATCATTCGCTCGTTTGACAGAGATTTGTTTACACCGTGTTGGTCTCTATAGCGCGAGGCGAGTGAGAGGGCAATCGTACTGCGGATCTGCCCACCGAAGCACGTCTGACCCAACTGATTTCCTCCATTTGACTTAATTTAAGCCGAATCAAGGTCAATTCCGTATATGTGACGTGTGTGTGTGTTTGTGACCTTACGATGGGTTCGGGACCGGTGTGTGACAGCTGGTTCCGGGTAAGAACAGCGGATGGATGGGTTTTGTGTTTGTCAACAATCCGCGGGTGGAAGGATGGACTGTTTTTCTTGTTTTTCAAACTTCAACTTAGAGACAATCAATCGTCTGTAAGACTCCGCATCGCCGGATGGTAGTGATTATCGATCGAATCGAATTTACTGTGTCAGCACAATCGATTCCGAGAAGCGTGATACCGTTCGGAGAAGTGAGCAATGAATCACTTTCAGTTACGCGCGGACCAATGCTCGTTGCTGATAAGATATTTGATTTGAAATCTGGATGACGTTTGTGGGCGGTAGATGAAATGTTGTACATCATGCGCTTAGATTAATTTCACAGATATAGTTTTTTTTAACCGGATGCCGGTAGTTTGCACTTGCTGTATTGTCACTATGGTTGAAAACAATTCGAGTGACATGTGCTGTAGTAAGTGGTGCTACTACTCGGTGTCAGAGGAAAGTATTCTGCTTGACATTTCAGACTACTCTTTCGAGTAGTAAACAATTAGACAGAATGATTACTCTAGCTCTGTTCCTTTTCTTGCACGCTCAACTAAAAATAGCACCTTTTTGTGTTGTGCAGCCGAAAGATAACTGGAGCTTATTGTCTACATATATGTTACTCTGTTCTGGCCAAGCGTCCTCTTCGGGACTCGGTCGCCAACCAAACATCGTACTAACACTCACTATTCGGGTGTATTTTATAGTTTCATCTATTTTTATCTGTACTGTTTGCAAAATTTTCACAAATACATCGGAAAAACGGTGAGAGTTCGTGAGAACGAGTACAAACTCACGGGGAAAACCGAGCGAAATTTTCGCCGTTTTTCTGCGAATTTCCCCTTAGCTCACAGTTACGAAAACGACATCTAACGCGCCGCGCGCCGTGTTTTTTTTTCTTCTGAAAATCTCTTCGCGGCACCATATTATATTCTTTTATACTTCGAAAAAAAAATAGTTTATAGCTCCTAATGATTTAAATCGAACGAACGACCAACTATTTCTAGAATATCAAAACAACGTGACGGGAAAGCTGAATGTTTATCACAGTTTTATCATTTTACGCATGCGACGCTATTGCTGAAAAGATTCTTAAAAAACACGGAGAAAACACGAACACCCGACGAAATAAGTAGCTTTAGTAGGCGACGCATTAGATACCATTCGAAGTTTGCCAACAGCCGGTGCCAGATTATATAGTATAGAGTAGAATTAACACCAGTGACGTAATCTGAAATTAAACCCATCAACACCCCAAACCAAAACTGCAACCGGTTTCCTCAACCATCCTGAATTAAATAATTGAAATCGGCACGTGTTCAGACGGGGTTGCTATGGGGAAGTGTATTTTGTGATAACCATAGATAAAAAAAGGCAGTTTGTGGTCCCAACGAAAATAAACAATACCACCGAAAAATTAAGCGTGAATATTCCGTCGAATCAAATTGTTGTGCTGAAGTCACTTGTTTGAGTGTAGCAAATTATCATTACCGAGTCGGTTAGGACAATGATAACCGAACGAAACTGGCGAATCAACTAACCACAGAAAAGGAATACCGAAAAAAAATAAAGAGACCAAATTGAATCATGCTTAAAAATAACACACGTCCCCGCATCGCAAGATAGCTTTTGCTCAGACAGAGAATTCTGGCGAACAGCAAAAAAAAAAACATTGCTCGTTTTTTTTCTAATCTCACACTGTAAATCAACACATAATTGTAAGAAGAGCCGATCCAATGTTGTTGATTTTTTTATTATGTTACTCATGCGGAAGGAAGCATACCAGCCTACTAGCCTTCGAATTAATTGTCTCTTTTGTCCTTTACCTATTGCGATGCTGTCAAGAATACATGAGTTTTTTTTGTTTCGTTCAAATTGATGGATTATCGATACACGATAAGAGTTCCGCGTAAAAGTTGAAAAGGTGCGCATGATAAAACGACGGTGGTCTCGGCGGATTTCATCATGTTTTATACTGATTACTTGATAAGAGATTCTTAGAAAATGAAGATTTTAATGTTTGCACCTTTCCAACTCAAATCGAATCGGTCTTCCTAACACCATCGTTAACAGCGGAACGTGAAGGATAAATGCGAAAGGAAATGTTTATACTTCACTTACTTGGCGGAAGGACGACACTTCTTTCGATTTCGATCCGTTGGTATCACGGAGCTGATGGTCCGGATCGGCGGTTCGTTCTATGTGTAGAACGCTGATCTTACAAGCCACCTGTAGTATGTTTGTGCTCGGACCTGGAAGGATTTTCATTGTCATTAGGATCGTATTCCCTAAGAATCGGTTGCGAAGTCAGTTGAAAAAGAATGTGAAATTCCGCCAACAACATTGTGATGGTTTGAGCACGCACATTTGTTTTCAAGTGTTTGTTTATTAATACGGATTCTTGATAAAAGGCACAGGAGTTTTATAGTTAACGTACTCTGGTCAGCCAACTGCCGAGAACAAACAATGTTTCTCTAAAAATGTTAATATTAACCTAACCATTCTGTAGTTCGCGTTTTCAAAGTTCTGATGCCGGATTTTTTTTCAGGAATCTGTTTCCAAAGTAGTATCTACAGTCAACTGCACAATGTGTTCCAGTGTATACTTTAGTGCCAAATACACTTTCCCATAAAAAAAATTAAAAAATGCCATCAACGAAACTATTTTCTCGTTTCATGATATCAATAACGATTTGAGATTGAAATAGATGGCCTAAACATTGCACAATGAAATTGTACTAGGAAGCAACAGACGTGAAAAATTTGATTTCATCTAACCAAAACTCAAATCCATTCTTTCAGTCCATACTTCAAACAGAGATAGGTACTGTATCGTTGGATTATGAGTAATGTCATTTGTTACGCCGAAAGCCGGCTCTGATTTTTTTCGAATAAACAAAAAAAATCAGAAGAACCGTTCAACAGGACTAACACTTTCGGTAGAACTATCAAGTTCTGAGCTGTTCTTCAAAACTAACAGATTAGCCCATCACTAATCTGAAATAAAGGGTGCTGGTATCTGCTTGGCAACACTGTTTTTGACAGATCACGCTTGAATCGTGACTTGTGTCATTGTCAAAATTGTTCAGTTTGATCTATAATTTAACCATGAATCGTCGTTTGGTCTATAATTTGATCATAACATATTGTGTTCAGCGACGAAGCTCATTTCTGGCTGAATGGATACAACAAAGTAAAATTGCCGCATCTGGAGTAAAGATCAGCCAGAAGCATTCCAATAACTACCAATGCATCCCAAAAAACTCACTGTTTGGTGTGGATTATGGGTCTGTGGCATTATTCGTTAAATACCGGCCAATATGTTGGAGAGAAAGTGCCAAAATTGGCCATCTAAAGCGGAGGCATGGCCAACATTTGCATGAAATCATCTTCAAACATAAAATTGTATTGATCATTCTATCGATTCCAGTAAAGATTTCATCAATTTTCTCCAATTTCTTGTGTTTTTCGAAAATCAAATCCTATACCTCCTAAAAAATCACCCTTTATTACCGGATAAAATAAATTAAAAGAAATTTCAGGAAACCTAGACAATTACGGATGAGGTAATTAGGTTCCGTTATAACCAGAATGACGACATTTCATCTGTAATGTTGGCAACGATTCAAAACATTTAATTCGAATTGTTAGCAGTTCCGTTTGCTTTACATTGTATTTGACAACAGAGATGCCAGGTTTGCAGATTTCATATATAGTGCTGCAGACTTTTGAAAATCGAGTTTTTCGCCGATTTTCGTCAAAATTTACAGACTTTTGAAATTGCCGTGACGTTTTTTTCTTTGCTCGCCAAGTCAGTTTTGTGTATTATATACTTTATAGAGAAATTGAAGCCAGCAGACATTTTTTCGGATTTACAGACTTCTGCAACCCCGTCCAAAAATATTTGAAATTTTTATCTGGTATTTCTGTCAGGTCTTTTGCTCGTTTGGAACAAAGCTGTTATTCCAAACGAACAGCTATCGTCACTCTGGTTATCGGCACTACAGGTTCCATCTTGTTCCGTTGTAGATTCTACAAGATTAAAAAATGAATGTTTGCAATATTCTATTTCGAAAGAGAAGTTTATAATGCAATTTAAGTACTTAGTGCAGTAGTGCTAAAGATTAATTCCAGATGGAATGGTCTATGATTTTCCATGTGCCATTGTAATAGGACCCCTCGATCAAGTCGGTTTACAGTCAGTTGCAATTTAATGATCAGTTGAACCGGCACAGTAAACGTATAAGGTTTTACAGCATGAAATAACAAATGAACCCGTGATGAATAAAGTTTATTTTTGACAGCTATCGGTGGTTTGTTTTCACGGGACTGACAAGGAGCACAATGGAACAGAACGTAATGATACAGAATAAACACGCAAACAAACCACTGATAGCTGTCAAACGATGTTCATCCAGCTTATTCTGTGAGGTTATGTCATTTTCGTGCAAAACCTAATAGTCGCTATACGCACCGTAACTATGGCGATGTTTTTTTTCACATCAATAACAAATCGTGTTCAAACCAAAGATAAACTCAAGATTACAATGTCCCATACAGTCCATCAAAAAAGGTTGGATCAGTAACCGTGAACCAGTGAACTTGCTAAAAATGCAATTTTGTTGACCCTTCGTTAATTAGTGTCGATAAACATTGGAAAATTACGGTAAAATTCCATAGCAACAACACAAGTTTGGAAGGTTGTGAACATACCGCACACAATGTTTTATTACTTCCATTCACTTTAATGCCTCGTAAAATAAGAATATAACAAATCGAATATATTTGATTTAGTAATAATTAGTAATAATTCTAATTGATTCTTACTTTCCTGTATCAACATCCACTCAATATGCAGCAAAATACCGCGATTTCTTCCATATTGCAACCTAAGATTAATTCTACATAAACAAACATTGTCATAGTTACGACGCATGTACGACGCTTGTTGTTTTGTTTCAAATAACAATTGTACTGCAACTGACGGTGAACCGATTTCATCGAGGGGTCCTATTTGAATGGTATATGAAAAATCATAGACTATTCCATCTTGAGCAGAGATGCCAGGTAAAAATTTCGAATATCTGCAGACTGGGTGGAAAAAGTCTGGAAATTCGAAAAATAATCTTCACAGTCAGCAAGTATGTCTTGCTGGCAGCAGTTTCTCTATAAAGTATGGTACGCAAAACGAGGCGAACAAAACAAAAATTTTCCCAAAGTCGGCAAAACTCACGATTTTCAAAAGTCTGCACAACAAAACATGTCTGCAGCACTACACACGAAATCTGCAGATTTACAGGCAAATCTGCAGATCTGGCATCTCTGATCTTGAGTTTATATTTGTTCAAATCAGCATGATTTCGAGCAATTTCGCATAACAATCCGATTTGACTTCTGGTTGTTGTTTCGTTGTTTCGCACTAGTACGACGATTTTTGTTGTATTTCTTGCGATTTTACTAATTCTGGAGTGAATCAGTGTTGCGACGATGCGAAACTATCATTGGGATTCACTGTAAAAGACATTACAATAGGAAATTAATAAAATACTCGAAAATAAATCCTTATTCGAAAAACATGCAAAAAGTAAACAAAATGGTGAAAAAATCACAATCGAGAAATTATAACAATAAAATTATCTAACAACAAACTGGCGAGAGAGACATTTGATTCGATGTTTATCGACGCTCAAGGGGCTAATAAAAGTATACCATTACTAATGTCGTTTTTCATCGGCCCTCTGTCACGACACCATCCTGATGAAGTCAAAATCGGAACCTCAAAATCAGCTGATTGCAACGTAAATAAACAATTAGTAACAATTAGTTTTACGGTTTACTTTGTTTATTGCACTAAAATTAGAGATTTGTGGGTCGATTCTCTCACAATAACTTATCGGTTTACCTAAAACACAGCAGATAATGCTTTGGAACATCAAATGGGAGTAATTTGAACAACTTGCGAGGCGCGATGATTATCAAAACATCGCAGTGTTTGGGGCCAAAAACACGAGGGGCCCAACGTAATCGGTGTATTTTCAAATGGCTGGTGCTAACATAGCGGTGTCAGATGGTTGTTTTTCATTGATTCCACTCGATGCCAGTGTTTTGAGCTGAAATTTGATCAATGAAACAGCAAAACACTTCATGAGTGTTTTCAATGAGAAACGAGAGTTTCAATCTAAATCGATATCAATATTCAAAATAAATTCAAATAGTTTTATTTCAACTATAAATTAAGAGAAAAGTACGAATAACTACCAATTAATAGTAACGATCGAATCAAAAACTCACTTTTTTCAATCAACTTTAGAACAACTACTCTCAAACAAGTGACTTTTTTTTGTTGTTGTTGCTGTTAACTGAATTTGATCAAAAACGCTTCTTTTCTGCGCCAAAAACAGATTATCAATGCAATAACTCTAGTAACGACTTTGCATAGAGGCTACAACGAATTACATAATTTCTATAAAGTGGCGAATAAACATTTCCGTAGAAATAACAATCATGATGGACGCCTGTGAGATAGCGAATTTTCTCGCGAAAGAATTGTTTATGAATCAGGTAGCATTGAATATTAAGACTTAGCAATATTTTCAATCATCACCAACGAATTGAAACTAATCGAACATTTTGTTTCCCTTTTCTGTTTCCAGTTCGCCTCATTCGATGGTATCCACAGTGGCGTTCCCACGAAAACGACCCCGACGCTAACACCAACCACGCTCAAAAATATTGAGCAAACCTTTATGGAGCTGACAAACGACACATCCACTAACATTCCCTGTCAGGCCGGGTTTGTACCGCCGGCCTACCCGTTCGACGATCACAGTCAAGATCAGGACAATAGTCGCGAATCGATGAGCTCCGGTGGATCCAACAGCTCTTGGCAGGTCACTCCACCTCCCATCATCTCCGAAGATATGGACTCGAAAGATTCAACGGCATCACGAGACGGCACAACGGAGCCCCGTTTACTGTTGTCTCGTAATACCGGTATGCAGGCAGCCTTGAATGTGATGGCCCAGCAGAGCAATGCGGCAGTAAAATTGCTTGGTGCCGAGGGTGAGCATGTAAATGCAGGTCACACCGTTCCCCGTACCAACAGCCGACGTATGGGCGGCAGACGTCCAGCCAAGGCTTCGAATCTTACTCCGGAGGAAGAAGAGAAACGTCGTGTCCGTCGCGAGCGCAACAAAATGGCTGCGGCACGCTGTCGGCGGCGACGAGAGGATCATACCAACGAATTGGTAGATGAAACCGATCAGCTAGAGAAGAAAAAGCAAGCTCTTCAGGACGAGATCAAACAGCTGCAACAGGAGAAGGAAGATTTAGAATTTTTGCTAGAATCACACCGAGAGCATTGTCGTTTTCAGGGCCGCCGTAGCCCTCCCGAACGGAAACCAATCGAGCTGACACAACCACAGCGCATAGAACCCGATCTCAAAGTTGTACCAGCACTGAAAATTAAAGCAGAACCGGAGGAGCTGCCGGAGCAACCACCAGCAAAAAAGTAAGTTTTTCCTTCCACGATTACGTTCCAATCAAACTCTAACAAATACCCGTATGGTTTCAGATTGATCCTATCGAACGCCCTGAAGGACACTCTAGACACACCGACGCCAACCACCATTGCACCGGTACTGACCAGTGTAAACCTCCCGAAAACAATGCTCCCATTCAGCGCCAGTGGGTTGAACACACCGACCATAACCTTCTCGGGAGGTCGTCCAGCCAGACCGGCCAGTCTGGATGTAAAATCTACCAACACCTTTCCATTGCTGAACATCAGAAATACGATGGAAACCGGGGTCGGTATTTCTACGCCCTCCAGTGGACTGTTCAACTTCGACAGTCTGATGGACGGTGGAACCGGTCTGACACCGATCGCGGCCCCTATTTCCCTCCAATCGAATCGTGGCCCGCTGGATGTTATCACGCCCAGCACCAGTGAACCGTCAAAATTATGCAGCCTGTGAACGAGGAGGTGTTGTAGCAAATAAATGCGAGAGCAGTTTAGCTGAGTATGAATGAGTGCGAAATTTATAAACGATGGCGTTGTGATTTTAATCTTAAAACTTAATAATGCTGCACGGAACTATTCTAAGACGCATATGCCTGGTATGCCCGAAAGTATGATGGAAAGGTCGCCATTCAGTGATTAGTTAATGAGCTATCTTTGTTATGCTATATTTTACATTTTATTTTTGAACCTCCGGAATATGCTAGAAGTGTAAATATTTATTCACGGTGACTAGTTTTAGCTCAAGAGAATAAAGATATGAACATGATTTTGTTGGAACCCAAATCTTTGCTATTTGTGCCTTTTATTACAATATTTTCACTTATCTTGTTTGGTTGCGCGACCTACTGATTTCTAATACAAATTCTAGTTGTTATATTTTTTGCAACGAGTGTCATACTGGACTAGTTCACTCGCTCGTTTTTAAATTATGTTAGTAAAGTATTAAATGTAGAACAGAAAAACGACATTCAAACAGCGAACCAATCATACATCAAAATAGTTCTGGCATCGACCGGAAATGAGTAGCAGGCAAAAAAAAAAATCCCTCCATTTCGAGTAGGATCGTAGAACAGAAATGACATGCAAGAGAAAGATAAGGCTGCATTTCCGAATGCTATAAACAAAAAAAAAGGAAGAGAAATATTTACAGTTTACTTTATCTACACGAGCCACTGGCGAAGCCCTTGTCCTTATCTTACACAGTTTACAATTTGTTTCCTACTCCGGCGTGGTGAAGAAACGAAAGCAGCGAAAAAAACGAATAACAACAGAAACAGAAGTTTAGCTCTTAGTTGCATTACAAATTATGCGGCAATCTGTAAAAGCCATACTATCAATAATACCAATTGAAACCAAAAAGTTACAGAAAAAACGAAACTGGTTTTACTTCCGATGGAACCGAAAAGAAAATTTTATTCTATGTGAAACCCCTCTGTCGTCGGATGTGCAAGTAGAAAAAGACGACAATTCGCTAATCACGCTAAATGTTGTCGAATAAGTTTCTCTCGTCTTACTAAACAATAGCAAATTTTGTGTACAATAGTGAGTATTTGTTTATCTGGCATCTTTTGTTGTGGCGAGAAATAATTTTAGATGTATTAATTCAGGCGCCATCTCATGAATGCACTTATGATATCCCTTCATATCCCACATCAACTATTTTTCAACAGTCGGTGTTAAACAGTCGTTCGTTCAAAAAATAAAAATATTAACAACTTAGTGAATCCATTGAAATTGAACAAATTTCAAATGGCAGCACAAAAATACAAAGTTAAGTTTCAATGGAAGAATTATTCCTTCAATCCTATGTTGCCTTTTACAAAAATGCTTTGACATCCTGCCGAGATCTTGCAGTTGACCGCAACCATAACCGCGAAGAAACGATTTTTTCAATCAGTCGGTGTTGAACAGTCGTTCGCACCACACGCGTATAGCTCTTGGCTCCTGGAAATTTTTTCTGGCTACCTAGAGTTTCATTGATTCAAGGCTTCAGTATTTTTCAAGACTACCTGAATCACTAACAGTCTTTTTAAAGACTAACAATTAGTCAGCCTTTCTCAAGGCTGTACAAAGAGTGATATTCTAATATAATCAGTTTTTTTTTCAAGACAAAGAGATCAATCGGCCTTTTTAAGGCTAGCTTTTAAAGACCTATTCTTCGAACTAAACAGTCTTTATTAAGACTTTTCCAAACTAGGAGTCTAATCGAAGACTAATTTAGCCTAGTAAATTTAATTTCAAATTTCATTCATTTCAAAAATGCCTGCATCCAACCGGAAAGGCAACAAGCCTAAGGCTAGAAAAAAATTCAATACGGAATAAATCACAATCCGTTATTCAACATTTTTCTAATAACATTCACGATCTTATAGAATCTGAATGTAAAAATAAAAGACAACGGACGGATTTCCCTTCCGTTGATTCTATGCCGTCTAAAAATATTTACGAGATTATACCTGGATCCGATTGTAGCGACATAGAAGAAAATTCTTCAAAAATTCCCAAAATGGACGCTTGTCGTTCTGGGAAGAAACAACAATCTATGCCACCAGTGACGGTGATGATCTCCGACTTCAAAGCATTCCGTACTGAGCTTTCTACTTTTCTCCCGGAAGTAAAAGTCACATTTCAAATCGGACGAAAAGGAGAATGTCGAGTCTTAGTTGAAGGATTAAAAGATTACGAACGTCTTATCCGATATTTGTCCGATAAACTTCATAAATTTTATTCATATGATATAAAATCGGACAGACTCTTCAAGACTGTCTTGAAAGGCTTATCAAATGATCAAAGTTCTAATGAAATTAAAAATGAACTAAAAGAATTGCTTGGTTTTGCCCCTTCCCAAGTAATACTTATGAAAAAAAAAAAAAGAGCGAATGGTACTTCTAAACCACGCTCTGGAATTTCCCATGAACTTTACCTAATACACTTCGAAGTGATGTAAACAATTTGAAAACTTTAGAAAAAGTACGTTTCATTTCCCACATTAAAATCCATTGGGAACATTATAAACGGCATAATCGTATTGCAAACTTAACGCAATGTCGTCGTTGCCAAGGCTTCGGCCATGGAACCAAAAATTGTCATATGGATATACGATGTTTAAATTGTGGTAAATCGCATTCGAAAGACGTTTGCCCAATGAATGAAACCACTGATAAATTTTCATGTTCAAATTGCAATGGAAATCATAAATCCAATTATTTGAAATGTCCTGTCAGGGAAAAAATTTTAAACGCTCGTTCGCTTAGACAACAAGTCAAATCAACGACCCTAAATTTACAGAATATACCTGAAAATCAAAAAACCGTTACAAATGCCACGCCTAATTCTTCTAAGGCACTTATTTCTTCGAATTTTAAACAAAAAACAGAATTAGAAGACGAATTGAAAGGCGTACCTTCAATTCGTCTTCTAACGAAAACAATTTATTGACAGGTAGATCGACCTCGTCATTAACTTCTTCTAATGTCAGTCACGCTAGTGTAACGGGTAGAAATCTACCACTTAATTCTTCTAATGTAAATAATCAAAACACAGGACCGCCTTGCAGTTCATCTTCTAACGAAAACAATTTATTAATAGGTAGATCGGCCATATCATCTTCTTCTAATGGCAGTCTACCTACAAATATTCCTTCAATGCCATTCTCGTCTTTAAATGAAGTTGATTTAGGCGATATAACTGAAAATAAAATGATCTACCTACAAGATCAACTTTTTCAAATGCTCATTCATCACTTTTTGAAGCATTTCAAATCGGATGGCAATTTGCAAATAATATTATAATGAATTTAAAATTTAACAGTAATGTTAAATAATTATTTGAATATTTTAAATTGGAATGCTCGATCTTTAAAATCGAGTAAAGATGAATATTATAATTTTCTCAAAGTTCACAAAATTTATATTGCCATTGTGACAGAAACTTTTCTTAAGTCAAATGTCATTATGTGGTTCATCGATTTGAAAGGTTCACTGAAATTGGTGGTGGAGTTGCCATTTTTGTCCAACGGCAAATCAAACATCGAATTTTACCTTCTTCCAATACTAAAGTTATTGAAAGCTTGGGAATCGAAGTTGAAACCATTCATGGAATTTATTTCATCGCTGGAGCATATTTTCCATTTCAATGCACCGGCGAACAATTAAATTTCTTTACAGGCGATTTGCAAAAACTCACAAGATATCGATCGAAATTTTTCGTAATAGGAGACTTAAATGCTAAGCATGTCCAGTGGAATTGTAGGCAAAATAACAGTAATGGTAAAATACTTCATAATCAACTCTCAGCTGGTTACTTCACAGTTCTTCATCCCAGAAATCCGACTTGTTTCTCTTCCGTGAAAAACCCGTCTACAATTGATCTGGTTCTAACGGATCAAAGTCACATTTGTAGTGAACCGATTACACATGCTGACTTTTTTTCCTCATCCGTTCTTTTAATTCCAATCCAATTCATTTCAAGGATGATATCTTACACCATTACCAGTACGCCTAAAAAAAAAAAACAAATATGTTCTTATGAATTAAGCCATACACTGAAAAAAAATAATGAAATTCACACGATTTCTAAATAAATAGTACTATGGAATGGACATCAGTTGAATAAAAAAATCGATTCAAAACCATCCTCGATGTAAAACTAAATTGGAATACATTGATCTCAATGCTAGTTCCATTATCGATATTCACCCTCATTCTTGTTTACGGCCGTATGCGATACGTTCGAAAGTATATCAAATTCGTATTCCAGTTTACGTTCGAATCAATCACTATTTTAAACATCGCACATGCATAAAAACAACGCCCATCCAACTTTAAACTATCAGTTCTGGTACAGATTTTAGTTGTAATTAAAAATCTTTGCTATCATTTGTTATTTGACTTGTTTTTTTCGCTGACTTTGTATCATCGTGCTTGCTTACGTCCGTATCGACCATACGACGAACACATGCTTTCGAACGAATGCGAACAAGCCATTCTTGTTTTCACTCGAACGTGTACGAACGCGAATCCTGTGCAAAAGAAGGATCGGTAGCACAGGTAGTTTTTTAAGAAAGGTTCCAAGCATCAAGGAAGTGACGAATGCTACATAATAAATAAATATCGCACTCAGGACCAATTTTATTCAACTCGGTAAATGAAATTTTCAAATTAAACTTCGTGCAAAGTAAAAAAACAGTCCGATCAGTATTATCTGCGAAAAATATGTTGCATTTTTCTTGCAATTTTGTCATGTTTTCGATTGTCTTCATATTTATTACATTGGTAAAATCATGCATTTAATATAAAATAGAGCATATTTGCCCATGGCGTATTTTCCAGTACCTAATGGATGTAAAATTTGATGCGTAAAAACTTGGAACCGCGCATATATTCGAAGGCTCGCCAGAAAAAAAACAGCATTCTACTATATTGCTATGCTTTCTAAATGTTTTCTGCAATACACAAATTTATGATTTGATTGCAAATCACCTTTAGACTCGAAAATAAATTTGTTAGAAATCGGTTAAACTTTTTTCAATGTGTTCGAACGATTGATTCGCAACATAAAACTGACGAATCGAAACCACGTCATTTCGTCTATTCGTCCGTAAACGAGAATGGGACTTTCCGTTCGTACTGCCATACATTTTAGCGTTTCGCATATGGTTAATCACAAGAATTAGACTGATTTCATCAAGGCTTAGCATTTATTTGAAGAAGTTTACTGATATTTGAATTTTTTGTGGCAAACGAGTCGCGTTCAAATTCATTCGAGTGAAAACAAGAATGGCTTATTCGTATTCGTTCGAAAGTACCCGTTCGTCGTACTGCCGATACGGACGAAAACAAGAACGAGGGTGATTATTTAACAACTCCTCAAAAGAAGGAATTTGTTTTTAAAACTGTTTTTAAACAAGGACGCAGAAACGAAATTTCCAATTACTGAGGAATAGCGGCGTTATGTGCAGTATCTAAATTATTCGAACGGATTGTTTCGGACTTTATTACGCATAACTGCTCAAATTATATATCCGAGAGCCAACACGGTTTTATACCGAAACGATCTACATCTACAAATCTTGTATCATATACTTCGTTTATCATTCAATCCTTACAAGCACGACTACAAGTAGATGCCATATACATCGATTTCTCTGCGGCTTTTGATAAGATAAATCATCAGATTACCATTTCCAAACTAAGTAGACTCGGTTTTAATGGCTCTTCTCTGAGCTGGCTTAGCTCATACCTAATAGGGCGCAAAATGTCAGTGAAAATTGGTGACTGCTTTACATCACCGTTTGCTGTCAGCTCTGCAGTTCCACAGGGTAGTCATCTAGGACCATTCATATTTTTACTCTACTTAAATATAATACTAATACTTTCAATACTTTACTGAAATGCAGGAAATTATCCTTTGCTGACGATTTCAAACTCACTGAACACTGAAAATAATTGTGAAAACAATTATGTACAAAAAACTGATTTTAAGTGGTTTCAAACGAAAATGCTTCATGTATCCGAATCTTTTTGCGTTAAACCTATAGCTTCTTCGGCAAAGTTTTTTCTCGTTAGAAGTTCTAAAACTTTGTAGAAGACATCGTTTTTCTATCTCTTAGGGCATATTCAGTAGTGTTCTAGTTCTGGATGCATAATTTATGCCAGTTACAAAATTTAAATCTGAATTTTGTAACAAGAAAAACTGGCAGCCCCAGCAGTGTTTTACTCGTGCTTCAAATATAAAAAAAATAGAACGACATCGTAGACCAGTTTTAAATTTGACAGTTCGGTCGAATAAATAAAACTTGAACGGCTTGCTGGGGATACGTTTGTTCCAGTTTCTGCCCTATTATAGATCTTCCATATAGAACTTCTAGCTGCTGAATTTGCTCTTAAGGGCATATTCAGGAGTGTTCTAGTTCTAGATGCATAATTTATGTCAGTTTTAAAATTTAAATCTAGAAATTATAACAAAATAATCTGGCAGCCCCAGCAGCGTTTTATCTGTGTTTCAAAAATAGAAAAAATAGAACAGCAGTGTATACCAGTTTTAAATTTGACAGTAGAACTGGTCGAATAAATAAAACTAAAACGGATTGCTGGGGATACGTTTGTTTCAGTTTCATTTACATTATAGACCACCCATATGAACCTTGTAGCTGCTGAATTTGTTCTAAGGGAAAAAAGTTGTTGAAATGAACTTTAATCGTAGTAGGCTTTGCACATTTTTTATTGTGATCAAATCACGAGGAATATTTTTGTGAATGAGTTCTCCATAGGAACTATGTATATCGGATCAACGGTTTAGCAGCTAGAGAATTAAGTTCACGTTTTTGTCGATTCAAACCACTGTGCGGTGCAGTGTTTTCTTCTTCCGTATACGTACTGGTGCGCTTTATGAGACGGTTTGAAATTTTGGACACTCATCCAGTCGCATCCAGATGAAATTCAGAAGTTTTGTATGGGACCATACGGCTCCAATTAAATATCGGTTTTAGCCTTCCTATAGAGGAAAGCAAAAAAGGAAAACTTACGGACAAAACAATACCCTAAAGTCAAAACTAGAACCCGTAATCTACTCCATTCCGTGGAAATCGTTCTTTCACATGAACCATTCTGGAAGTAATGAATATCACCGATACCGATTAAAAAACAACAACGAAAGCGAACTTGTCAGTAGTGAGCGAAAAGATATAAATGTAACAATTTGATCGAAGCTCTGTTATCGTTCAAATTGTTTGAATGAATTTGATGGAAAATTCTTTGAAATTGCATGGATTAGTTGAGGAAAAGAACTTGTTTGCAAAATGGAAGAAACATAAAATGGTTACCACTACTGGACCTCGATTATTCTTTCGATTCTATCTCGATGAAGATTCGTTTAAAAATTATTTTCGGGTTTTACATTTATTATATAGGTACATTAAAAATGATGCATCGTTCCCTTGTTAATGATCGTTCCTCTTGCTCTTTCTTAAAAAATCGTAGACTTAAATACAATCCCTAACAAACACTCGTTCAAATTAAATTTCCCCATGTTTCCGCCTGCGAAATTCACGTTTCTCTGATAGTAACATAATTTCTCTGTTCTGTTAGCTCTCTTTCTTTCTCTGGTTGTTGTTGTTCAGAGTTTCAGAACTGCCTATTGTGAACATTAATAACAGCTTGCTTGGACGGCTCGATGCAGTCGAATCCCGTGTCTAGCACGCAGGACAACAACTGGATCGAAACCCGAAGCGAACCACCCTAAATATGTTTTGCTTGATTATTTTTTGTAGACTTTGATTTGAGGAATTTTTTTTTACTGATTCTTTTTTGCTTCCATCAGTTTGTATCGCTAAAATAGGGCTTCGCGGAGAAAAATCTCCACCTTCTACCGTGTTTTGGTTTATCGTTTTATTTTTAAGATACTCGGCTGGTTGTCAAGTCTTCCGAGTTTGGTTTGGTCACTCTCTCTATCTCTCTGTTGGTTGGGATTCAAACTCGAGACGCCTCCTGTTTCTCTGTTAGTAGGATCCTACTTGCCTACGTAATGCAAATATTCAAGTATTACAAAAAGAGTTTTATTTTCGATTCGATTACTTTTTTTTAAAGAGATTTCTATACTGGTTTTTCTTTATCAATTGAATTTTAGTTTTGTTTTATATAAAAAGGCAATGTTTTATATCTCATCTCTCACTTCGTTTGCTAGTTTTCGTCTAAATATCGTACGTACGTTCACCTAAGTAAGCATTTTTCGCGCTGTAGGCTTACTTGGTAGATTGGCAATGAGTAACTAATTCATGATTGATGATGACTTCATTATGCGGGACCGTTTCGGTGCAGAATTGGCCACCGCAATTTTTTTTGTGTTGGCTTTCGTACCACGTAATATCCGGAGAAATGATAGTCTGATGACGGTGGAAAAAGGTGTTGATTCGGCTTTTTGTGAACTCCCCACAGTCTCTCCACACTTTCAGTGCTATGTTTATTTTTAAATGCATGCAACGTATTGGAAATGTTTAAAAAACAGGATAGATTCCAAGTTTTCATACCACTTAAAATAGTCGAATCGCAGAGGCTAGTCTTGATCAATAGAACCATTTTCTGTCATGACGTTTTTTAAAACAATTTTATTTGATTTTGCTTTTATCCAAGGAACTCATCTGTGCGCAAATCATACGAAACTCCGAAATTTTCGTAATCTGCAGGTCAAATTATTAAATTCGTATACTTCTGGAAATACTTCAACAACGCGTGAAATATTTCACAGACTCTATTCATTGTGTAAAATCGTGTTTTGGTGATACTACAAATTTTTAGATCGCAGATGGCGTCGAAAGAATAGCAAGTGCGAAAAGCAATTGTGTAAAAAATTCGGATCTGTTAGTAAGAAAACTTGCAAAAAAGCTTGGATTTCCTGCAGGTACTGTCCATAACGTTCTTAAATCATTCGATACACGTTTGACTACAGCCAGAAAGGCTGGGAGCGGAACAAAAACGGATTTCAGGAACCGCCAGGTAGAACGCGAAGGTGAAGCTAATAGTGCAGAAGAGTCTAGATCTTTCGGTACTCCAACTTTCGTGCATACTTCCAAGCACCGGCAAGATATAAAGTCGTTCAAGGTGGAAACAGTACCGAGCGGTAATAATAAACAGAATATGACGACTAAAACCAGGGCTCGCAAATTGTATTGAAGTTTTCCTGCGTGATGATGGACGATGAAACTTATGTGCTGGAAGACTTTGAAGCAGCTTCTCGAATGTCTTTTTATATTGTCATAAAACACATCGGCGTAGAGGAGCATTTTACGACGAAAGAAAATGCCAATTTTTTTCAAAAAATATTTGGTTTGGCAGGTAATATGCAGCAGTGGTCGAGCAAGCCATTACTGGAACGGTAAACAAGGAAATATACTGTGAAGAAAGCCTAATGATGCGATTGTTACCATTCCTTTGCAGCCATGACGCTCCCTTAGTGCGGTAAAACTTCATTTCAATCGAATATCATTAGATGAAAATGGAATCAATTAAATAACCGTTCCTAGTCACTTGAGGTTTTGCTTGACTCAGTTTCAAGTGCCAAGTAGTCTACTTGCTTCATGGTCTTCACTGTCGGTAGTGAGCAAGTTAGAATGAATAGGCATGGACATCATAAATAGAGGGTGGTGGTTCTCATTTGAGTTTTCGATTATCACCAGCAAGTTTGAATCGATAATTTTCGACTGTTGTTCCAAAGTATCAAAAATGAAAACTGAAAGAGGGAACAATTAATGTATGTTTATTTTGTAATTGATATTTGAGTTATAATGATTGGTTTACATTTCATACATTATCTTGAACCAATTCGAATGTACGTACGTAGCGTACGGCTCAGTGGAACGAAACAAATTGTGGCAGATCATGTTAGAATAGGGTTTTCCGATAAAGCAAATTAGACTGATTCTTGCGACGCTCGATGTATCGAAATCAAGCGTCAAGATAACTAGTACGACATCCGATGCTTTAGTGTCGTTAGATGAATTGAAGCAGGGTGACGCGCTCTCAAGTTTGTTGTTCAATATAGCGCTCGAAGGTGCGATACGAAGATCCGGCATGCAGAGAAATGGATCACCAATGAGTCTCAAATGCTTCTTGGTTTTGCGGTCGACATTGACGTGGATCGTAGAGCCGTAGAAGAGACTTTTGTTTTTTTTTTCATTTAAATAATCTAATTTTGTATGCACACTGCTTAAGCTCTAAGATGCCGAAGGCATCCCAGAAGAGGCTTTTGTGCCCTCCAAGAAAGGAACTGCAAGAATAGGGTTGATAATAAACTCTACCAAGATAAAGTACATGGTGGCTGATAGAGAACGGGACATCCCAAACGGTATAGGATCCAAGATGGATCCTCAATTTATTGAGGAACAGACTCTATACGACCAAAAGGTTACAGTTTAGTATGGTGTTTGTGCGGATATGATCCCTATTTTTTCTAAAACGATGATGGAACAACGACAACTGTTAATGGCGATCGTTATCGAGCCATGATAAATGATTCTGTGGTGCCCATTGATCGTGAAAATGGTTTCAATGGCTACTGGTTTCAACAGGAAGGTGCAACATGCCATACAGCTCGACTAACAATCGATTTCGAACAAATTTTTTCACGAAACGAATGGAAGATTGTTGTTAATACCACGTTGTTTAAATAGTGAAAAACATAGGTCCAAACACGAGTCATCAAAATCAACTGAATCTATAAATAGACCCTGTTACACGTTTGCTAGTTTCAGTCTATAATAATCCATGAACGGAGACACATCGAGTGCACAGGCCTCCACCTACATCGAGACAATGGAACTACACATAGCATTATTCAACTGGTGCTTTAGTCAATATGAGGTTCTGTTCCGTAAGCCTAAACGCAGAAAAACACCAACTTGTTTTTCTGTGACCATATCAGCTGTTCGACATTCGCTGTATGTGTTTCACTTCAAACAAGAGTGATTACATCAACCAGCTGCTGGTCGTTTGCATTGGAGAAAAAGAAAACGAAAAGTGGACAACGATGGGGAACATTACACAAAATCAGCTGTTCTAATGGCTCTGCAAGTTATCTAAAGAACAATTAAGATTACTTCTTTGCAAATCAAAGGTAAAAATTAAAAGTTGAGTGCAAATCAAATAGAATAATTCGATTAGCGTTTTGTACTTTAGCCTTCCCAGCGAGCGCAAATAAAGCTAGCATTTGACTGCGTTCGAGAAAAATGTTCCGAACAATGTTTAATATCGTGCTTTAATATTTTGGCCCTTCTGAATGCCAGAAACGAGTCCCATACATTATTTCGATAGTTTCTTTCATTCAATTATATGAACGATTGTACGACTTGTGTTCTTCTAGGTCAAGGTTCAATCTTACAAATGACTTTGACTGGCGCACTTCTTACTGTAACGCAAACGTAATCATCATCAATAAAATAGTCCTTTCCTGGACTCCAAAGCCACTAACGATCCTTTTCAGGACCGCAAAAGTAACGTAAACAACTTATTTAGAAAGCTGTCTTAAACTGTCGCTCTAATTCCTACAATACAAACGCAATCTTCCGAAACCGAATGGTCCTTTTCAGGGCTACAAAATATTAAACGACCAAACGGTTCAAATCAGTTAATATGTATAAACATTTCGAATGCAGTCCTGAATCAATCTCGCGGCTATGTATCTGACATTACCTACTCCAAGTTTTTGAAAAGCTGTGTATAGCATACAAGTGAAAATTCTCTAAAAATCACCATTGTGTACAGCTTTGCATGCATAAATTACCATTGTAGGCAAGCTTAGACTCGAGAGCCCATAAGCGATTGCTAGGTTGCTCGAAACGTCTCTGCAAGCGAATTGATACTTAGTAATAACTGCCAAAAAAAGGCGGGTGGGTGATGTCAGAGACATAACTGGCAGACGTGAATACGAACCAAACTGACATTCTTCTTTCACACCTCCGAATATCAATAGTCGTTCATATTAGTTGATTGATTGTGTAAGTTTTACAACTTTTATTGTTTCGCTTCTAAACTTGTAACGGATCATCTATATTGAAGTATGACTGGAACTGAATTCGGAACATGGGACTGGCTTCGAATTCAGTTGCAAAATTCGGGTTCGAAATACAGATCAAGAATTTAGTTCATTAATTTAGTTTTAGAATTCTAGAACTGAACTTGTTTTGAGAATTCAGGATCCGAATTCAATTTCAGAACTCAATACTGAACTTGAATTCCGAGCCTAATTGAAAGCACAGAATCCAGTTCCAAAATTTAGTTCCAGAACCAAAGTTCCGAATTCAATTCCAGCATGCTTAATCTAAATTACGGAAAAGAATTCAAAATCTGGAATCAGGAATTAATTTCAAGTTTAGAAGCCGGTTTCAAAATTCTAGTTCAGATCAAAAATTTTGTTTTAGAATCCAGGTCTTGAATTTTGTTTAGGAATACTGAATTTTTGTTCTGAAATGAGAATTCTGGATACTTGCTCCAGAATCTAGAATTAGGATTCGGTTTCCATCTTAGTTTTAATTTTCGAACCCGTGTTCTAGAGCTAAATTTTAAAACTAAATTGAGGTTCAAAATTTCATGTGAAAATTCCAAAATCCAGTTTTAGAATTCAATTCCAGAATCCGATCCAAATGATCAAACGACCTGAGCGTCTGAGGTCCGAAGACCAAACAAGCGCACGACCTGATGCTTGTGGAATAACCTCACCACGATATCCAGTTCCGTCTAACGCACTCGAAGAAATGAATGATGTTTGATCATAGTTTTCCTTTTCTACTCGTCCAGTAGAACATCGGGACTGATATGTGCCTGCATACCTCGAAACCTTCGTCCGGTTGCGAACAAGGCAAGCAAGAGTTATGAGTTTTCCTCATTGCATACAAAAGTTTGAGAAAACTTTGTTTTTAAGTTTTTTGTGGTTATCTCGCACTGTTGAAAATTTAATCACAAATTTCTGATCATATTTTCGATAGCTTGTAGAAAAATCTATGTTTTTTTCCATAGTAAAGTAAATCGTATTCACGAAAAAAAATAACCGTTAAATTTCTTGCACACATTGCCAATGGCCAATTGAACGGATCTTCAAAGGGAAGTGCTTGACCGCGTGACTTACTCACCAAACCTGACCCCATTCGATTACCATCTTTTTGCTTTATCGTGGCTCAACAAGCACTTCCTGAACAGCGCTTCGATTTATAAAAAAAAACGGAAATGGTGCATCCAGTGAACAAAAAAAGGATCAAAAACGCGTCTTTAATCAATAAGGTAATAGAAATCCGAGACAATATTTTCAAAGTAGGTATATTGCTTATGAAAAAATCAAAAAATGATCATCAGTTTCAGTGATAAAAGCAAAGATTTTTGTAAATCTAGCATAACAGAAAATGGTTCCACAAATTGTTCTCCATCACTCGACCGGTTCAAAAAACTACTTCCCTTTAATTTTGGCTCTACAGCCAATAACAAAATTCAAATTTTTCCTAATAACTTTGCGTGGAATATTTCCCTCAAAATCACCCTCTCCGAATCCACCACAAACGAATCTATCATTAGTCATGTTTCAAAGTCTTCCAAATAATATCAATTTTAGATAATTCTATGTTTCAACTGTAGTCTGAATCTAAAAGAATGTTTCCGAACATATTGCTACTGGTCAATTAATTCTCCTTATATCAATAAGCTTGAAAGCAACAATCAAAGGATATAGAGGAAGACTATTTTAAATAGTGGTAGAGTTTGATTTTATTTTTACAAAACCATTGTTGAAAACTATAATTGTTTTTACCTCGTACTTGATGGAAAATGTGTTACATTTGTACATTTTAAATAATGTTTAATACTAGCAAAAACAAAAGCCTCCCGATATCCGGTTTCTTCGAAGGCCCGACCAAAACCAAAAAACAATAATCATTTTGTGGAATACTTCGAGCTTGGGATGGGATAGCACATAAAGTATAAATCTCTCCGGGAGTAGCCATCGACAGTAGACACTGCACTTGCCATATTTTTTCAATATAAACCGTTATCCTTTAGAATGCAATCATCTCGCAAAGAGTTCCGTCCGTTTTCGAGCGACTTGTGACTTGCATTCTGTTTTCCAAGCAAACATTTAGATCCAATAAATTTGCTAGTCTCGTTCGTTCGGTAAAGAGAATCATCCCTGCAAATTTTGATAAATGGGACCGGCAAAAAAAAAAAAAACAACTCACAAACGACTGATTATTTGCAGCTAATAGACACCCAAGGTATTCCACATAGCAAATGTATTCCGAAGTGCCCGTAAAAGTCGGGCACGTATTTTTTTTTCTTTCAACCAATAAGCCAATGGAATGGTAGATAATACGCTTTTGCGATAAAAAAAACGTATTCCACTAGTATAGCCTATCTGTAATCTGTTCTACAACAGGAAGTTTGCATAAGTGGGAGTGTGTGATATTAAACTCTATTAAGGTGCAGTTGAATTTAATAAATTGCTCACTATCTATCGGTAATTAAGATTCTGGCCTATCTAGAGAATTCATTCTGTGCTCTTCTCCCATGGTCGTGTTTGATCACTTCTACTCTTTGGTTTTGAACCAAGTTCCCTCTCGATTTGTTGTTGTTGTTGTTTTTTCTCTTGCAAACAAATATACCTACTGACTCATTCTACAGGGATCCTATACATAGAAGTAGGTACAAGTTTTGCCCGTTTTCGCCGTTTTCGACGGCTAATGTTTGGGTTTGGGGCAAATTTGTTTCTTATGAAAATGTCTCTAAATTCGTATTATTCACTATTTAAAGCTAATTCAAGATGATGACAATGTTCTGTAACTGGAGCGAAAATATTTAACTTGTCACAAATCCTGTTCCTGTACCTTTGGCTTTCATCCAAACGCTACGCGTGGAAAATATTAAAAATTCCAGCTTAAAATTGTTCCAACAATGTTACATCCAAAAAACGGTTTTCTTTCGGTCGCATACAACTCAACACCTCACAGAGAGGGGTTTACAATTTACTCGTACGACTTACCAGCAAAACTGTGTTCCAACTCGTCTCAATCACATTCGGTTTTCTGCGGGCCACTTCCGCTTGATTTCAGTACCTACATTTCATGCGCCAGTTCATCGTCACCACCGGTTTCGTTTACTCAGTCAAGCTGAATCTTTTTCGCACCGAGCTTCATCGGACCGCTGCTGGGGCCACCGGCACCAGCAACACCCCGGGCGGCCCGTTTCGCTTCCAGTTCGCGTTGGCGTTGCATTTTCTTCTCTTCACGTTTACGGCGGGCCTCGTCAAGTTTTGGGTTTCCTGGTACGGTAAAAAAACAAATACAGTGAATTATACTAGGCCGTACAAAGAGCACAGCAAGTACAGTGAGCGAAAAAGCATCAAGAAAACGATTGCAGTTCATATAGCATTTTTTTGTAATTGAAAGAGTCTTAAAATACGATTTTACGGAGTCTTCTCGCACGAAATTGCATTCCAAAATAACCAAACTTTTGGAAAAGTCGCATTTTCATTCTTTCTGGAATGTAGATTGAGATTCAACTAAAAATTATTTCGTTATGACCATGCACATCAGAAAAAAATCAATTTCACAGATAACCTAATCCCTCAAACGATGCAATTCATAAAGACCTAATTTGTCCAGCGAAAAAAATATCATCTGTAATTACTTGATGTTGAATTCGCATGAATTTACTGGTTTCGACTGTAATTTGCCTTCGGGTAGCAAGTGCGACTGTATGAATTTACATGCACCATTTACCAGCCGAACAAATATATATGTGCTTCTGTGATTCAGTCGATTAATTGACGTACTTTGTGATCCAATGATTCTCGGTTCAAGTCGCGGCGTTCGCTATCAGATTTTTTTTTATTTCGATGAATCATTTTCCGATGAATTTACAAACCACACAATGGTACATGATCTTGAATGTAAATTTGCGTGAGCTGCGACGCTCTATTTATGTGCATTTTATATGATGTTTTCCTAAATTTATGGTCTTGGCGGATTGCACACTGATATCATCATTACTTCGTACCTTATGATCAAAAAAGAACCGGAATTTTCATTTTAAAATTCCCGCGCTTGTCCAATCGGTAAACTTTTTTTCTCTCAACGTTGGCAACACTTTTATACACATTCTGTCAAATTTTGACGCATATCGAACGATTAGTTTTTGTTTGGCGTTTATACAAAGAAGTTGAAAAATTTTCGTGTTGCGATTTTTATAATGGATGGAAATTTAGAACAACGTGCGTGCATCAAATTTTGTGTTGCAAATGGATTTAAGTGTTCCGAAACGTTGAAAATTTTAGGAAAGGCCTTTGGTGAATCGTGTCTAGGAAAAACACAGGCATACGAGTGGTATAAACGCTTCAAAGGTGGTCGTACAAGCTTGGATCATGATCAGATCCCTGGCCGCCCAACAACATCTGTTACTGAAGAAAACATTGAATCGCCGAAGCAAATCGTGTTGCAAAATCGTTCTGTACCGATTAGAGAGATTGCTGTGTTGTTGGGCATCTCTTATGGATCAGCCGAACGCATTTTAACTGATGTTTTGGGTTTGAAACGCGTCGCTTCTCGGCTGGTGCCAAAAAAGCTGAATTTCATTCAAAAACAGCGTCGTGTTGATGTGGCCAAAGAGATGATTTCCAACGCAGATAGTGACCCCACATTCATCGAATGCATCATAACTGGTGATGAGGTGTGGATTTATGAATATGACGTCGAAACCGCACAACAATCGACCGAATGGCGCTTCGAAGGCGAGCCGTTGTTCTAAATTTTCATCCATTATAAAAATCGCCACACGAAAATTTTTCAACTTCTTTGTATAGACGCCAAACAAAAACTAATCGTACGATATGCGTCAAAATTTGACAGAATGTGTATAAAAGTCTTGCCAAGGTTGAGAGAATAAAAGTTTACCGATTGGACAAGCGCGGGAATTTTAAAATGAAAATTCCGGTTCTTTTTTGATCATAAGGTATATTGACAAACAAGAATTGTTTAAGAAATATCATTCCAAATCAGATTGAACATCACAACAGCACCATTGCCGTGGGTACATCGTGCACAGATAAGTACAGGAATGAGAGAAAACGTTAATGCCTCATCTGCTTCACGGAGGAACCACGACTTGACCGATTCTGACGCAGTGTTGCGACAATAAGGAGTGTATCGAAAATAAACTATCCACATACATTTGTGTTGTACGCATGTATTTGTGATGGTTTTTATGCTCAGATCACAGCATGCTGTGCGTTTGGCTGTCAGCTTTCGTTTGTTTACTTGTTTGTGCGGTTGAAACTCTGCGTTTTCAAAATTCCATCATCTTTGCAAATTTTCAAATTTTCTGAGGTGTTGAATATAGTGACGTAAATCTGGGAAACATCACCTTTTACTGGAACGCAGGATCATAGAAGTACTCTTCTATACATTTTCCTAAGACACTTTTCACAACAAATGTTCTGATCAAGACAAAAACGTCGTTTGTTAGAGAGTTACGAGTGCCCTCGATCAATCGCATTCCGAGCGGTCAGAACACGTGTGAAATTAGCACAAGTGAACTGTACTTGGTTAAAGGGTTTTATTTACTTGCACAGGAAGAAAAGACGCGCGTAAACGCGGTACTGTACGCAAAATAACTGAGTTCAATATTCTCTACACTCTAAAAAATGGTATCAATAAAATTGAGAGCTAACTTGCACTGATTAAAAACCCATTGGTTTCGCTCGGGACATGTGGAAGTACATTTAACACATTGACACTTAAAGTACAATTGTGCTTTACGTCGGCCTAGCGGTTCATGTTGAGCCGTTATGGGACAATATCATTTCAATGAGAACTGCCTGGCATTGACGAGTCGAAGTCGAAACATTAGAAAGAACGCTATAATTTTCAGTTTGTAGAATGGAAGTGAAATAAGTTGCATTTCAAGTGGCCGATTGCTGCATAACATAAAGCTTTTTAAAACTGATTTCTGATAAAGTCGAGTTCTGATGATTGGTTTTCGAGGTAATATTATACAATTTATAGTGTTATTTCCAAATTGTCCATTCTGTTTTCTCTCGAATGCATAATTATTAAGTCACGTTTTTGATGCTTTTTGGCTCACTGTGCAACGGTTGAAATCTCGTATAATTGACTTCAATCAACGAACGTCCAACCCGATGATGAGAGAAGAAAAATCAAATCAACAGAAAATTAAACTACCAATGGACAGATGCAGACGGGTTTTGCTCTAACTAATAAACTGATATAGTGATGATTGATTTCGAAATTTGGCTAATTGGAAATGGACTCCAATGATGAACGATTCCGAGTTAAGGGAGAATGCATCCGAAAACAAATCGAACTAAAGAACAAAGAAAAAAACAAACAAGACTGCCAGTAACTCGCACACTCACTCGTATCTTCTTCTGCCTCTCTATACCTCAGTTGATTTCATTTTTCTTCAGAAAATGTCCTCTTCGGTGAAGACTACTTATGCAATCTTCTAACATCGATCGATCGGCAATGAGGAGACGTGCAAGCAATGTGGGGACGAGAAAGAAACGAACAGAAAGAAAAAACATCCGATAGGCTATTTAGCGTCATGAATTGGTAACCGATAGGAAATGAAATCTAACTGGGCCAATTTGGATTAGAGAAATGAATGGGTAACTCAACTGAGTACTACGGTGTTGTTCAAGGAAGAAAACAAAAACAAACCCTAACCTGTACTAGGTTCGTCAATCGGTTCAAAATCTCCATCGGTCCATCCATCACCGACGTTGTTCCAGTTCGAGTTAGAATTGTTCGTCGTGTTGTTTATGATATTGGTCATGTTTTTCAGTGCAATCATTTTACTCGGGCTACTGGTGTTGTGATGATTCGGTAAATTATTATTGGCATTGTTGCAGCTGGCCGGGGCAGCTAACGCGGACGCGGATGCAGCATTACTTGAGCTTGTCGTTGACGCCGTAGTCGCCGAGAACAGCTGATTGTGCTGCTTCTGCTGGATTCGGTTCAGTTCATCCTCCTCGTTCTCGTCCAGAACTTCGTTCTAAAAAAGTAAAATAATGCATGATAAATGCTTTCGAATCTGTCACTGTTTGGTTTGATTTACCGGTTCTTCTTCCAGACTTCCCCAGTCCTCATTGTCCCACCCATCTCGAGTGTCATTGACGGTGCCGATCATGTTGAGGCTGGCTGTCAGAGGGTTCGTGGCGCCCGTCATGGGACTGCTGGGATCTTGTGATGTCTGGAATTAAGAACGATTGAAATTTTGTGTTACGTATTTCTGTTCGGAATGGTCTGGGAAGTAGAATTGAGTATTAGATTTTTTTACATCGTTGAAGTACAGTTTAAAAATCAGAGAGCCCAGATGACTTCCCTGTGCAATTCCAACCATTGCAACACATTCTTCAGAAACACAATCGTCAATTTCGATAACAGGACATCGATTATTGAGATACGAATGCATCCATCGAATGACGTTTGCACCACAACCGAGTTTATCTAATTTTGCTTTTGTGATGTAATGTTTTTTTCGAAATTGCTGAGATGTGAACGCTTAAATGACTCTTTTTGAAATAGAGAGTGAAGAAAGGATGCTACACTTCGACATTACAACAAGTTCTGAATAATTTCACTTTACTAACAGTGGTTACCAGTGTTCCGAAATCATGATCACAAAAAGTTCGTTTAACTAGCACTTATGAAAAAATCAGTTCAGGAGATTTTCTAAAAAACTCAGAGACTGAAAAAATCACTTCCGATTTTGCCGGCAGACACTGATTTGAGATTTTTGTTTGTTTTGTCTCTTTCTAAATGTTTTGCTTGATCATCAGGGCTTGTATTGTGAATTTTCAAATGAACGAAACAACAAAAAACTAGGAGTAGGTAAAGACAAAGACATAACCGCGAGATTGACGTAGGACTGCATTCGAGAAGTGTATAGATATTAATGGTTTTGATACCGTTGACCGTCTAAGATTTTGTAGTACTAAACAGGATAATTTGGTTTCCAACGATTGCGTTTGTATTTTAGGAAGTAGGTCGGCAATTCAAGAGTAATTACATCCCAGAACCTCTTTGGAAACCAAAACTACTACAAATTCGAGCACCAACAGGTAAAAGTTGTTGTGAAACCCTTTTCTGTTATTTTCGATTCTCACAGCTTCGGTTGAATATCGACACTGGGATTTTCACTGAAAACTGCAAATGACTGAATGGGCAAATGAAAGAAAAAACACAATTTTGAAACTACTGTCCCGCTTTTGTCATTGACTGGACATGGATTTCGTTCTTATAGTTTGCAAGCAAAGCTGTGAGTGACAGTAATTTCTCGTCATTTTCGTCTATTTTGAGTCAATGAAAATGACCTACACCTGAGAATCGACATAAAACGAATTTCAAAGTTGAGCCTTGTTGGCGACTGTCTCTCGAAAGTTGTTGAATTTGGAAGGAACTACTGTTTATTGTGGCTAGCCGTTCTCAGATTGAAAATAGTAGAGCAGCTATCGATGAGAGCAAACGGCGACATTCACGAGAGAAAATGTCATGAGACCTATAGCGGCCCTTACACGAGCATTAAAAATGTCATTTTAAATGATGACTAACTAATGATGTAATTCAAATTTGTTAGAAATTTCGTCATTAGTGCACCACTACACGTTCATTAAAATGATATTTTTTTTACTAATGACATTTTTAATGACTCGTGTAAGGGCCGCTTATGACATTTTTCATCTGCTGCAGTCGTGGCGAAGTACAATCGGCGACTGCTGTCATTTGTGCGGTTTGACTACCGTCTGCTGTTTCGTGTCATTCTCCAGTACCGTTCGCAACCCTGGTCAATGCAGTGTAAAAGTATATTGAATTGATTCTCTAAAACTATACTGGCATAAGGTAACACTTAAGAATTCACATGCAAACTTAACCTAAAACATAAATGATTCACAGCTAATAGTACGGATTTCTGATCAGTTCAGTAAAACACTCAGGAATTGTTAGTACGGACGAATTGATTGTAGAAGAAGAGTAAACGTGAGTAGTATGTAAACAGTTATTAATTTAAATTGTATGCACTGTTAGATCTATTTATCATATCTGCTATGAAAATGATTGAATTAGTAGATAAGTTGAATTTATTACCCATGAGATTAATCGAATATTATTGAATAATTCTCCCAAACGGATTTTATAACTTTGTCTCTACTGGAAATAAAGGAGTTATAAAACCGGAAAAATTTTCTGTTCGTTTGATTGCTAGCGCAACAGGATGTCTAGAATATGCGCTGCTGTGAAACAAGCAAAAAACGAATATTTCAAAGAATCAAAAATATAAATCACTACTTGCGGGTTTCTTTGTGAGGTGACTTATTTTGTATAGACAATTATTACTTTTCATAAATTTTAATCATAAAACATGAGAAGCGGACCCAATCTTTTGACCGGTAGTGTATTTGAATTTTTATTATATTTCTTCATCAAACAACAAGAATGGTTGAATGGTCCTTTCACCTCTAACGCCGAGGCAATTAAATTAGCAGGTGACGACACTAATAAACACTATGTAGTGCATGATCCGGTGATCTCTACATTTTAAATTGGCATCACAACTCGAGGAGACGTTCTTTACTGTAATGAGTTGTACCGAATCGATCGAGGCATCCATTAGAGCAGACCAGTGAAGTGAGACATTTAAGAATGACTAAAAGAGCCGCTACTCTAGATACTAGAGACAAATATTTACTGAAATGTCGAATGAAGATCGTCACATCAAAGCCGTGGAACGTGGAATAAACTCATCAACGACCGAGTCATGAAAGTTGCAGGTTACTAATCGGTCTCGACACACTACAAGTACGGCAGGAATTATCATGGCATACCATTGTTCCTTTTCAACTCACTGGATAACAATGAGAGTATGTCTTCCTTGAGGAAGAAGATAACAAAATGATCCAGTAATAAAAAAAATCTATTGAAAATATACATTCGACCACGTTAAGCAAATTCAAATGAGCCGTTAGATAAAAAAAGGCGGGTGGGTAATGTCAGAGACATAACTGGATGTCGTGAATACGGAAACAACTGACATGTTCCTTAACACTTTCGAATATCAATTAGTTGATCAATTGTATGAATTATGCAAGCATTCCCCTTTTTCACATTTTTCGCAAAAACAAAGAAGGCTTCCCTTGATCTCGATTGCTATGACTTTCACACATCGAAAAGTGCACAAATCTAATCAAACTGTTCTAGATTTGCGCTAAACTGAGTCAAAGACGAAACGTAAAACTAATAAAAACGGTTATGTGCCCTAGCACAAAATTTGGCTAACCCCTGAATGACCTAACCTGCATCGGCCAGAAATAGTCGAAAACACGTTTTCGTTCGGCACGTCAGAAAAGACATTGCACTCCGTTGCAAAACAAAAAGTGTTCTGTAAGTAGCAGAAACTTTACGTCTGCTTAGCGGTTCAAATTGAACTGCCGAGTTTAGCACTAAGCAGTTCAATTTGAACTGCTCTGCACTGATGAGTCAAAGACGAAACGTAAAACCAATAAAAACGGTTATGTGCCCTAGCACAAAATTTGGCTAACCCCTGAATGACTAAACTAAGGCTGATTTTGTGTGATGCTCTCCACCGTTGTCCTCTTTTCGTTGTTTTTTCACCAATGCAAACAACTGGCAGCTGTGACATAATCGCTCTTGTCGGAAGCGAAACTAGCTTTGCAAACAACACACAATACATCTGCTAGCAGTGGCGATAGAATCCAAACTGATCCAATTTTTGTTAAGAGGTTTCTTTTTACGTGATTTCGTCTGTAGCTTTTTCATTAATGGGCGGTCCTAACGACTATAAAAATAGCCGCATACAGAATTTTAATGTCGATTATTTCATTTTGGATTTGCATTTCATTGAAAGAAACTATCAGGATGCTGTACGGGATTCATTCCTGCCTTTCAGAAGGACCAATATGTGGAACTCACTACGATATTAAGTACTGTTCGGAACATTTTTCTCGAACGATTTGTTGTACAGCAGCAGATATTTTGTTCTCTTCCTCAGAACGCGTTCGGATTGGCTGGTGTTGACATGGGTCAAATGAGACAGGGTTTTCAATAGTGTACTATTGAAATACTGCAATGCTGTTGCTATACACGTTCAATTTCGATTCTATTGGTAGTTAGATTGTATAAATCCTTTCACAGATCACTGAGCTATGATCTTTAAAAATACGAGAAAGGCAAACGCACCTTATGAATTATCCTTTTTGATACTCGTTTATACCAAATATTTTAGAAAAGTTTAATTTTGAATTATTTGAGATTATGTCACACAACTGAAAATTTGATCATAAAATTGTGATCATATTTCCGATGACATGTAGCAAAAACTATGTTGATTCGTTAGATACAACAAGAGATATTCACGATCAAAAACTTATCACTCTCTCAAATGGTAAATTTTGAAAAGGCGCCCCATAGTGAAGTAAGTCGTATTCACGACAAAACATTCCAAGAAACTTACATCCATTTCGCCCCAGTTCTCCTGGTCCCAGGTTTCAGGTCCATAATCACTAGCCGAAACTGATGTGTCGGCACTCTCGTGTTCTAGAGAAGTCATCGACGTGACACTGCTAGTAGTAGTTGATATGCTGCTGCTCGAAGGTTGCTCTGCAATTTGAAACAAATTATGTATAGTACGGTATGTCGCGTGTCAGCCAATCGTTCACAACTGAATAAGAGCTAGCTAAAAATGTTTCAAAATCAAAGTTCGAAACAACCACTGTTGTTTTATAGAGAAAAAAGTGACGTTCTAGCGTACGCCTACATACCCAGCGAAGCAGGTTTACTCAAATTTTTACCGGTTAGTGGAGGTCGGGGACGCGCCGTGTCACTTTGACTTCGATAAAATTTGGCGGTTACTGCGGTAACTGCCCATCCAGCCCATGTTGCCGCCGCGTTGCCCAGTGAAGGCGTTGCCGTGTGGACATCGGCCTCTAAATTAGAATGTCATTAGTACAACTTCTATGCTTGGTTTCGGTGAATGACTTACCCATGCTTTCTCGCAAACTAGGATCCTCACTGACCTTCTCCAGCTTCCCAAGGAATCCTCGTATCGTCTTGAAAGCGGGATCACGTACCGTTTTCTCCGGATCAGCCGTCAACGGACAAAGGGCCGGTAGGATTCGATTGGCGACCTCACTCAATAGGAAATACTGCTGCGTAGCGGCCAGGGCAAGTATGCCGGCTACCCTCGCCGGAGGAAATGGATCGCGCATTGCCCGTATAAATGCTGACACCAGAACACGTTGCCGTACCTGGCGCGGTGAAAGATAGAAATAGATATTTTTGTATTCATTTGAAAACTGTCACAATTAAGTATTAACAAAATCATACCACCATACCTGTGGATGTAGGTGAGGTGCAATTTTTCCCAGACAGACCGTGGTGTTTGTTCGAATTCCGCCTTGATCGTCTCGTGACTGAAGCCGAGCAAAATGTCGCAGTACCTCGACGTTCAAATTGTTGTAGTTGAGTTTTGGTGCTAGGTGTATAATTGACTGGAGAAGAAAGGATCAGAAGTTAGCAAATCGCATCCGAGTTCCCACAATTCACCGGAACTCACTTTCACGGTTTGTTCCCTGATCGTTGGGTTGGTATCCAAAAAACCGTGAGCAATTTGAGGAAAAATTTGTTCGTTTACCACCCCCGTCTGGAGATGGTTAATGAACAGCTCAAGTTGTTGCAGCAGACGCGATCGCGTGACACGATCCGTCGAAGCAAACAGCTTTACAACGCATGGCACAATTCGTTTCTGGTACTCGACTTCGTCCAGTAATCGCCCAAGCTAGAAATTCATGCGAGAATGAACATTTCAGAATATATTCGAACACGGACAGGTGCATGCCTACCTTGAACATAGGTGCCAACACAGCGGAACCCGCATCACCATATTCGTAGGCCGTTATGAGTTGGGGTAGAATTTTATTCCTGCAGAAAAACAGTTGAACATAATCCAGTTACAATTTGAGAAAAAAAAACACAAAACACCTACTTGCACACATTATCAGGGAAATTGTCCAGTTGTGACGTGAGTCCACTGAAGAACCTATTCTTTTCTGCCTTGTCCTTAATCTGAATCTCCTCTAGGAAGAGTAGTGTATCGACTAGATCATTTTTGAAAAATCCCCCTGGCTTGCGGCACTTGGTTATCACATCCGCCGGGTTCGGCCGGTTGGCGGGGGAAGCACCGACCAGTTCACAATACAACGGGGTTAACGATTTCGGAATACCAGCCAACTCTTTGAGATTGCTGCGAGTCCGGAGTGGTCCATTGAACGACTCCCATACCAAGCACCCGAGGCCCCACATGTCGGTGGAGCATTTGGTGATCGCTTTCAGTTTGCCGGGGTCATTCTTTTCCGGAGGGTCGTAGATTTCCAGTGCTGGCGGTATTTTGATTGGTGGTGCCATGGAAGCCTCGGTCGATGAGACATATTCGAGTCCACCCAGTTTCCATTCTCCGCTGGCATTGACCAGCACCGACCAGGCGGACACGTTGTTATGGCGCAAGTTGCCATCATTGTTGAGGAAGGACAGTGCACGCTAGAAAATAAAAAAATATTGTTGCTATCAAATACGAAATTTACGGGTGAACATGTAAAGGGGAATACAGGGTGGCAAGTAAATTGCCAATTTCAATTTCACGATTTTTTTCGGGTTTCCCGGTCTTTAGAGCTAAAAGTTTCCGGTTTTTGGAATAGGCTCAAATCAACCCAGTTTAGTTTTTTTTAATATTCAAATAATTCAAACTTTGAAGAAATATCCTATGTACAAAAATGATCATTTCAATAGGCCCGCTAATTGAGGATTGAAGTACTTTTCAAGCATGTATAAATAGGAAATCTAGGGGTTTTGGTTACACGTAACTGATTTTTTCCAAGTGCATATGATTGTTTTTATTTTTTTTTCTGTATACATCCCAAGTAGCAATCCGCAACTAGTTCAGATGCGACTAAGTCCAAACTATGTTGCAACAAGAGTACGAATATGTTTTTTTATGTTATACTGGTTAAAACAAGGCAACAGCAATGTTTCTTCATAACATAACTAGTTACGAAATAGTTATTTAGGTTTCAAATCACCACATCTTTTAGTCATATTGATTTAATTATAAATTATAAGCTATAGCTATTATAAGCTACTTAATAGAGACATATCTTTAATAACAACTATGCTTCTAGCTACTAATTGAAAATAAGTTTGTTTGACTCCAATATTAGCAACTCGTAACTAGTTCTTATACCACTTAGCCCAACTATGTTGCAACAAGAGCACGTGACGGCAGTGTTTCTTTATAACATAAACATTGAACTAGCTATCATTTGTAAGTTATCGTTACTTGATTCTATCATATCTTTAATCACAGCTATGGTTTTAGCTACTAGTTGAAAAAAGGTTACGAAACCATTATAAATACGTAAGCGTATATGTAAATTGTTACTGTTAATTGATGTAGCAATAACTTAGATATTATAAGATTATAACATACAATTTCTGCATTGATTCAGATAGCTATCAGTAGGCTTTCCCAATGTAATGATAACGGAAATGCAACCTAAAAAACTTTTGTTGGCTTTAATATGGCGATCACACTATGGAGTCGCAAGAAGCGTATAAAACATAAATAAAACCAGGATATTACTTTTTTTAAAACTACTTTTTGACGAAAATAATGAAAGGCAGAACAGTCCTTTTTGTTCTATGCACTATTATAAACTCGAAGAAAACAATATAGGGATTAAACATCGATTGTGATATTACAATTATCATGATATATGAATTTAAAATAATGAGAAATTACTCTACTTGGATTAATTTTGAGCATTCTGAGCATAAGGTTTTTTCGTTGTTTATTGTTCATATCTTCATAAACAGATTTTGATTGAAGGCGCATAAAAAACAGTTAGTTAAAATTCAATTCCGCTCGATAGTTTTAAAATCGTTGTGAAATTTGTACCTTGTATCAAATTTGTAATTCCAAATACACTGATGTCTTTTTTATGCGGGTTTTTAATGCGACTTTTTTATGCGAAGTATCAGAGTTATGCGAATTTTAGGAGTTATGCGGTTTCCCTTTTGCGGTTTTTTTATGCGGTACGTAAACTCGCATAAAAAAAGACTTCAGTGTACTATACTATCTTTTTATTGTTGATAGAAAAACATTATGGATTCATACAATGTTTAGAATGTCGATGGCAACAAAGTTTCAACTAGTTTACTTGGAAATAGGTTATTTTCAAATTATGGGAAATAAGTTATTTCAGTATAGCATTACAACGTAACGACAACTTATTTTTAGCCGACATAGAAACTAGCAGAAACTGCGCTTTTTGAGTCACGCAAGTGGTTAGATGTTAGTAACAATAACTCAAATTTCTGAATGCAAACTAGTCACAAATAAGCTAGCATAACATAATTCTGTACGCTATGAATCGGCTGCGAACTCTGTTGAAACAGAAAGGCCAAACCGACAAAACACGTTGTTTTTTACCGCTCTAATGTATATAAGGGTGCCAATATTTTGGGATCACCTCTAATTTCGTACAGAGATGTCTATCTCCTCTGTGTGGCGAAGAGCAAGCAAAATTTCTCCCCTCGCACTGACAACTTCAACGAGAGCTCTTCTCTTTCACATTCATACACCACTGTTGTGTAAAGTGTGCACGCATCATGAGTGCGTTTGTTTATTTCCTTTTACCTCTTCCACTGAATCGCACCAAAGTGCTAGAGCATTAGCTAATAAATTCTCTGAGGTGGATGCAGATACTTTCACAGAGGTGTACACGCCGGTGAGCACTCTGCTGTATGGTTTTCGTAGATGAAGCGTGGACACGCAAAATCAGAAAAATAAAACAATGTATCGTAAAATTTTCGGTTTTCCTTGCAAATTTTTCATAGCAAGGCCAGATCTACTCTCTATTAATTGAAGTTCACAGAAGTGTTCGCTCACCATCACGCGCCAGTGGTCACTTGGGTGTATTTAGACGAGAGCGCGTGTGAGCGATTCATGCGAAGAGAATGTGTTTCACTCGCGCCAGCTGCTTTAATCACAAGCACACACTCAAATGCTGTCTATTCGACACTGAGAAGAAGTGCGCTTTCCTCTTTGTGCGGTGCTTCGTTTTTTGCATCCTCGGTGTGGCAAAAATCTGACTCTAGCGTTTATCATTCTGGTGAAATGCCATCTCTGATTTCGTAAAGCGCTTTTGTTCAGAAATTTAAACATCTCGAAAAAAGTCAAAGTCAAAAAATTTAAAAAATTACCACAATCTGTACGGCCAGTAAGCCGAAACTTGTTTCGTTCGAGACGTCAGGTTAGACGTTACACTTCATGTGTACAAAAAAAGTGTCTTGCAAATAGCATTAACTTTACGTCTGCTCAGCGGATTATGTTGATCCGGGGGTTTGCGTCAGCATAATCTGCTGACGCACTGATGAGTCGAAGACGAAACGTAAACTTAAGAAAATGGTTATGTGCACCTAGCATAAACTTGGGGGTAAAAGTAAGCTTTTTCCCCTTCAAATTACCACAATCTGTACGGCCAGTAAGCCGAAACTTGTTTCGTTCGAGACGTCAGGTTAGACGTTACACTTCATGTGTACAAAAAAAGTGTCTTGCAAATAGCATTAACTTTACGTCTGCTCAGCGGATTATGTTGATCCGGGGGTTTGCGTCAGCATAATCTGCTGACGCACTGATGAGTCGAAGACGAAACGTAAACTTAAGAAAATGGTTATGTGCACCTAGCATAAACTTGGGGGTAAAAGTAAGCTTTTTCCCCTTCAAATTACCACAATCTGTACGGCCAGTAAGCCGAAACTTGTTTCGTTCGAGACGTCAGGTTAGACGTTACACTTCATGTGTACAAAAAAAGTGTCTTGCAAATAGCATTAACTTTACGTCTGCTCAGCGGATTATGTTGATCCGGGGGTTTGCGTCAGCATAATCTGCTGACGCACTGATGAGTCGAAGACGAAACGTAAACTTAAGAAAATGGTTATGTGCACCTAGCATAAACTTGGGGGTAAAAGTAAGCTTTTTCCCCTTCAAATTACCACAATCTGTACGGCCAGTAAGCCGAAACTTGTTTCGTTCGAGACGTCAGGTTAGACGTTACACTTCATGTGTACAAAAAAAGTGTCTTGCAAATAGCATTAACTTTACGTCTGCTCAGCGGATTATGTTGATCCGGGGGTTTGCGTCAGCATAATCTGCTGACGCACTGATGAGTCGAAGACGAAACGTAAACTTAATAAAAAAAAAAAAAAAAAAAAAAAAAAAAAAAAAAAAAATTTAAGCTAAATCGGACATGGGTAAGGGGTGCTGCCCAGCGGTTAAAGGTTGGCATTTTGTCGATCTTGAAAAAGCACCATAGGGGGGAAATTTCAGGGCCTATTCAAATGATACATACAAAACCTGTTATGATCGAAGTAGTCATTCAATATCTAACCAACGAATGTATTGTGTAGCCTTAGCAACGCCTAGCAACGTAGGTTGTTGATTCAAATAAACTTTTCATTATTCATTAGTCAATCCATCTAACCAGTTGTATGTTTTTATTCTGCAACAGGTTCTGGGCCCAGCACTAGAAGAAAGAAGATTAATCCAAGAATAATCATCTTACGATGAACAACGGAGGAGGAGATGGCAATGCAGCCGGTGCTGGAGTACCAGTAGCAGGAAACGGTCGTTCCAGCGGAGTCGCTTTACCGTTCATTGAGAAGCTCAAAGGACGATAAAATTACGCCACGTGGGCGTTCGCCATGAAGATGACGCTCATTCGCGAGGGATCCTGGAACACTGTGTCGGTGACTGAAGGTTGAAACAGATTCCCTACCAGGAGGCAGTAGGCTGTCTCACCTATCTGGCGCAGGCAGCGCGTCCCGATATAAGTTTCGCTGTTAATCAAGTCAGCAAATTCAACGCGAATCCTGGACGTAATCACTGGACAGCGGTCAAGCGTATCATACGGTATTTGCGAGGAACACGTTCAAATCGCCTAACATATTCGAAGGAGAATTGCACGTATCTAGTCGGTTTTACAGATGCTGATTGGGGAGGAGAACCGGACTCTAGAAAATCGACTACAGGATACGTTTTCACGTTCATGGGAGGAGCTGTATCATGGAACGTCAAGAGGCAACCAACAGTTGCATTGTCTTCGTGCGAAGCAGAATACATCGCTCTTTCCCGAACAGTACAGGAAGCACTTTGGCGGCATCAGTTCCAGTCACAGATTTTCGGAGTGCAAAAGATTCCCATTCGATGTGATAATCAATCAGCAATCTGTATCGCGCAAAACCAAGGTTATAATCCACGGACAAAGCATCTAGATTACAAGTATCACTTCGTCCGAGATGTCCTAGATCAGGGAATAGTCGAGCTGGGATACGTGAACACAAAACAGCAACCTGCAGATGGGTTCACAAAGGCTCTGGCTAATCAGAAGTTAAAAGAAAATATAAAGTTAATTGGATTCGTTGCTTAGGGAAGAGTGTTGTAATCGAAGTAGTCATTCAATATCTAACCAACGAATGTATTGTGTAGCCTTAGCAACGCCTAGCAACGTAGGTTGTTGATTCAAATAAAATTTTCATTATTCATTAGTCAATCTATCTAACCAGTTGTATGTTTTTACTCTGCAACAAAACCCTCGACTACTCCATCTTGAGTTTATCTTTGTTAGCATCACTCTTCTCATACAAATAGGCAACGCAAATGTCAAGAGCTGGGTTGGAAAAATGATGCCTACTATGTGATAAAAAAAAACACTGAAAAATGCTTTTGTGTACTACTCGATTCAATCTGAATCAATTTTTGTCAAAAATGAGCCCAAATTAGTGTCACAAATTATTCAATAAAAAGATAAAAAATGTTTTTATGAGACTGTTTTGAAAAAAGAGAAAGGCATCATTACACCACTAGGTTGATTAAGAAGGGTTTTCCTAATAGTATTCTAAATACTCGTGGAGTAATCAGAAAAATAATTAGAAGGTACTAGTTCTTCATGAACTAGTACCTTTCTTCTAGTCCGCTGGTTTTAACCCAGTTTTATTTCCAACAGCTCAACTAATTTATGTTCTATGAGAAATCTTTCTACAAATTCTACTGATTCTAGCAGATCAATGTAATATTTGTAGTAAACTGGCTTTGATTCAGATTAGCTACCAATAACATTCAGATTTTCGAATTAAGGAATGATTAGTTCAATTAGTTATATATTCTACCACCTTAGAACTAATTAGCTACAGATCTAATATCGATAGCAATGTAAACCCTGAAATTGTTTTGGGAAATATCGATAGAGCAATACAGAATTTAAAACTACATCAATATCAACTTTATTGTGATCCTATTCTAGACTAGCTGAGGACTTTTAAAAGACATTCACTGAGCAAATCAGTCCATATTCTAAACCATTCTATGGTTCTATACTGGTCATCAGGAACTAATTTCCAATGGAATGTTCAACACATGGGACAATAAGTTGTTTCAACACTTTTACTGAACATCTCGCTCAAACGCAAAATTGGATATTGTCTCCTACTTTTCCCCTTGTCGAAAAAAATCATTACGCTAACAACTGTTACTCAAATGTGAGCTAGTAATATTATTCCCGGGTTTTCACTAAAATTCCCAACTTTTTCCCGGTGAAACAAAATTCCCGACTTTTTCCCGGTCACTTTCTACCCTGGAAATATGAAAGATTCTCATGACCAGGAAGGTTGAATCTATTGTTTTTTTCTGAAATGAAGCAAATGAGTGTTGTTCACTTCTAATTACAACAAACTTTGACTCAATTGTTGGAATATTTTTAGAAATGTAAGCAATCCATTCTACAAACTGCGTAAAGAGTTTGAAACCAGATACACATGCTAGGCCATGTTTTCCAATTAAAAAAAAACAAGCGCAACTTCCGCAATTTTTGTCCGATTTCATCAATACATTCTCTGAATATTACTAAAATAAACAAATTCTTGATTAAACTTTGCAATAAACACTAATCGAAAATTAAATAGAAATAACACCTTTTGATGTTTAACTCGATAAACTCATATCATTCTGGAGGCCCAATTTTCGACAACTTTTTCAAGCATTTGAAAAGCGTTTTTCAGCAAAGACGTGTTGAATATTGATTTACAAAGCATCAAACGTTGCTGGGTTATCTACATAAACCAATGACTTCACGTATCCCCACAAAAAATAATAGACTCTTGTCAAATCACACGAACGCGAAGGCCAATTCACCGGTACATTTCTCGAAATAATGTTGTCATGGAAATGTTCTTCGAATAATTCGATTGTTTCGGCCGCACTTTGAAGATATGGTAACAAAAATTCATTGATCATGGTTTTGTATCGATTTCCATGCACGGTTTGCTCGAGTTCAAAGCGCCACGGCAATGCGATATAAAAAAGATCGTTTGTCTGTCGTTAATTATACCATCTGACCTGCTTTCATAGAATAAATACACTCAGGCAAAATGAGTAGTAAAAATCATAAGGCCAATCTGCATCAAAAATCACCGAAATCATTATTCCAAAAGATTAATATAAAAAACATACCTCTATTACCGTGTGTATGACTCTGCAATATGTATCTCATCTATCACTACTATAGTTTCATACGAGCAACTTCTGAATTCAAAATTGCAAAAAATAGAAATAAAACTTATGTTCAAAAGTGCAAACCCGAAACACTTTATGATCGCGGAATTCTTCATTTAAAAATTGTATATTTGAAGTTCAAATAAAGCGTACTTTAGAAAGTCTTGAACTTAGATCTGCAATATTCGTTTATTGTTTTTTCATTTATATATTTTCGAATTTTGAAGTGAGATTTCGATATTCATGGAGAACATTAGATATTCAATCATTGAATAAATTTTCAATAAAATGTAGTTTCCTTTCTGTCATTGAAGTCTTAATAAATCTCATGATCATCACAAATGATGTGCTGTAGTATATAGATTATAAATAACCTTATCATACCTGATGTCATTGTATGTATACCACATAATACAACCACCATAAGCCCATCCCATGAAAACATAAAATATAGAAACATTCTTACCGTAATTTGAAATATTCCCCAGGCCAAAGACAAATCCTTCTGGGACCCTTCACCGACCAGCTTCTCGAAATACGTTCCCAGTGGTTCCACTTGCTCGGTAGCCACGTATAACACTTTATCTGTTTCCAGGCTGTCCAAAAACTGCAAGATGCTAGGATGGCGTAGTGTTTTCAGTCTTTTAACAGCCGCTCTGGCCAGTTCTAACTTCACATCTGTACCGTTTTTGATATCGTACACAAATACTGACACTTCCTCACTGGTGCCCCCTTTTCGTTTGCCCCGGTGCAGTGACCAGATGCTTCGGGAATCAAACTGCTGGACAGGTTCTCCGATTTCATACGGAAAATCTTTAGTTGAGTCCCGTGAAAAAAATGACCACATCTTCGACACTGACAAATTCACTATTGCACCGTGCAGATTCCTATTCCGTACCGCGTACCGTAATTTAAAATCGATTTTGATGAGAAATTTGATATCTTTTCGCGTTTTTTACTCGCTGACGCAGAATCTGAAACATCACAAAATTTTCGATCAGAAACTTTTTCTTTATTCCGTTTTACAGCACAAGAAGAGGAACAAAAATTTGACAGAACAACTGATGGAATGATAGAATGAACCCAGAGACACGGAACGGTTTCAGCTGATGAGACATACACGATAAGTGCAATATTTAATATTGAGCTATTCTCAAAACCAATCTATCTTAAAATTCATATCGATAGTCCCACGACTGCAAATGAGAGCCTCTCTTTGTTTACTTTCGCTTTTGATTATTACGGAGCCATTATTGCAAATTCTCTGAAGTTTCCAATATAAATCGAAAGATTGTAGTTTTACCTTGAAAGTTTTGCGAAGAGTAAAGCGTCAAATATAAATTCAGTTTGGTAAATCGTAAAAGAAAAAGTGAACAAAGAGAAACTGTCATTTGCAGTTAGGCCCTTTTGTCGTGGGACGGTCGATATGTTTTGGGATAATAGCCAATAAGCGATCTATCATTATTCACTATGAAAATGATTTGAATGACATTGTTACTTATTGACCTTTCTGACAGAACACTTACAACCACGAATGCATATTCGCAATTTTAAAATTAATTCTGTATACAATGTTCAAAATGACGTAACATTGAGAGATTCTCTTTGTTTACTTTCTCTTTCGATTATTGCGAAATATTCCTGCTTTTTTCGGTAATTTCTCCAGAGCAGATTAAAAGATGATAGCTTTAGTTATTATTAATAATTGGAGAGAAGGATTGCTAAGAGTGCCGTAATAATCAAAAGAGAAAGTAAACAAAGAGAATCTCTCATTGTTACATACGTAGTTTTGAACATTTTATACAGAATTTGTTTTCATCACGAAACACCTAACATAAAACAGTTTTACGTACGATTCAGACGGGATGGGACTTCGCCTGTAGTTTAGACACAGACTAACAGACATGACAGTATGAGTAAATTCTTATAAAAATAATTTTTCGTGATGCACTAGTTCCACCTATATTGTACTGCGCGAACTATTTACTATCGGTACACCCCTTGTGTTACGTAAAAGTTGTTTTACTAGTTGGTTTCCCCTCGTTTGTCAACACCGATCAGCTGCTTGCAGGGATGCCTGATTTCATCAAAATTTTTGAAAATGAATCGTCACAATAAATTTTTTGATTACGTTGATAATTAGAGTGCCTATAACCAGAGTGACGACATCTCATCCGTAATGCTGGCAACAATTAAAAACATTCCATTAGCTTTACATTGAATTGACAGGTCGTTTGCTCGTTTGGAACTGGTAGCTGTCATTCCAAACGAACAGCTGTCGCCACTCTGATTATAGTAACTCTATTGATAATATATTTAACTTTTTCGCGATGTTGGAAGGTAACCATTTATTTGACTCAACGTTGTTCATCTAGACTATTTTTTATTGTGTTGGTAGTTTTCACCCGAAATTAAGTGGCGGCAGACCAGAAGCAAGTAAATATTGTAACAAAACGGGTTCGATTTTGTATTGCGTTGGAGGATGAGAAGTAGGCATAATTCTGTATATAGTTTTGGCAATATGTATTAAATTTGTATCCTGCATGAAATTCGCATGGACGTATACAAATCAATACATTACAGGTAATTCTTCATGAATGGCAACTCTGTTGGTAAATGAAAAAAAAAAAACACAGTATAGATGACAGACAGGATGTTTTTGATAGGGCAACGTGGCGCCATCATGACACATGTGAGTACTGTCCCAAATAAAGGAATATTCGAAATGACCGTTAAAATGATTGAAGAATCTAATTTGAGTGTCCTGTCTGTTAGTCTGTGGTTTAGACTAGTTCCGGATGTGAAAATGTTCCGTCAAGCGCTTCGAGCAGCACTGCATTTGCTTTTTCTTGCGTTCGAGCTTGCATATACAATGGTAATTCATGCAATCCCTCTCAGCAGGCCGTTCAATTTTGTTGGTTTTTGAGCGCTTGTTGAACGACATATTGCACGAAATATTCGTTCAATTTGCTGGAACGGTTTGTTGTTGTTTTTTCTCTTGCAAAAATAGGGTCAAAATTAAGTGTTACCTTTACATAGAAAGAAAATTTGTTATTCTACGTGAAGTAGAAGTATTGTGCAGGTATGTATGTTATTGTCAGTTTAAACAAATAAGTGGAGAAAACTTCAGAAATTCTGTAGTAAAACTAATCCAACGGGGCTCCAACTCCTCATGTGAAAAATGGCTCAACAATGGACCTCTGTCTGCCGGGTTTGTTGAACGAAAAAAATGGCATCCGGTTCAACGGTCTGTTTCAAAATCGGTAAACGAAGGTCCCGTGTTGGCCTCCCGTTGAACGATTGATTGGACTTTGATTGGACCAATGATCCAACGTATGGGACCAATGAAGGACCATCGTTGAATGTTTTTTTCTAAGTGGGATGTGATTAAAAAGCTTTTCATTGATATCACTATTCTGTTTGAAAGTCGAAATTTTCGGGTATCATTTCAACAAAGAGTTGAGTGATAAACGTGGAAACCGCTTGATAATTAATTGAAGAGAAAGTAAACAAAAAGAAACTGCCACTTGCTCATACGCCCTAATGAAAAATCAACCGAGAATTGTCACTAGTACACACTTAGATAATTTCGCAGAATTCGGTAATTTTTTACCGAATTTTCAACAGCTGAATGTTCGGTAATCAGTTCAGTAATTTAATTGATTACCGATCGTTCGGTAATTGCTGGACTGTCAAACAACTACCGTATACCATAAACCAAATGGATCTAACTGATTGTTCGGTAATTTTTTGTTTGATTGTTTTCCTTTGGTTAAAATTCTGGATTTTCGGCTTCTAAGAAACAACACAAATTCACAAAAACGAATGAAGAAAATTCCAATCTGTTGTGGCTATGGTTTTATTGAACGAAAAAAGGGTCAAATGTTCCGGCTGACCGAAATTATGAGCGCCTTCCAAAACAATGCACAATCCGTCGAGTCCACCAGAAATTACCCTCGAACGATTTGTGTAGGCAGCAAGTGGACAAGTGATAAAAATTTTTTTCTGCCTATAAGTGAACAAAAAGCTTTTAGCGGTTCAACTGTTTTAAAAATTGTGGCAACTGTATCTCAATCCATTCGTTGAACTCTTCAAGACTTTTTTCGTTTGGTTAATAAATAGACACTTGCTGAAAATTTTGATAACTGTTTGAAAGTTAGTTTCACGACAATCAGTTGTCACAGAAGTTCGATCATTAGCGGCCCTTACACGATCATTAAAAGTGTCATTACTAAAAAGTAATGGCACTTTTAATGATCGTGTAAGGTCTACGAGTTCAGTAATGATGGAATTGCGGATTTTCCATCATTACCAACATTATTTCTTCTTCTTATTTTTTTGTGGAAGTGCTAAATACTTTTAGAACTACACGCGAAAAAATGACAAAGTGTAGATTTAAATTGTTATTATTTCATTACCCTTAACGTTTCAATGGCAAATAAATTTATTTTCAGCTAAACGAAAATAAAAATATTGCTATTTCTATTGCTGGAGTAGTTACAAATACTCATCATTAATAATGAACGTGTAATGCTAAAAAGTAATGATGTACAGTAATGCAGTAATGACGAGCGTTTGAGCAGAAGTGTCATTACTAAGTAATGACACTTTTAATGATCGTGTAAGGGCCACTATTCAGATTTACCGTATTAATTGTATATCTATTTAATAAATTCTGTGATGAAAATCTACGTAAAACTGATCGTCCGGTAAAAATTTGCATATCGGTCATTTCTATAGATTACCGGAATTTTTCATCAAAAATATTACCGAATGACAAAAAAATTAATGTTTGTTTAGCGGTTTATGTTGTCCTGCTGAAATCACCATTAGACACTGGTAACACAGACTAACAGACATGACAGTATGAGTAAATTCTTATAAAAATAATTTTTCGTGATGCACTAGTTCCACCTATATTGTACTGCGCGAACTATTTACTATCTGTACACCCCTTGTGGTATGTAAAAGTTTTTTTTACTAGTTGGTTTCCCCTCGTTTGTCAACAGCGATCAGCTGCTTGCAGGGATGCCTGATTTCATCGAAATATTTGAAAAGGAATCGTCACAATAAATTATTGGATTACGTTGATAATATATTTAACTTTTTCGCGATGTTGGAAGGTAACCATTTATTTGACTCAACGTTGCTCATCTAGACTATTTTTTATTGTGTTGGTAATTTTCACCCGAAATTAAGTGGCGGCAGACCAGAAGCAAGTAAATATTGTAACAAAACAGGTTCGATTTTATATTTCGTTGGAGAATGAGAAGTAGGCACAATTATGTATATGGTTTTGGCAATATGTATTAAATCTGTATCCTGCATGAAATTCGCATGGACGTATACAAATTAATACATTACTGGTGATTCTGTATAAATGGCAACTCTGTTGGTAAATGAAAAAAATAAACACAGTCTAGATGACAGACAGGATGTTTTTGATAGGGTAACGTGGCGCCATCATGACGCATGTGAGTACTGTCCCAAATAAAGGAATATTCGAAATGACCGTTAAAATGATTGAAGAATTTAATTTGAGTGTCCTGTCTGTTAGTCTGTGCTGGTAACGCACTGATTAGTCGAAAACGAAACGAAAAAAATTGATGTGATTTACATACTTCTTAGTACAAAACGGTTAGTAATAAATAAACCACCTAAACCTATAAACGAATAATTACTTGCAAATGAAAATCTGAATTTATTACTACAGCAAAGTAATACTGAAACGCAATTTGTGAAGGGAACAGAAAAAACGTTGTATCTGAAACAGATACAGGAAAAATAGTGTATCTGAAACAGTGTCGCTTTTACGTATTAATGGTCCCGAGGTCAAGATTTTTTTGTATGCCCTTAGCTAACTGAATGTTTTTTTTTGCTCGGTTGGTCCTGTCCAGAGCCCCTTAAGACCGTGAGCCCGGAGCACTTTCCCCCATTACCCCTAATCTGAAAAAGCAAACGCGAGTATGAAGTTTATGTTCACGTTAATTTAGAAATGAGTATATACTGAAACAATTATTTAAAATTCGTATCACTGATGTTTAATGGCATCTTAAGAAACAACATTATATAAACAAATATAGAGCATACATACGGCTTGGTGGTCTTGTATTTGTCTTGCGTGCATCCATAGTATATATATATATATATATATATATATATATATATATATATATATATATATATATATATATATATATATATATATATATATATATATATATATATATATATATATATATATATATATATATATATATATATATATATATATATATATATATATATATATATATATATATATAAGATTGATTGTGAAAGACGAGAAATAACTCTTAGCTTCGCTTGCAAATTATGAGAACGAAATCCATGTCCAGTCAATGACATAAGCGGGAGAGTAGTTTCAAAATTGTGTTTTTTCTTTCATTTGCCCTTTCAGTCATTTGCAGTTTTCAGTGAAAATCCCATAGTATGCAGTGTCGATATTCAACCGAAACAGTGAGAATTGAAATTGACAGAAAAAGGTTTCAGAATAACTGTTGATGCTCGACTGCTCGAATTGGTAATAGTTTTGGTTTCCAAAGAGATTCTGGGATGTAATTACTTCGATTTGTCATAATTTTGACCCTTTGTATAGCCAAGCGTCACAGATTTTCAACACATCGATGAAAGAATGAGAATTGAAATTCTGCTGATGCTACCTGAAGACGTTAGTTTAGTTTCGTCTTGTCATAGAGCAATGAGTGACGTTGGCAATTATACTTTATTTTTATGTGATCAGAGCGTTTATTGTTAATTGAATGATATATATATATATTATATATATATATATATATATATATATATATATATATATATATATATATATATATATATATATATATATATATATATATATATATATATATATATATATATATATATATATATATATATACTATAATTATTTTATTTTTTCTCTCAGTCTTATTCTAATATGAGCATACTATTATTATAACAATGATGCTCCCTCAATTGAAAAAGCAAATCTTTCAAACTGAAAGGATTTGCCTCTTCCTTTGAAGGATTCGACTTTCATTGAAAAGGATGTTTTGGAACTTTAAAAATTAAATTGTTTATACTCTCTGCGAAGAAGAGCCAACGAAAATTCTTAAATCTTAAAAATATTCAACATTATTTTGTGTGTGTATTTGCTGTTAAAATTTATACCATGGTTCGCCTGCTGCTCCTTTTCAAAGTAGATGTTGACGAGTGGTTTATTGGCCGTTATCGAAAAATATGACATAAGAAACTATTGTCACAACAAGACAGAAATTTGTTCAATATTTAATCAATTTGTATACTGTTATGAAGCGGTATTCTGAGGTTTACTTAAATATTCTTTACTTGGGCATATCTAGGGCATATCCAATTCAGTATTGCAGATCGGTGTAGCAATCGTGCAAAAACGATAACTCTTTTAAACTCAATAAACGCAACATCTACCATTCGTATTCTACGATCTTGTTTCTGACTTGTTTTGTTTGCTTCCTATCTGCATTAGTATTAGCGCCTCAGTTTTCATTACGCATTTTTCGGAGTGAGTGTTGCACTAGTGTGTTTCAGTTCCATTTTGTGCTGATGGGAAAAAAGGTTCCTCAACAGTTGCTGTGACTTTTCTTTGTCTTAATTGAAGTTAAGTGAAGAGTTGGAATCCTCCGTGACCATCAGTACTTCCAAATTACGTACGAAGAATCGTTCCATGTCTAGTCCCGTTTGGAATTTGTCGAAGGTGAAAATTTTTCTGTACCCTGCCAATTTTCAGGAATCGATTTGGTGAGCAATGAAGAAATTTCGCATTCGTCAAATGTCGCAATCAATGATGCCAAATCCGAAGAATTCCTCGTGCATTCTATAGTGACAGTGCAGGGAAAAAAAGCTGCTGAGCTCTAGTTGATTGGCAATCGAACCTTCCGAAAGTTTGATGAGAGGTCGTACTGAGAAAAGTGACGTCAAAATATTGTGAACTGTGAATGCTTGTGCGGACAGTCTCAACCCACCATCTTTGGGTAAATAATTTTTTAACACAGCTCAAGTTTCTTATATCCTAAAATGGGGTTAAAGGACAAACTGTTTCCAGTTTTTCGCAGATGCAGTACGACCAGCTGCTGCTGCTTTGCAACACTCTAACTCAAGGTTTTCATTCACTACAACCGATCAGTTGCGCTTTATTTCTCTTACATGAGCCCCCCAACTGAAGTCAGCTGAAGCCAGAGGTATCGCGCTAAATCAAGCGAGAGATAGCTGCTGAAGCAACCAACAGCATAGCTGAGCATTTCCTCCCATCGTCAAAATTACATAAGTATGGGTACTGAGATTGCCAAGAAGAAGACAAAAGCATTGACGGAGTTGTAGACAAAACAAAAACATCGAAACTCAGAAACGGCCAAAAGTTGCTGGAAGAAGTTTCTTGCTGGCATGTCCAATTGACAGTAATACAGCAATAACAAAGCACGAGGGACACATACACTCAAAAGGTATGCGCACTGATAGAAATTATCGTTTTCAAGACGATGTTTGCCTTTTTCAAGTTCGAATGATAGAAGGTGTAACAACCGTTACCATTGCTTGGATATGGTAACTTCTCCACCGAAACATTACTAATTTGTATGTAGAAACCGAACCGAAAAACCGTCGATGTTTTGCTGCGGAGTTTGATTGAACGTAGTTTTTCTTTGTTTGCTATGCTTGCTCAAAGCCTGCTTTGTCTGAAACCCTGACCCAATTTGCTGACATACCACTGAAGCTGAATGTTGGTTTACTCTTATTGGCATTGAGTTTAGTTTAGCGGAATGAATTAGTCTTGGAATGGTAATAGTTCGGAACAAATATTTTTTCGTTTTGTTTTTTTTTGTACTAGTTCGCTAATCGAATATATAAATTATTTAACATGATTCTGTAATATTGTTTTACCATTGTGATACATTATTTCTATATTCAATTTGTATGTCAAATTGTTCGCATCATTTATTTTTATTGACATTACAAAACTAATAATTATAGACGATTATAACTGTATTAAAATTAATTTTCAAAACTTATTAATGACTGGATACAACTTATTTTTTGCTAATTGACTAAGCACCAAGAAAAAAAAGTGAGAATAAAGCATTGAAGTTCTTCAAAAGCAATATTTTTATAGGGATCAACAAAATAAATCGATACTGTATTGGTTTTGATGCGATTATTGTGTGTAATGCCATATAAATTCCATGCGAGACTGCACTACTACAGAACAAATTTGACATCTAAAATGTACATAGATTTATTTGTGCATGGATCATGGAAGCAATGACTAATTCGTTTTAAGGGAGCTCAGTGTGGTAATGCAAACAATTAGTAATAGTATAATAACAATCATTTCACAAAAGTTTGTATTCAACTGACGCACCTTTTAATGTAAAAAATCATTAGGGTGGTGACATGTTTGGATTCTGAATTCTAGCATTCCTAATTGAATTTAAAAATTATTACACTTCACAGCAAAGTTGTAGGAAATTTTATTTATATTTCGAATATTAACAATACGAAAATTGTTCTAATGAATTTTCAATCAATCGCCTTTTTAAGAAATTCTCTTATCTTGAAATTCGTTAGCGAAATAATTTAAAAAATCAATTTGTTGAACGAAAAATATATTTTCGGAAACCTTTTTTTCAAAGTCCCAAAGGCGATTAAAAAATTACGGGTGTGTAATGTCAGAGACATAACTGGATGTCGTGAACACGAATAAAACTGACACTCTTTCTTTATACTTCCGAATATCAATTAGTTGATCGATTGTGTGAATTGTGCAAGCTTTCCCCTTTTTCACTTCTAGAATTTGAAACAATACACCTAAACTAAAGTACAGATTAGTTACATTGAACATTCTGACATACAATTAAATATTAACCAGTATAGTTCTTTATGGTAAAATAATGGTGGTTCTAAAAAAAAACCTTTTATGAAGGCATTCGTGATGGAGAGTGACGAGTTGAGCTCGGGTTTTTTCTAAGTCGGTGCTATGCATTTTATATAGCTAATCAGCAGAAAATTCTACAAACTACAACTGGTTGAAAAATGGGCCGTATACAGTATAGTGAAGGAAAATTTCGCATAATTCTTTGGGTATACAATTATAGTTCTAATAACAATATACAGAATTTTTATGTCGATTATTTCATGTTGGATTTGTATATTACAGTGAAAGAAACTATAAAAGGGCAGTACCGGATTAATTTCTGGCATTCAGAAGGGAAAAATTATGTAATCCCTAAAGATATTAAACACTGTTTGGATATAAACGATATTGGACACTGTTGTGAAATTTGCACTACAAAAATTGCACAAAGTTAATCAAATTATTCCAGATTTGCACTACATTGATGGTTTTAATTACCGATTTGCAAAGAAGCAATCTTTATAGTTCTTTAGATAAAATTTCGAGCCATTAGAAGGGCTGATTTTGCATAATATTCCCCATTGTTGTCCATTTTTCGTTGCATTTTGTTCCAATGCAAACGACCAGCAGCAGGCTGATGCAATCGATCGTCTTTGAAGGGAAACTGGCTCTGCGACCTGTGCGTTTGAGGTTTTGTACCACACAAAAGGTCTGCTTTCATTACTGGAGACTGCTGCTCCCGACGATCGAAGTCTAAATGAAAGCACGACCTAAGCATTTGAAGCATTATATTTGGTTTGTTTTTACTGATAGTGGAAGAACTTCACAGTTCGAGATCCAATATCGTCTGAAGCACTAGAAGAAATGAACGATTCTCAACTAATCTCACACTGCTGAAAATTTAATCACAAATTCCTGATTATATTTCCGATAGCTTGTAGAAAAAATTATGTTGTTGGGTTAAGTACATCAAAAGATAGTCGCGATAAAGTTCTGCCCATTCTTGTACAGGGTAAAGTTTGAAAAGGCGCCCCATAGTAAAGTAAGTCGTATTCACGACAAAAGTACGATGAAATGAATGAAAATCCGTCGCCGTTCTTCACCAGCATCGCTTGTCAGCATGAAATTCAGAGCGATCTAAAATTTTCATGCTGGCAACTATCAGAACTGTAAACGGGGCATGAACCGTACGCATTTCAAACGTATGTGTAACAAAAACGCCAAATTGCGACATACTTGAGCACACCGATTCAGTGTTTACGGATATTGCGGGGTTCAATCTTAAGCGGCCCATACACGCTCAGTTTTCCGGACAATCCAAATGAACCATGGACGGAATAAAAAAAAACTGGACGATTAACTGAAATGAGCGTGTTTGGTGATTTTTCTATTTGGGGTGTTGCAGAGAACAGACATCCAAGCTAGTACAAATTTTTTCAAAAAAGCTGTGTAAAACATACCAGTGAAAATCCGTTTAAAATCACCGTTGCGTACGACTTTGCACGCATTAATTGCCATTGTATGGAAGCTCCAACGTAAGAGCCCATAGGTAATTGCTGGGCTGCTCGAAGCGCCTCTACAGGAGAATTGATACTTGTTGATTGCTTTTCAAAAGAACCGTTAAATTTATTACACACATTGAAATCTCTACTTGGATGTCTGTTCTCTGTGATTATTCTGATCAAAAGAATACTGATGGACTGAACGATTAACTGAAGAACTGGCTAGTTTACCTGATGAAACTGAGCTAGAGAGGTTCAGTCAAAAAACCGGCCGTTTGGCCGGATGAACTCGTCAGTCACTTCATTTAATCGTTCAGTTCACGAGAAACTGTCCGGAAAACTGAGCGTGTATGGGCTGCTTTCGGTTGATGCCAGAATGAGCGAAGCGATTCAATGCGATCTTCTGTCTTAGCATCGCATTCCATCGGAAAATTCCGAGTGTGTACAACTACCCAACTACCCATACTATCTGCCGGGTTTTCTCTTGAGAAGATGGTGGGTTCTTGATAATAACTGCCATAACACACGCAATGAGTATTACGGTAGGTATCACTGCACCAGGTTCAAGCGAAAGTGTCCACAGTGGAATAGAAGTTCCCATTAGCTTAACGATCCTTAATGCTTTTTTCTTCACGGTTTATCAAACAGTCTAACAAAAGCCTGAAAGTAGATGGTCAACGGTTTCTGAGAAAAACTTTTCACTTTTTTCTATAGTGCAGATGAAATTTAACTAGCAACAGCAGCAGAAAATCCGTTAAGACGTCTATTCGCGACACGGAAGCTTGTCAGGGCAGTAGCAAAGCCATTGAAGGGAGCGGTGCCAGTGCGAGGGGGCTTTGCAGGCTAGTGACATCGGCTTCGGGATCGGCAGAAAGTAAACGTCCACCACCGACCGGCAAAATGGCATCCAGCTGCTGCGGGACGAAGAAGCAGAAGCTCAACGGGAACTATTCGAATGCCAATGGGCACTGTTCGGGTGAAGGAAGCCGCGGAAGCAGCGGGAATGGACCGATGGTTAACGGTCACAACGGCTACCTCACCAATGGGCACACGAACGATGCACAGCAATCGATGGCTAACTCAATGCCGGAGATGTGCTTCTACTGCTTCGAGGTGCTCTATAGGGAGTTGTACAATTTAGAGGAACCTCGTATGCCGTCCTTCACCAATGATCCTTAGTGAGTGAAGCCGGTGTGTCCGGCGATGAGAAGTTTCAACCTAATTTTCTCTTTTTATTTTATTACAGTCCATTATTTGTTACTTGGAAAATCGGGAAGGACAAGCGCTTGCGTGGATGTATCGGAACGTTCAGTGCAATGCGTTTACACTCAGGTATGATGGTGACACAAATCTATTAGAGCAGTGGTTCCCAAACTTTTTTGGTCGAATGCCCATTTTAAATGTATTATTCGTTCTACTGTCCACCAAGTAGATTTTTTTTTTAAATTCTGCGACAAGCAACATTTTTCCGGTTAACTCGATATTTAAATGTAAAATAGATAGAAATGATTAATTTGCTTCCCAATCCCAACGCAGCAGAAATTGATTGTTAACTCAAGATCCTATCGTTCAAACATTGGGTAAGCAAAACAACAACAAAACCTCACATAGCGCAATGCACAACCGAAGAAATAAAGTGAAGTGTTTGGGTGCGACATTGGATCACAGGGAATCAACTAAAATGTGAACTTAAGAGCCTAGGGCAATGTGTTTTAGAAGGCTATTTTCACGCTTCAAATCTGGTTTTCTCTGAAACGGTGACGAAAATTAGTTTAGATTATTCTGTGAAAATTTCAGAATGATTCATTGTAGAGATGGGCAATCCGCTCGCGAACGATTCAAAAGAACTAGTTCTTCTAGAAAAACGAGGAACTACAGATCTTTGTAGAAGAACGATAATTTTCTAATCTTTTTCAAGGAAATCAAAATGATTGAAATTCTAGGAGAACGTGTGTCAACAACTAACTTCAGCGACTTCTGAAAAAAGCACAAAAGTAACGATTGCTACTTTAAATACTTGCAAAAAGGTATCTGCATTTTCATTAAAGATTTTGATACCAACGAAACATAATTATTTGTTCTCGTACTCGTTTTTGCAGAAACATTTAAAATTTCTGAAGAACAAATGAACGGTTCAGAGGAACTAGTTCTTTCGGTAAAACTATCAAGTTCTGAACGGTTCTTTGAAATGAACTGTTTTGGCCATCTCTAATTCATTGACTATAGCGGTCGGGAAAGTCTTTTTTTCTGAAGGAAGAATTGCATAGTTGAAAACGCCGTCTTTCAACTTGTTCATTGAATATCTCGCCTTCAAAAGCATGGATCAAAAATCTATCCTGACAATGTCTAGATAATTTAATTTAGATGCGATTAGTGCATAAAAACATATATGTTGTCTCGATAAAAATGAAGTAAATGTTATTTTTGTGAAGGTAAGCCGATTTCTATGGCGGTGTCATTTTGTCTGCTCCGAAACATGAGAGAGAAATAAAATCGGCCCAAAAAGGCTGCCAAACAAGCGGTAGCTTTATTGGATTTTATGTGATGTAGTCAAACTTGTCACCGAAAATATCAAAACTTTCTTGGTCACTTAGCCGCATCGAGAGTCATTTTGCACATTTGCGAGAGAGCATGGAGAGAAATGTAATACGCACAGCGAGCCACGTGGTTTTACGCGACCCACTGGCCTCAGCTCAGCTCAGGTCTAAGAGCAGTTTGTTTTAGGGTGTTTCAGAGGGCTATTTCCACGCTTCAAATCTGATTTTCGCTGAAACGGTGACAAATATCAAAAACACAACTGACACATTTCTAAGAAAGTTAGTTCAGATTATTCTGCGAAAATTTCAGAATGATTCATTGACTTTAGCGGTCGGGAAAGTCTTTTTTCTGAAGGAAGAATTGCATAGCTGAAAGCGGAAACTTTCAACTTGTTTATTCAATATCTCGCCTTCAAAGGCATGCATCAAAAATCTATCCTGACAATGTCTAGATAATTTAATTTAAATTCGACTAGTATATAAAAACATAGATGTTGTCGCGTTCAAAATGAAGCGAATGTTATTTTTTGTGAAGGAAAGTCGATTTCTTTGCACACGCCATTTTTTCTGCTCCTGTTTTCTGGTAACGTAACGAAACATGAGAAAAATAAAATCGTAATCGAACTTGTAACCGAAAATATAGAAACTTTTCTGGCCACCCGGCCCATCGAGAGTCATTTTGCACATATGCGAGAGAGTATGGAGCACACCACATTTGGCGAGCAAAAATAAAAAAAAACGACTTTTTCTCATTTCTATCCAAGCTAAAACCGAAAATCGGTATTCATCTGTACTATCCGTGCATTATCGGTATTTTGTGAGTACATATCTGTATTGCGGTATAGAGGTCAAATATCTGTATAAATACCGAGAAATCGGTATACCTGGCAACGTTGGCATGGAGAGAAATGTAATACGTAGAGCGAGACACGTGGTTGATTCAAAACATATACGCGACCTACTGGCCTCAGCCCTTAACCGACCGTGCACAGTCAGATCAAATACCAAGTTCTTTTTTAGCCGGAAGTCTCCTGCGTTGTGTATCATAACATCCACAGTAGTTCAGTTGGCAGAACGATTTCCCCGAACATGACGCCAGTTTTTGGATTTCATTATTTTCATCAGTCATAATTTCAGATTGTCAGAGCTCGCTCAAAAGTAACATTTAGAGTCATTTCTAGTTCTGGTTTTACTTCGTGTGTGAAAGACAAAAACGAAAACATTTAAAATCAAACAGTTTATTTGCGACTCTCAAGCCACGATTTTACACAGGGAAAATTGTTAGAAAAAGTCCCCAGTCCTTTCACCCAGTAATAACTAAGCGATATCTAGATCTGGATTCTGGTCCAAAGCACTGGCCTAGAATACTGAACTATCGAACAAGGTTTCAGAATTCAGAATACTGAATCTGAACCTGGATTCTTGAAAGAGATTCTTTATCCGAATATGGATTGTGAACTTGAAGCAGAATTCAGTATTTATATGCGGAAATATGTTTTCGAAACTATACTTTGAACCTATTTTCCACTTGAACTGTGAGCCTGAATTGGATTCTGAACCTGAATTCTCTAGGACTCCTCAATTCTAAACTTGAACATAATTTATGGAACCTAGAGTTGGATATCCGACAAGGTTTTTGGATCTGAATAGTGGATCTGCACATGGTTTTTGAATCAAAATTCTGACAGAGATTCTGCGCCTGGGGCAAAAATCTACACTTGGATACTGAGCATGGATCTATATTCTAGACCTGAACCTGATTTCTTGGCTCGATGATGGTTTCGGGTCTAAATCTGGAGCTAGATTCAGGATTCCAAACAAAAGTTTTACTCAAAAAATTTGACAGAGAAACTGGAAATGCACCAGAATCGTGAACCTGGAACTTGATCCTGATTTTGGATTCTGTACCTGAAACTGGATTAAGAAACATAACTCTGAACTTGGATTATGGCCCAAAATTTTGAAGAATCATTAAGGACCTGGTTTCTGGATCTGAGATCTGGACCTGCATTCTGACCTTGAATCCTGATTCTGTATTCTGAAACTGATACAGAATTCTTCATTTGGATTCTGAATCTGGACCTTCATTCTGTGCATGGATTCTAAGCCAAGATCTGAATTCCAAACCAGGATTCCGTACTATAATTGGAACTCAGAACTTCAGGAAACAGGAATCACAACTAATTGGCTCGAGTGGCACCTTCCCGTAGTTATTTGGAGATTTGTGCCTTGCCATAGCTTCTCAGCAATTTCCTGATGGGAAGGCAAGGATGAAAGGAACATGGAAGGGAATTGTGAAGTGGGTGAGGTGGGAAAACAGCACAAAACATAAAGAAACAAATGCCCAACCTCTGAACATGAATTTTTGATCTGAGTGCAGAATCTGAATTGTGAACAAAAAAACCGGGACTTCTGGGCCGGAATTTTTAATCTGGATCTGAATTCTGAAATTGAACTCAGATTCTGGACCAAAATTATTGACAGAGATTGTTTACCTGAACCTGAATTCTGCGTCTGGGTTCTGGAATTTAATTTTAAATCTATACTTGAACTTTGGTTCTGGGCCAGAATTTTGACCCCGGATCAGCTCCTGATAGGTTAAAAAACGAACCTGAAACTGAACCTTGACTCTTCACCTGAATTCTGGGCCTAGTTTCAGAGCATGGACCTGGCATCTTGAGCGAAAATCGAGATCCGAATTTTAGTTCTGCTGCTTGGACCTGGGTTATAGACCTGCAATCCTGACAGGAATACAAAGGTTTTTGTGTGTTTTGGACATAAGTTCTGATGCCAGGCCTAGATTCTGCCCCGGTAACCAATTGGCACATACTAGTGCCACATTATGACAGCAAATAATCGCTAATTGGCATTTCAATCGCACTTGCGACTGAATTGAGGCCGACTTTGGCATCGTACACACAATGCTTATTAATGACTGGTGTGCATTCTGAAAGCTGAATTCTGATTGATTTACAACAGATGAACTTTCAGATTGCAAATATAGAGCTGTAAGCATTTTTAGTACTAATAATAGCTTATTTAATGCCATCTTTAGTACTTACTTGTTACGTGGGTGGGTCTGTATTTTTGACAGAATTTTAGATCTGAACCTAAATTCTAAACCGGGAAGCAGGATTCTGTGTCTGAATTCCGGACCTTTTTGTTTACTGTATTTTGTATAAATTGAATTTGGACTACAGACATGATATGAATTTCTCACCTGTTAACAATTTTGAGTTTACTACCCACTGAAAATGAGCTAATGCCCACTAGTGGGCTGTATGGACCGGTTTGGGAATCACTGCATTAGAGTTTGGTTGGTATCACGGAGGTACTTTTCTTTTCTTTTTTCGGCACAGGTCTTCGAGAATACGCAATAACAAGTGCTTTAAAGGACTCACGCTTCTCACCAATCACGCGAGATGAGATCCAAAGACTGACCGTTTCGGTGTCAATCCTTCAAGGCTTCGAGGAGGCACGCGGGTATCTCGACTGGACCCTCGGCGTGCATGGTATTCGGATAGAGTTCTACAATGAACGGGGCTCCAAACGAACTGCCACTTACCTACCGCAAGTTGCCACAGAGCAAGGTAAGAATTGACAACTAAACGGAACCATAAGGATACTTAAGTATGTGTTTTTCGATTTTAATTTTCTATTTCAGGATGGGACCAAACGCAAACGATCGACTCTCTTCTACGTAAGGGTGGTTATCGCGCTTCAATCACCCCAGAAATGCGTCGTTCGATCAAGCTAACGCGCTATACGTCGCAAGAGTGCCATATGACGTATGGCGAGTACCGCGACCAACTAGAGAGACAATCGCAGTACAACCAGCCTGGTAAAGTGCAATGCTAACAACACGTGTTTTATCTGTCTCCTCCACAACCACCACCACCACCACCGTCTCTGCAACTAACTCAGCAGTATCAACACCAGCAGCAGCGACACCAGCAACGACAACAGCTACAACACTACCAGCCATTGCAAAATCTGCAGCCGTCGCCTATGTGTCACCACCCGGTTTGGAACGGCAACGGTCATGTATTGCCGCCGGAACACGCTGTTGGTGTATCGTTCTCCTCTTCCTCGTCGTCCTCCTCGTCCTCGCCATCGCTCTCCTCGTACTCACCGCCAGGGATGATTCCGCTCTATCCCTACCAGCAGCAACCTTCGACATCACTAGCCGGTCAACAGCCACCACCACCACTACCACAACCACAACCACCTCCTCCCTACCATCAGTTCCATCAATCATCACAGCAGCATAATCCCGTACCACTATTCCTACCGCCACCCCCGCCACGGTCCCGCTATTTCCACTAGAACTGCACCGCCTACCAGCCGGCAGAAAAAAAACGTTGTGATTCAGGCAGATAAAATCTTATACTAATGATATACCAGCTCTAATACACGAAATAGTAGTTTTATTAGCGCCATACGAAAGGCGACAGGTTTTTTTTTTAAATTTTCGGTTACCTTGCCACTATCGGACTGTGGTTCTTATTGACGAACATGCCAAAAAGTACACAGTGAAACAGGCAGAAAACTATGGGATGACCTAAGGATTTTGCCACAGATTCAAACAAAAGCAAACAAGCGGTAACTAGATGTTCATTAAAAATAATTACTAACTGTAGTGTTAACAATGTATATTGCGATGAAACAAAAATAAGAAAAAAAAGATATTTTAAGAAATCTAATATTGAAATAATGCGAAGAGAGAACAAATTTCGGATTCAAAACGATAGCTCTAGCATGCCTAGAATACACAACAAACAAAAAAAAACAATTAAATCTTTAAAATTACAACAAAAATTGGATTTGCCTTCAAATCTTTGATGAAACAAAAAAAAATGCATTGCGGATCCTCCTTAATTTTTAAGTGATAACGAATCAATAATCAATGAGTCATTTAGTTCCGTTAAAATTTGCATTGCCAACTATTGCAATACCATCAACATTTAAGGCTTCTAAAGCGTTGGAAAAAAAACCGTGCGAACGTTGAAGACTGCGAAGGTGCCCCTGTGGCTATTAAAGAAGTGTTCCTATGCGGTTTTTTTTTTCATTTTCTACACCATCAGAAAGTTGTGTCGTTAAATACGTGAATCATTTTAACATTAGGTCAAAGTTTGCTTTCGCATAATTCACAAATGACTGGAGTTTGCTTCTTCTAACTCTAGGTGGCGTCCCTTTCGCGGCGCGTTTTCGAATCTATTCTCCTCAGTTGTACCCAACGAAAGCAAGGTCTGCTTCGCATTCGACGCCCGTATCCAAGTTTCTACATTGAGCTTCGCCAAAGACATCATATTAACAAGATATCCAGCTCTCACATTTCCCGAACAAATCTTTGGCAACATCCTTTTTTGCGAGCATGGCGCCCTCAGGCGAGTCCGCATCGAATCTCGTGCATAGAAGTAGGGGAGAGAAATGGCAAATTCGTACGCGCCAAAATAACAGCACTGCGCACCCATACAATTGACATGACATGTTGAATGAGACGCCGTGCGATGGCGTTGCTGAACTGAAGATTGATTTCGCTCCAAGCTGACAGGGTCCGGCTTCGCATAGCTTCTCTCTTTAGTTTTTGGAACACTTCCAGGTCACTGACCTAACGTAACGTAAGTTTTTCAAAAGCCAAGTCAGAGTACTAGAACAGAACTTGCTTAGATCAGCACCTTATATTCTGAACCACCGATCTAGAGAAACAGATTAGAAAAAAAGACTAACGAATGCTATTTTAGAGAATTTCTTTTCTGGTATTCTTGCTACATGTCCAGCCCACTGAACTTTTTGGTCAGCATGTTTGTATACCACTATATGGCTATATTTTAATTTTCGTTTATAGTCCAACTGATTCTCTTCTGAGTCATCGAGCCGCCATAGCATGGTTTTTTTTCTTCTCTATACTCGAATTAGCATCGCATTAACATTCATGTGCTTATTCGTTGAGAATTTAACCGGAAGTTACTATGGAGTAGTTTCGACCAGATATATATGTGAAAAATTCAAATGTGAAAAATTCAAATGCCTTCAGACTGGCTAAACATGTCTTTGAACTCGAAAAACTCGTATGCGGCATTTAGTTCTCTTTAAAGTTAGATGCACCGAATCAGTTTTAAACCCAAATTTAAAAGTGTAAATTACGACAAATGTCTGCAAGAAATAAACACGCTTTTCAACAGTCTGTTGGTACAAAACATGAAAAGGTTTTATGCCTGATGGAGAAGGAGAAATAGAATAGCAGCTCCACTGAGCTTTTTTCCTTGCTCCTAAATAAATAAATAAATAAATAAATTAACAGTCTGCAACAAAAACATGTCTGCAGCTCGTTTAACCATTAAATGCGCGATGTTTTAATTCAAGAATGTTTCAAATTTGATATTTAAGCGCTTCATCTATTTAAATCTGAAAATTATAAAAAAACCTGGCAACCCTAGCAGCGTTTCACCTGTGTTTCAAATAAAGAAGAAATCGACGTGAATATTTCATAAGGTTACATAAACGAATGAGAGATTCTCTTTCTTTACTTTCTCTGCTGTTAATAACTCCTTAATAGGGCTGAATGACCCTAGTGGTTAAAGGCCAAATAAATAAATAAATAAATAAACTCCTTAATTTTCACGTTTACCTTTTGTAACTGTTACTGTTTGTTTTGTTACATATCTGATATGTAACGGGAAATTACAAAATACGGATTAATGGGGGTATGTTTGTTCCAGTTTCAGTTCTATTATAGATCTTCTTGCTACGGAATTTGCTCTAAGGAAAAAAAACGAATTAAGCAGTTGGGAATTTTATATGAAACGTCGCTGGGGCTGTCAGTTTTTCTTGTTTTAATTTCCAGTTTTCAATATTAAAACTGACATAAATTATGCATCTAGAACTGGAACGCTCCATTCTGCAGGTTCACAGAATTTCAAACTTCCGTCGACGTTGACGGGACTTCGCAGGTAGTTTAAATTAGTTTAAAGCTTTCATTATTGAAACGTATACACGTTCCGAACGTAAATACGTTCAGTGAGGTGCTATGTCAATGTGTTAATAAGTGTTACAAACAGCTCCTTTCCATTGTCATTCTTTACCGGTAACGGTCACCTCGTCTCTATTTTAAAGAACCATAGTTCTTTCACTCGTGGTTACGAACCGGTTCAATTGAATGTCGTATTCGCTTGAGCAAACTGAAACTGACCCAGGGTAGTTTCATCAAACAAACACTTTTCACGAAACTGTTTTGGTTTCGCATTTAGCAACGGGGGTTCGAGCAAACCTGATATAAAACCCAGGTTTGAAACTGACTCGATTTTCAATTCAACAAAGTTGAAACTAGGTTCGAAACTAGCCTGAAACAAACGGTTTGATAGCATTTAGAGTGGAAACTGGGTTAGGTTTAGCATCAAGCGAAAACGACATTAATAACATTGAAACTAGATTCGAAACTGATTTCAAACAAACGGTTTGACAGCAATTCGGGTGGAAACCGGATTATGTCAAGTGAAAACGGCAACAAAGAATTGTTTTGGGAAAAGCTTACTTTGATTGATTGCATGTTTGCATGTTCAATGCAAAACAAACATCAGTTTTCAAGCCAACAGATGTCAAATCGTTTGTTCGTTTGAAATTAGAAGCTAAAAAATTGACTTGTTTCGGATGTTGATAATAAAAAACTAAGACAGACAATTTCTTTTGATAAGTTTCCAATGGCTAATTTAAGCTTACTTGCAAAAAATTCTACGCCTTAGCAAGCGATCTTCCGGCTGTTAATCGGAACATTCGCCATGGTGGACGAAAACATGCGTGTAGGCATGTTTTTGAGTTCTTTCTTCGTTTCATTTAACCAAATCCTCCTCAGTTTTCGCGACAAAATTGTTGACGTAGATCTTACGCTTCAGATTGGCCCAGAAATTCTCGATGGGATCGGTTCGCCGACATGGGTATCACATCGATATTCAACTGCGTTATCTCCTCCAACGATCGACGGCCGGCGCCAGATCCGGCCAGAAAGCCGCATCTTCGCCCGTATGGCATTTCTTTATGATCGATGCAACTGCAGGCAGGCATTTCGTACTATATATTTTCCTGTTCACGGTCAGTTCGGAGCGAAAGTAGAGCGGCTTCGACATCCCCTTCTCGCTGATTGTCAGCCATAGAAGCACCTTCTTAGGGAAATTGGTTAGTGAAATGAACTTCACCTCGGAGCTTACTTCCTTCATGGGGAAAGCTTAATACGAAGTGCCCTGCCAGTCGTTGCCATCGAGGGTGGTCTTGTTGTCCATCACCACCGTCCCGTCGCGATTCGCTGGGAAAATCAAGTTTACCACCTTAACTCCGAAACCAGTGAACGCGACTTCCGCTTCCTGACATTTATGTTCATGTTCGTCAGGTACTTTTTCACTGTTGCACTGTTGCACCGACCTTCCGGCCAAGTGAACGCAACGATGTAGCCACTTTTCTCTCGATCTTCCTCTTTGGAACTTGTCGCTCAGGTTCGACTGATAGAGCTATCAACTTTTGTCTGCTGACTCATGGGTTACTTTGATAGATGCCGCATGGATAGTTTCGTCAGTGTGGGTGAAGATAAATCCAATAAAAATCGGCCAACTTTTTGTCAATTTTTTTTCAAATGCAAACGTTATGTCACTTTCGCTTCTGAAAACTGAAACTGACCCAGGGTAGTTTCATCAGTTCAAAAACGTTCAAACAAGGTTCGAAATTAAGGTTAGGTTTGGCATAAAAAAAAACGATATTAGTTGAAGCAAACCCCAACCTAGTTTCCACCCCAACTACTGTCAAATGTTTGATAGCATTTGGTGTTGGAACTGGATTAATTTTGATTTCAAGTTAAAAGTTAGTAAAAGTATAGAATATTTAATTTCAATCCGATTGATTTACATCCGCATAGGAACAACTTCTCCCCACGCGCTCAGTACTGAGTACCTTCAGTGGATCGCACTTTAGAAGAAAAAACAACAACAACAACGCTGTACCGTGCTGTACTTAACGAGTCAATAACCGATAGTAATCCGGACATCGAATCAGCATTTTACTATTTGCCAAAATCCAACGATTACAGTGAAACATTCTAGCATTGAAGACATTGTACGAGGCCATCTGAACGAACTGGCAGTTCGGAGTCGAGCTCTGTTACGATATGAGTTCCACCAAGGGAATCATGGCCGAACGAACAGTATTCAACAGTTGCACTGCCAAACCGTTTCACGAAATGCCTCTTTGGCTACCCTGGCTCACACTCAAGACTCATGAATGCATGATTTCCGTGTCTGAAACGCACACAAAAATGATCCAGTTCGTTTTCTGTGAGGTATTTTAAATTCGGAATTAACTATTTTTATTCGATCGGTATCGTGCAGTTTCAATTTACCTGAAAGTTCACTTGGGAAATCTGATCAAGCCCGTTTATGAGCAAAAACAAAAAAAAATTAGATGGCGCGCATTGGTCCGATTTCCCCATCGAATACGGATACTGAATGCTCACCATGTTACGGGCATTTGACGTAGTGCAAGAGCCGAAACAAAACAAAATCTCATAGCTAGCTAGACATCCGGAAATAATGCTTTAATTAAAACTGTTCAACCACGAATAATAATCGTAAAAAAACAAAGGATTAAATATAACTAACAAAAATCGAGTAGATTTTAATCGTATAAGAAGGGGCAAATTTATATAACGTGAGAAAATATTAAAAAAAAACTAGAATTTTACTACAGACCGCCCGGGCGATCGAGTTCAAAGGCCAGCCGTTTTATGCCGTATATAGTGTTATTTCCGATTCGACCCAGTTCAAATCATTCTTCGTTCTCGGTGATATGCTTTCGTTCGTTTGCGCAAGTTCGAGAACGGTTAGTTACACAATTAACGAAAAAACTATGTCGGAATCGTTTATTTTTTTTTCGTCTGAGGGAAGTCAAATTCCCCTTCGATAGCCTTTGTTTTAATTAATAGCGTTTAGTAGCCGCAATTTAGGTATTTCGATCGTAAAGAGTCGTGTTAGTTCTGTGAAATAGTTCATTTGAAAGTTTTGTTTTCGGTATCCTACAGAAAAAAAAACGAACCGTTAATTACATGTTTCATATCACAGAGCGAAAAAATATATTTACCCTAAACTCGTGCAAAAGATGTTCAATGAAGTTGAGTTACCAAATTATTGACGGATGGAGCTAAAAAGAAATCAATGGCATATGGAAACTCCAACTCGTTTGTTTTGTCACAATTCACTGATAAAACATGCTAGTGACGGATGCTTACTTACCTTACCTATCAGCCTAGTCCCGTGATGTTCTTTGCTGTATCTAGCAAACGTCTCCATGTAGCTCGATCTATGGCCGTTTTTCGCCAGTCACTCAAGGCCCAGACACTTCATAAATCCCCCTACACTTGATCGATCCACCTGGGTCACTGTGTTCCTCCTTTTCTTGTGCCTACCGAATCAAATTCAAGAACCACTTTCATTACGTTGTCGTCCGACATCCTAATGCATGCCCAGCCTCGTCGTAGCCGTCCAATTTTAGCTGTTCGTACGATAGGTGGCTCTCAAAGCACCAGTTGCAATTCGTGGTTTACACGTCGTCTCTACGTTCCATATTTCATCTACACTTTTTGCGGTTTGTCGGTTACATTACTTTTACGATTATGTATTCAGAACCGGAGGTAGTGTTTGCAAGTTACCTGTCGAACTTGATCAATGGCACAATAGTAGCTTTTGAACGAACATATGATAGATGAAATCGTTTGACATGCACACACACACACACACACACATTTTGCGATTTCGTCGAACTGAGTCGAAATGTAAAAGCTCACTAAAAGTAAATTGGCACGCTCCTCACGCGCCGATAGCGCGCCTGTAGTGTTGGGAATCGAACATTTTTCACAGTGGTTTGTTTTCACTACTATGGAGAATAACTGGAGCATGTTTGATCAAAGTAGTCGATCGCTTGTAGAAATAACGTCAAATGGAACACGACAGAAAAAAAAATTGTTCGCAAACTCCTGGAAAATTCAGAGTGATCCGATTCCAAACTGGCTAGAGTTGCCGAAAACAACAGTTTGTCGAGTGCTCATTACCAACAAGGAAACCAACCCATACACAACCTGACAGAAATGAGCCTGTTTCATATGTGTTCCACTGAATTCAGAACGGCGCTAGTGTACCTAAACTTGCTTAAAGTCTACGTAGTCTCATAATTTGTTTTCCAATTTTTCAAGCAATTTACTTAGTTTAATTAGCCGGCCGCGCGTTTACAAAACGACAGTTGAAATTGCGCATTCAACCAAATGCATGACGCTTGAGAACAGAATTGCAATTTGTAACGTCGAATAACCTTGACAGACTGACTAAAACATCGTCGACTGTAATCTGTACTGTGAAAGTGATTATCAAATGAGATACTCCGTGGTTCTATGACCAAGTAGAAGTATACTCAAAGACAGGCGACTCTATTGTTTTTTCTTTCATTCTTCTATTCCCTATTGAAGTGAAAAAATAATAGAAAGTACTAATATAAACATTCATTGAAAAAGTTCATTATTCTTTGCAAAAAGTCATCGGACTTTATGTTTATTGCAGTAAATGAATAAATTTCAATTGTTATGCTTTCCGATTATTAGTCAGTCGTAATCAAGCAGTGAAAGGAGAAATGAAGATAATGTCAATTGCTTCTGCAATCCATAAGCGTTCTGGCGAGTGAAATGGTCTTTTTCGAGGGAAACTGTAAGTTTATTGGTTATGAAAGATATTACAAAAACATTGAAACTGTGTGTTAACTCACTATCTTATTGTTCCTCGTCTGAAAATCGTATGCCCACGAACGGTTGTTTACATAATATGTGATTTTAATCACATTTGTTTTCTCATCGTTCATCCAGAGAAGCTTTTTGAGATTTATTGTATATCTTTACCTCTTGAATATCTTGAATAACTAAGACTTTATGACAACGGTACTGGATCAGATTTTATTTAATCTTATTACAGAATGTAAACTATAAAAATCTATCAGTGATTGAAGACTTAGTAACCTGTCACTGAAAAATGATTAAAAAAAATGTTTTGTGACAAAGAAAAGTCTACGTAGATTTTCTAGGATGGGGAGGGGGGAATTGGAAAGTCTACGAGGGAAAGAAGGGGGGGGGGGAGGTAGTAAAAATACCAGATTTTGGTCTAATTGGTTTATGAACGGTCCCAATGTAAGCAGCAAGGTGTTCAGGTGCGTGAAAGTAGACATCATATTAACAAGATATCCAGCTCTAATATTTCATTGGCAACATTCTTTTTTGCGCCATACCTCAAACGAGTCCGCATCTAATCTCGTACATGAAAGTAGGGGAGAGAAATGTCAAATTCGTGCACGCCAAAATAGCAGCACTGCGCATTCATATACTTATGTTAAATGTGTTGCCGTGCGATGGCGTTGCTGAACTGAAGATTGATTTCGGTCCAAGCTGACAGGATCTGCAATGACGCTATACCCGTCCCCAATATGAAAAAAATTTTCATTTGACGAAGTGTTTTACTCGTTATTATCATAAGATGGGAAGCGTTACGTTAAGTTAAAGAAGCTAGAAAGCGTTGCATACGATAATTTTCATAAATTGAGGATTACAAATCATATGAGTTATTTTGTGGAAAATATGAATGTTTAAAACCGTTATTAGGTTTAGATTCTTGCGGTAAACGAGTTACGACGCGTTACTTTAAGGAAATTATAGGTGTTGCTAATTTGTAAGTTATAGGCGTTACGGAGCGTTGCAAGAGTTGCTTTTTTAGCCAGTTATTGGCGATACGGAGCGACAAAGCGTTACTTTTTTTGTAAGTTAAAGGCGTTACACGCGTTACTTTTTTGTAAGTTATAGGTGTTACATGTGTTGCTGTTTTGTAAGTTTGTAAGTTACTGTTTCGAAAGTTGCAGACGTTACGAAGCGTTACATGCGCTACATTTTTGTAAGTAAAAGGCATTACGAAGCGTTACATGCGTTACTTTTTTGTAAGTTATAGGCGTTACGAAGTGTTACTTTTTTGGTCAGTTATAGGCGATACGGAACGGTACAGAGCATTAAATTTGTGTAAGTTAAAGACGTTACATGTGTTATTGTTTTGTAAGTTAGTAAGTTGTAAGTTACTGTTTCGAAAGTTATAGACGTTACGAAGCGTTACATGAGCTACTTTTTTGTAAGTAAAAGGCATTACGAAGCGTTACATGCGTTACTTTTTTGTAAGTTATAGGCGTTACATGCGTTACTGTTTTGAAAGTTATAGGCGTTACGAAGCGTTATATGCGTTACTTTTACGTGAGTTATATGCGTTACGAAGCGTTACTTTTTTGTAAGTTATAGGCGTTACGAAGTGTTACCTTTTTGATCAGTTATAGGCGATACGGAACGGTACAGAGCGTTAAATTTGTGTAAGTTAAAGACGTTACATGTGTTATAGTTTTGTAAGTTTGTAAGTTGTAAGTTACTGTTTCGAAAGTTATAGACGTTACGAACCGTTACATGCGCTACTTTTTTGTAAGTAAAAGGCATTACGAAGCGTTACATGCGTTACTTTTTTGTAAGTTATAGGCGTTACAAAGCGTTACATGCGTTACTGTTTTGAAAGTTATAGGCGTTATGAAGCGTTATATGCGTTACTTTTACGTGAGTTATATGCGTTACGAAGCGTTACTTTTTTGTAAGTTATAGGCGTTATGAAGTGTTACCTTTTTGGTCAGTTATAGGCGAACGGAACGATACAGAGCGTTAAATTTTTGTAAGTTAAAGACGTTACATGTGTTACTGTCTTGTAAGTTTGTAAGTTGTAAGTTACTATTTCGAAAGTTATAGACGTTACGAAGCGTTACATGCGCTACTTTTTTGTAAGTAAAAGGCATTACGAAGCGTTACGTGGGTTACTTTTTTGTAAGTTAAAGGCATTACGAAGCGTTACATGCGTTACTGTGTTGAATGTTATAGACGTTACATTTATGTACGTTATAGGCGTTACGAAGCGTTACATGTGTTACTTTTTTGTGAGTTATGACGTTAAGAAGCGTTACATGCTTTATTTTTTAGTAAGTTATACACAGATAAAAATATTTTGTGATTTTACATTTATTTTCATGCACATATTTGGAGCAGGCAATTGAATGGAAATTTACATTACAAAACGAAGCGGTTTGTAAATATACAGTCCTGTTCAATGAAAAACTAAATGAATTTTAATGTAATTTTACATCAATCATGGTTTTAAATCAGATTTTCGTTTCAACTGATGTCTATTTCATAGTACTATCGGTTTACATGTCGTGTAAGATTCATCTTTGCTTTCTGTGTAGGTGATACGGAGCGTTACAAAACGTTACGTTTTTGAAAGTTAAAGGCGTTTCATGCGTTACTTGTTTGTAAACTATATGCGTTACATGCGTTACTTTTTTGTAAGCTATAGGCGTTACGAAGCGTTACTTTTTCGTTACGGAAGTCAAATTATTTGTATATATCGGCAAAGTTCCATAACAACTCAGTAAATTAACCCCAAACTTGGCACAGGTGCGTTTTTGCAATTCATATTTCATAAAGGTATTTGTTTTACTATTCTTGACAAAGGGGGGTAGCATTGATCTGAATTGACGAAGAAACCATACAATCAATGTGCGCTTTTTAAATGCAATTGAGAAGATCCAAAATGGTTAAAATAAATCTACGATAATTGAATCGTTATTCTATAGTACGAATGTAGTTATGATGGTAAACAGCCTTTCATTATCAGATGTGACGAGGAACGTCAAAATGAATACGTTACAAGCAGATATACTTTTTAGGATCTCAGAGATTACTAAATATTTATTTATAGAGAGAAGGGTATTTTAAATGTCCTTAGAAAAAGGACCAACCATGAAACTGACCCGATTAGACGAAAATACCGTGAAAATTGAAATGATTATTGTGATATCTGAGATGGAACACTAGCCGTGAACATGTACGGAGTATTGTTCGATCGGGTTGCCGTCTAAGTTGTGTTTTAAATATTTGTGGTCACTATTCCAGGCCTTGGTAGGAAAGTGAAGTGGCTGCATCACCTTTCTACATGAAAAAGAGAAACATAATATTTTGTAGTGTGAAAT